>NW_024067007.1:0-537418 GCF_015039405.1 Cantharellus anzutake | reverse complement strand
TACCTCCAGTGAGTGTAAGTAACCCACCGCATGGCCAATGTCAGATGGCGAAAGAACCCAAGTGGGCTTGCGGCACTAACAAGCCGACCTTCGACGAATTGATCACCTTAGCCGAAAAAGGGGCTACATAACCATAGCTGGCACATGTCGTCATCGTATCGGCCAGGTGGCACTATCTTCATGCGGAGTTGTCCGAGTTATTGTCATGTGCACTTGCTGGCTAAGTAGATACTATACTGCACAACCACTAAATCTCGCACTCAAACACAACCAATAGCCCAATCAATGGGGACGAATGTAATATACTAAGTGAAGCGGATCCTCGTTCTCTGCTTCTGTGCATCGAGAAGGAAGCAAGCTTAGCTAGCTAGCCAATCCAAACCAGCGACTGGGAAAACCGCAGTAAATAAGCCCAGAGATTGTAAAGCTACGAGTATCACCGCTCCACTGAGGGGTTCACTTCGACCAGTATGGTCCCAAAGAATCTAGATGGAAGTAAATTCTTGTCCCTATTCCCATTCAGAACTCTGGCAGCAATTGGGGATAATTCAAATGTTAAGGCACGCTTCCAGCCAATACGCGAGTCTGAGTGACCTCACTCTCGGTAATCATTGGGTAGCTGCAATAGTCGCAACAGCTAGCCTCGTGGAACAAATGGGCTTCGGACACGACGTTCTTAAGATAAGATATTTTCGTCTTTTGGAGCTCATGAGTCGACGCAATGCGGTGAGGAAATATCCTTTAGGGGTACTGAAATGTTTTATCCAGTATTATAGTAATATGATGCAGATTCGAAAGATGGGTATCGGAGCGTCCGTGGGAGATCAAGCCGCAGAGAGCGATCAACGGCAGTCACACGGCGCCTGCCATCGCATCATGATGGGATACGGTACGAAAGGGGCAGCAGCGGAGCTGTTGTGTCTGTATGCACGCAGCAATGGCGCCGCGGAGTTTATCTATGAAAAACGCATACTAAGTGATACGCACTAGAGTATCGCCTGGAGATCAGGCTCAGAACCCTGGGGTGATAGTTTCCGGCTGATACTTAGCACAACAGAGGGATCCATAGCTCTTCAAGAGGCGACATTGGTAGCCACCGTAAAATTGCAAGAATCAAGTTTTAGTAACGACGGCTTCGGATCGTACACTCACGAAATGGCACAACTCGCTCCTCAAGTGGGTTCGGAGCATCGGAGCATGTTCGCCTGGTGAGCCAATTCATGAGGGCTGGACCTGCCTAGAGACTGGAGTTTGTGGCCCGGTCGGTTATTGCCGTTTCAGATCGGATCAAAAAGTGAACGTGATCACTCATCCGGAAAATATGATTTTGGACTAGTGCTGCTCTTCAGTCTTCTGAACCATCATCGATATTAATCAGAGTTGATTTGTACGCGCGGTATGGGGACGCCAGCAAGGAGCTGAATGGAGCGCGGATCAGTGCTACTTGATCAAGCACTGGCGTCTGTAACTGTGAGCTAGGCATTAGTGCACAAGTCGAGTAAGAGGGCAGGTGTGTGTTGACCGCTGAGCGGGTGCATTGGCGGGTTGCCGCTTGTGCCGGAGTACGAGGTTGTTCAGCACATTGAGTTCTGCAAGTTGTACTACTTAAAGCATTGAGCTGCGAGCCCGTGAGCCCAAGGGGTTTATTATAGTAGGTTATGTGCGCTGTTGGGCCTGGCCCAGAATTGGATTGATCGGGTATGATCCTTCATTATGATCTGGGGTTGGAAGTGAGACATGGTTTGGGAAGATTGGAGTTTAGAGAGGTACGCTAAACTTGGATTTAGCACGGCAATGTGGTGCCTGACTCGAGAGCGATTGCACCGGAGGGAAGGGGCGGGTAACCCGAGGGCGTGGATAGCTAGTCCTCGCCTGATGATGGAAGCGTGCCGGGGAGAAGACGAGTGTGCAGCGTCGAGGGCTCCGAGCCCCAAAACAGTGAGAGGGTTCGGGCTTGCACCGATCCAGATCTGCAATATCCACACCGTAAGATGGAACAACTTCGTATCTTATAATCATCTCAGACGTCGTAGTTCAAGAGTTTCTGATCAGGGATATCAATTAAAATTATATGGAATAATGCCATGGTATGAGGACATCACGATGGAGGCGGCGCTTCTAAAATTAATGAGTGCCAAAAAGAGAGCTGAGGCGCGAACTGATTATGTAAGTGCATGATCCATGATGGATCAGAAGCATCCAAACGGACTTACGGTTCTACAGATATGCTCCAGCAGAAACATACTCACTTACACCGTTTGAGGCTGTTAGGAGGAGGCCTCGGGCTTGTATGTGATCGGGAGTGAAGGACAAGCGAAAATGGCAAATTATCGTACAAGTTACTCAAAACTAATTGCTATTGGATAAGGAAAAATGTACATTCCCCCTGATCAAATCAAGTTCCTTCAAAAGCAAAGATCGTCTTCCTTCCCGTTCCCCTTTCCTCCCTCTCCGCTAGCCACAGCGAGCTTTTACTCGGCATTTTGCATTTACCTCCCTCGTGCAGCAGGCGGTGGTGTAGTCAGCACAAGCGCTTGTACTTTAGCGTGACTTGACCTCCTTTCATACTATTACTATTATTACTTTCGACGGGAGCACCCGTGCTGCAAACAGTAAAGACGTCCGGCAGATCTGAGGCCAGCAATCCATAATGATGGACGTCTCCAACCAACCGCAACCAAGCAGAACGAGCACCACGACCTTGCTGTTGGGTAACCTACCTGCTTTCATCACCCGAAGAAATAGAAGCACTTCCGTCCCACCTCCCCTCAACCTCGAGTCCACCACTCCTTCAAACACCACCAACAACAACAGCAACAACAACAACACCAACAGCAGCGACAGCAACGCTCAACAGTCACCTCCCGGCAGCAATACTCAACCATTCCCCGTTTTATTATCTCCGGGCTTGCCATTCACGACTGCTGCACGCCCTCTCATACGTCGTCTCGGTTCGTCGGGTTCATCCACAACCTCTTCCCCGAGCCTCCACAACAGTGCCACCTTCCCATCATCCGCTTTAACTACCATCACCGCTAACGGCAGCAACAACAACAACAACAACAACAACAATTCTGGTCAACCCTCACCAAGCAGATCATCAGGATTTTCAAATATGCTTCGTCGTTCGACAAGAAGGGATTCCAATCCTGCTCTTTCCCCTTCTACTAACAATAACGGCAACAGCAACCAGCAACACTCCCCTTCCTCACTAGCTGATGTACAAGGCCATCAAGCACACGAAGCATCTACCGTCCCACACGTCCTCGTCACTACTACCTCCACTTCCGACTCACTTCCCACCACCACCAACAACAATGCAACCCCTAGCACCATCAACAATAACACCAACATCAACCCCGACACGACACGACCACCTGGAGCCCTTCATCGAATCCGACTAGTCCCCCACCTCGAATCAACACGTTCACTCCCTTTCGAGCCCATCATTCGCGATGCAATTGAAAATGGGCCTGTCATTCGTGTGGGTCGATTCACTGATCGTCAAACGAATGGGAACAATAGTGCTCCGAACGCGCCTAATGCATTGAAGATAGCCTTTCGAAGTAAGGTTGTTAGTAGGGGACATGCGGAGATTTGGGTTGAAGAAGGGGGAAAGGTGAGTTACTCGTGCAATTTGTTGTCGATGCTGTTGTCGCGTTGCCCGTGTCTGCGTGAGCTCTACCGGTGGCGTTGTCCGTTCTGTTTGAGACGACCGCAGCAGCGGCATCTTTCCCTTTTTTGTTGCCATGACCGCATGTTGATGCAAATATTCCAACCCTCCCAGTTCTTCATTCGTGATACCAAGTCCTCCTCCGGAACGTTCCTAAATCATATCAGACTCGCAAACGCCAACGTCGAAAGTCGGCCCTTCCCTTTGAAGGATGGTGATATCATTCAACTTGGGATCGATTATCAAGGCGGTCAGCAAGAGATATATAGATGTGTGAAAATTAAAGTCGAGATTGGAAGGGAATGGCAGAGCGCTGCGAACGCTTTCAAGTGAGTTTGATCATATTCCATTCCTCGTTGTCTTTGAGCGGTGAGATGGATTCTATTTCTTCAACCGCTTTCATGGGAACAGTACAAATGCCCTTCGGAGACTCAACAATCTAGGCGTGCACTCAGTCCTCCCTTCATCAACGCTCGCACCTCCGTCGAACTTAACCTCGATCCCTTCCAAACCCATCAGCACCATACCCTCAGACCTGTCTGACTCCAACGGTAATTCAACAGACTGTTGTATTTGTCTCTTCCCTATAACGGTCTGTCAAGCACTCTTTGTCGCGCCTTGTTCACATGCATTTCATTACAAATGCTTGCGACCCATGTTAGTAGCTCATCATCCTGGATTCTCGTGTCCCCTTTGCAGAAGCTTTGCGGATTTGGAGAGCGATGTCGAGGTTGATTATACGGGTTATGATAGGACAGGTATGATGGGTAGCCCGGGGATAGGGGTGAGTGTGGGTGTGGGTGTGACTGAGCCCCCGAGTGTCATTGTGACGAGTAGTGATGGCGGTGAGATGGTTTTGGAGGTGTTAAGTGGTGTTAGAGGAGGGCATGGCGGTGTTCCACAACCTATTCCTGAGGAAGACGAGGCTGCTGCTGCTATTGTGGCTGTCGTTCCCGATGAGGAGAGTCATGGTGATGATGATGATCGCCATCAGCAATCTGCGGCGGACCCGAACACGACGATGCTTGGAATGGATGGGAGTGGAGGGAATGAGGATGAAGTAGAGGAGATGGTTACAAGTGAGAACGAGGGTGGTGTTGTTCTCGACGATGAGGTCGTTGGGAGCAGGGCTAACTCCGAGGGTCTTACGAGTGAACATGTTGATGGGGAGGAGGCCGATGAAGAGGCTGAGGTTGAAGGGCATGTGAATTCGAGGTGTGTCGACCCCCCGTTTTTCGTGCGTTTTGGTTTATACTGATGGTCATCCCCTGATTGTGAGTGTAGATCTGCGTCTGTGGCAAGTGATGCAGTCGGTCCGGATCACCATCTTCGTCCGTCTTCCCCTCCACGACTGGTAGAAGAGGCGGAAGCAGAGCAAGATGAACGAGATGTTGCACGTTTAGAAGTCCCACATCCACGTCTAGAAACATCTCCGAGGTCCTCGGCGTATGATGACGCACGGTCAAGTTCATTTTCTGATGCCGATGTTGATAGGGAACCAGCCGAACGAGATGGGGAAGAATATGAAGACGAGGAGGAGCCGCTCATTGTGAGCCGATTTGACATTGAAGATGGCGATATTGTTGAGGATGAGAGTGATTGCGAACGGGATGATGGGGGGAAGGAATCTGAGATGGAGGTTGATGAAGAGGATGGGGTTCCTGTTAATGTCGGACGAAGGATGAGGACGAGATCTATGGGTGTAGGTGTCAGTGTAGCTGGAACTTCTGTGCCTAGAGTTCTTGCGGTAGGGGGAGGGGACGTCGAGACGAGTAGGACTGTTGGGAAAAGGAAGCGGAGGAGTCAGGCTTCTTGAGTTATCGTTACCTTGTGCCGGTGCGTGCGCGCGCCCATAGTACATGTTTGGTCTCCACCCCCCCTCCATCTCTTCACCGACCAGAATTGGAACTTAATCCTGACACGACTGTCGAAAATCTCTCGTTTTTTTTATATCCTTTTCCAGTTCTCTCCCGGGACTGGCAATTTTCATTCTCAATTCACTGTCCCCTTTCCACACCTTATTGATCAACCCTCATTCAGCTTTCCTTCACTCTTCCCAATGCAGTTAAAATTGTTTCTTGCCAGCGCGTCCCGGACTTTTATCCACTTCCACTTGAATTTCGGATTTACATTAAGTTTGAATCCTGGTATATGCCGTTTACAAGCCAATCATATCGCACACATACCTTCTCGCTCACTCAAATCATTCACTCGCGTTTTTCTGTTTCTTTTTTTCATGTTTCCCCCGCGGTCTTTTTCTTCTGGATATATATTTTGACACAGTCGACGTCAGCAAAACAAGTCGTTAATTGTGTGCATCGGCCAGTTCAATCACTCTTGGTGAACACACGCTCACATGAATTCGCCTGCAAACTAAGGTTGAGCAGGGTATTCCCGGCGCCGTACAAGAGTTTCGGTCACCGACGCAGCAGTGCTGCAGCTGCAGCTTCATGACGAAGTCACGCGGATCAAAGTCTCAGGCCGTAAGCTCAATCTCCCAGGTTGAGCCCACCGTGGTAGGTGAGTGGTACTACGCGATGTTGGAGATACATGCATATGACCTCAGCAACATGTATTTACCTCTATTTGTGTCGAACATGATCTATAGTCTTAGAGTCGACGACCGAGATCTAACACGCGAGTTAATACGATGGTCTCATGCACCAACGACGCTACCGGAGTTCGAGTCACGGGCGGTTTGCCACCACGCGTTTGCCGTGGATCCGGACACATTGCAATCCTGCTTCAATCAAGCGCCAGTCTATTTCTCCCATTTTGCATGGCCCTGCAGACCCTTTGATCTCGACCAGCTGTGGGGACCCGCCTCTGAGGTCAAGCACAAAAAAGGAGATATTGGTGCCAACAGAACTCTGGGGTCTGTCAGAACTATCCGCTATTTTTGGTGGCCACACCTGTCGATGGAGTTTGGTTCCAACTTCCAGCACAGAGGAGAGCTGTCAATCCCTCCTGGCATCGAGAGTTGACGGGAGAGTGTGGGCATGCCTCTTTCCCGACTTCAAGCGCAAGGAAAGCCCGGGACCCACGTGCATACCAAGTGATGGGACACGAACCTTTGTAACCGCTATCTGATCTCCGCTCGGAGTGCAGACTCTGACACCTGCGGGAGCATCGGAACTTGACATCTCCCTCAACCCCAGGGGTTGCCTGGCGAGACTGCAGCGGAGGATCCCTCTGCGTTTGGAAGGAGTCTGTTGAATCGTCTCGACATTCGCGATTGACAGAACTCGGCGAACATATTTTTTGGTCTCTGGAACCCACATCACTTTGGGTGGGTTGGGTTGGTGGTTAGTTCTTGGATGTTTTATGGATGCAGGGATATCATGGAATTCAGTTCTGTCATGACGCTTAGCGCGGCGCCAGGGACCCTCGCGGACAGAACGGACTCGATGAATCCGTTCTTGATTGTTCGAGGAAGAGTGAGCGCTGTGCACCATCCTGCATCCGTAAGATTGCTCCCATATTTCGGCGCCGAGTAGAGGCCGATGTTAACCCATCTGCTGAAATGACCAGAGTGTTGCGTATTATGCACATATAATATTGGCCCTGGAGATAGCGGAGCGGTTGACTGTTCTGTCGATAAGCTCATGCACGCACGACATGATGTCATGCCGGGGTCTAGTTGCGGCTGAACTAGCGGCTTATGCCGTGCTTCTGGTTTTGGAGCGAGTGCCCAGTTTTTCTGAGTGAACCCAAATGCGAGCGCATCGATCATCACATCGAGCCCGCCATAAAAGCTCTAGTTAGGGCGCTCTTAACGTTATTCCTCGTAAGCGGAATAACATGCTGAGTCTATATCTGTACTACTGGTATCTAGCCTCAATTGATTGAGCATTTCTGACAAAGGATGCGGAGGATTCTGAGCGTGCCTTCGTTCAATCCGTCATCGATTTAAATCGCCGCTAGCCATAGCATGACGATCAAGGCAAAGGGCAAGAAGGGAAGTTATATCCAGTTGGCCAGATGTAAATATCAAGTTGTTTCCGATGTTCCATGGTCTTCAGATTTGGCCCATACTCTCCCGTATGCATATATATCCGTAACCATTGCTATGGGGTGGCGTATACAGGCAAAAGTGCCCCCTTTCCACCATGCGTCCGTCTCTTGCAACACAGCCGCGTGTATCCCTTCAGCTCCGCTCACCGTTCGCGATCCGTATCTTGGTCTTTTGGTCTTCTCTGTGCGCATTATGGGCTCTATCCAGATGGCGGTACGAAACTCTCCCGGAGACGGACGCTGGTGTGCGCATTTACTGGTATGAAGACCGAAATAAGCCTCCTCTATACCCTGCTCTTCTGGAGAGAGAACGACGGATGCCTCAGCATAGCGAAGCTGCCCCACCTCCGGATGGGAGATCAGGTACGCTGACAGGGGGATCATATACCGCGTTCCATTGACTTAAAGGGGATTCAGCGAAGTATTTGCGGTTCTCGAACCAACTACGGGGGTAGGTGCACTTTCGCGTCGCTATGTGCTAGGATCAATTTCTCTGGCTCAATCGTCCATTCTAGCGTTGGTTTCAATAACCAGATGCAAGAAATGTATATTCAGTTTCTCCGTTACCCACAGCCAGATGTTGATCATATCGATCCAGTCTCCTGAACTCATATATAGCCTACCTATTAGGGAGGTCCTACGTATTCTCACCCTACACGTGGGACCTTAAAAACGAACCATTCGTTCCAGTTGAACATAACACTCACCTTGCTGGCGCGCGCCATGTTCGACCGTCGCGCGTCCCCCTTACTGCTTTCTTGAATGGTCCGACGGCTGGGGCTCCCTGGATAGTTGATTCCAGCCTAAGCGTAGAGCAGTTGGAGAAGACTCCTCGCGCAATATCTGCCCGGTACTGGGATGAAATTTGTCCCGACGATTCTAGATACAATATAAATACGACGGAAGTTAATGCTCGCATTGGCGTTGACTTCGACAATGACGATGGGGCCATAATAGTCGACAAATGGGTCGCATTTCTAGGGGGCATCGACGATCAACGATGCATTAATATCATGCAGGACACCCCTCGCATTATAGACTTTGGGTGAGTCTTTCCGTTGCGGGAGGCTTGAAACTGAACTTGGACCATTTTCAGGATACTTAGCTCAGAGCGACTCGTATCTATTTGGCCAGGGTACTCGAAATCGCCAGTGTTGACTCAGTTCAAATGGTCTCCCATTGTCTTGGGAGCGGTTCAAAAGAACTTACCTTTGTTATTGCCGCCTTCGCGCCTAGCGCGAAAGATCTCAAAAATAAAAAATCAGTACCTCGAAATTCCTGGTCTAGTGACTCTGCACATACGTCGAGGTGATTTTGAGAGCCGTAAGCCTCTTCCGTCTCTGCTCTTTGTTATCTTCGACGATGAATGGTCTCTTTGCCTTTTCTAGATTGCGTATTTGTATCGACGACGTTTGCGAGCTTCGAGGGATGGAATCAATTACCATTCCTTCCAGATGGATTTAATTCGCCTCAATCCCCACAGGAGCGGGGGAAGTACACCATGGAAAGATGTTGGATCGAAATCCCCGATGTTGTGTCGCGACTTGAATCCTTAAGGAGGCAATATTCGGAGTTGACCCTCGATCGCGTATTCTTGTCAACCAATGCCAAGCCAGAATGGTTGGCGGAGCTCAAGCATGTCTTATCCCAGCACGGATGGCGGAATGTAGTATCGACGAGTGATATATCTCTCACTTGGCAAGAAAGCGGCGTCGAAAATGCTGTAGGTGAGTGCTTGCGGACAATTTTATGCCAACACGTTCGTGGGCGTTATGCATCTTTTGTCAGATATAGAGATAGCATCCCGCGGACAGATATTCGTTGGAAATGGCTTCTCAAGCTTCTCAAGTACTATTATCCGCCTTCGTATGGTGCGGGGTCTGAATCCGAAATACACCCGCAGGTGGTAATGTTAGCCATATTGTTGGGGGTCACCCGTGAGCTAGACCAATAAGGATTAGAGTTGTTCCAGAACACATATACATGGCTTTGCTGGACATAGGACCCGAAATGTTTGATTATCTTAGGACCGTACTCATGATGGATCGAGTATCCCCCCCCGTTTTAACGTGCAGCGTCGTCTTGTTACCCACGCTCGATCGATAGTCACTGTATATGCATATGCTGTCAAGCCCACATTAACTGGATGGAACAAAGAACACCGTGGGAGGCTGCATGATCGATATTCTGTCCCTATGGCAGGGGTGGTTATGTCATAATGAAGACATCACTATATATATACTGCACTCCTGGAGAGCCTTGCGATCGCTACATTCGTCCGGCCACAACGTTGGCTACATCTCCACTGCAATGGGTTGCGGGGCTTCAAAGGTGAGGCTGGATGTACATAAACAGGGATAGTTTTCTTAAGCCTAATTAGTTCCCATGCTATGATGCACAGGGTTCTCGTGCGGCCAATAGGGCCCTGCATTAACCTGCTGTCCGACTCGCAAACGCGTCCTCTCTGCCTGCATGCTGGTCCGGTGACGCTATACCCCAACCACGTATTTGTCAAGCCCTCTATCAAATTCGGATCTCCCGGCAAACAGCCGCCCCCTTCTGGTAAATGCCCAAACCATTGTTTTAGATATGAGGAAGGTGTACGAAGCTGGCGCTATCGGACCCGCAACGATTAGTTTTCCAGGGAAGGCTTTTGAATGATGATAATATAATGCGGTAAGCTCGTTTCATTGAAAATGCATGCAAGTGACTAGTTGTGGATCCTGGCACATAGGCTTTCCTTTACTTTGACCTCGTCATTGAATCTGCAAGTCACATTTGCCCTTCCAAGGCTGCTCGCAGAATAATCGGGATGTTCACTTGTCCTGCGACAACCGTACGAGGCTCCGGCCGAGTCGTCCTAGCCGATAATCGCTTGACCTGTGGCAATGGACCTGCGAGCTGTCACTGCCTCGTACGCATGTTGCGCAGATCGCTTTCCCAATGTAAGTGTAGGCCTCGACACATGGCGTTTATTTTGTGACTGCGAATCACTGGGCATTAAGCACTTTGCTTAAGAAAGTTCCCGTCGCGCCAAAACTCTCACTCAACGCCCAGGGATCGTTCAAAGGCTTGCTTCTCGAGCTTGTCTTACTGTGTACCTGGGGACATCCGGCGGCTGTGAGGGAGTTCCAGGCGAGATCCCTTTACCGTTTTGCACCAAGAACGGCCTTCTCCACAGCGTCTACCATTGCGCAACCCCCTCAGCACTGACTTACATGGCTCGAGCAGACCTCAGGTCCTATCCAACTCTGAAACTTCTACCACGCATTTTCCGTGTAGGGCCTCGGATGAGCGTAAACAAGGCGTGCAAAAGTGCGTCGGCGCCAAAGTAATATCACATTGAGCGATAGGACCAACCTATAGTGACCATTGTCAATATCTGGTGTGTCTGTCTAGTTCTGTAGGGGATAGCCCAGCCATCATCTGAAGATGCCCCCACGCTTTTCGATACGGAAACGTTGCTGAGATTAATTCTCCACCCCATTCCTCCGTACTTGAGATATTCCCATAAACTTGCATCTGGGAAGACACTTTTCCCAAGAAGTAACTACATGTTATCGGACCAGCGTGCATATAAAGGATTGTAGCACTAAACTCTGAGGAGTTTCTTCCGCTATGGGGGGTTGGCCAATGTACACTTCTCAATGCCTTGCCGTTCAGGAAGAAGCAAAGCCAGTCATTGGGGGCCAAGACAGTGCGCATTACCGCATCATCTATGACCAAACTTCGCTTCCGTCGCACTGAAAAACCGAACCCCCTCTGCACGACACGTCAAGGCCTAGGAATCTTTGTCAACCTAACTTGTTGCTCGTTCCGGTCCTAACCCTGTCAAAAATTATGGGCATCACCAGCAGAACAGATCAATATACCTGTTCCCGCCCGGAGGTCGACTTTCAGGACACCGTCCAAGTCTTCATGCATGAATCGTTTAAATTGGCTGTGCCTCCAATAGTAACATGTGCGAGCAAATCCTGAACGTTGTGAAGATGATAACGTAACATTGGCGTGAAGTGTACGAGTCGGAGTCGGAGCGCCCCGATGTTAACCACTGGAAACAGTCTCAAGTAAAAGCTCCCCAAACTCGTCATGAGTTACCCAGATGGAAGGGGAAGGGCAAAATGAATCGGCGGTCATGACCACCGTACGAAACTCCGGGGAATAAATGTTCAAGTAGCTCAAAACATGCAGACCGGGTGGAGCCGTACCCCTGTCTCGGGCACAACTATAGCTGGGAGTTCAACTAGTTGGAGTCCCCATGGCTACACGAACTCCCATATTGTGTATATGCATTTTCCTGCCTATAAACTGAATCCACTCACAGTTTTTCCTCAGGAGGTGCCAGGTACGTAGTTGGGATGTGAGGTTGTTTCGAAGTTGGGAACACCCTATGGAACATCTGCTCGCCGGGACTAGTAGTAGAGGTGTCGTTGCCAATAGGTCTGTTGGTATGGTTGTGATGGCATTCGCTTGTACAGTAAAATCCAAGGCAAATAGTAGCCCAGAGCAGAGGCGCCGGGCAAAAGTGAAGAAGGCATGATGTGATGCTTCGGGATTCGGGGAGCACGTATTTTCGAGCACAAAGGCAGAAATGGGCAATGTGTGTTTGTGGACTTCGTATGCGCTGGTCGGCATATGACGGAGCATGTAATAGGTTATATTGAACACAATGGGTTATGCCAGATCTGGGCCAGGCCAGGCGCTCAACTGGTGCTGACGAACCCCGAGGACCAACAGAATGAAAATTACGAAGAGAGAGGATTAGATCTAACTTCAAAGTATTGGCGGTATCGGACGGCTCCCGGGACTTACTTGTCACAATGTGAAAGAGATCAAGATGAAACGTTGGCGCCACAGTTACATAAATTGACGTTCATAATCGAGTCTGCTGAAGCGACATCGGCCAACATGATAAACCATAAAAAGGGGGGGAATGATATCGTTAGGGACGTGATCGAGATCTGTATGCAGAGACAAAGGACTTGCAATCACTATAGAAGGTCAAGACAAATTGTGTTCGATCGTGGTTGGCAGACACTTATGTACCATCACAGTCATTTGCCATGTCGGATATGTACATGAAACAAAGGGTCCCCCAATGACGATCGTAATAACCAGGAACCGTATGCATAGGAAAGTCCCTTGGCAACCGGGCACTAGGCAGAATGTGGTCGCCAAACCCAACAGCTTGGAGAATGAACACAGAGTTGCGGTAGATCTGATATACATAAAACCGTGAACGCCGGATGGACACAGAGACAAGATTACGTGAAGGCCAAGACTCCAGTTGTCAGGTCTTGGAGACGTCCAAGCAAGATCCAGGAAAAATGGAAAAGGGAAAAGATCTGCGTTACCCGATCTCTGATGAAGATATTACGATCTCTATTTCAAGTTCAGCCGCTGTGCGGAATCAATATGGTGATCAGCATGTGTAAACTCATTACAGTGACGCGAACTGGCCTCGTGCAGCCTGCTCGCCATCGCGGCCTTAAGGTGGATGATGACGGGCCTATCTGTAACGAAGTGCAGGCTCCACTGGACGCCCATGGATCCACTGCAATAGATATGTATCCAAGAATGAGCTCATGGTGAATCAACTGATTTGGAGAGGCTATGCAGTGCGGGAGGGAGCTGAGTGGCGCGAGCCAAGATGGGACGTGCAGCGGGCACTTGGTCTTCTTAGTGGATGCCCAGCTCAGAGAGAGGTACAGAATGTCTCAGGTCTGCAACAGCCTGAATGACGAAGATAGAAACTGAGTGCCCCACTGCCCATGGTATTCGTTGGCGGGTATCCCGACAGGACCTGATGATGGGAGTCGAGAGGTAGAGGAGCCGGAGCGCCTTGTTATAAAGTGGAAGGGGCAATCATTGAGGAGCCACTTCCGTATTAACTGATTGACTGGATGACTGGAGGGTTGTGAGATGTAAGATCAGCGTGGGATGGTGCGGATGAGAGAATCCGCAGTCATTACTTATTATTTGATGATATATTTCGGGCGGTGCTGATTGGATAATTGACAGGAAGGAATGTGGTCGCCTGCCGGGTCCAAAAGATCCGGAAAAAGCGATGATAGATGGATCTTGCAGCGGTTAGGCCAGTCAGTGAACTCAGGGAAGCAAGATACAGAAGTCCATTCGCGTGACGTGATTCGTCCATGGAAGCGGGTCATCGCTTTAGGGATGAAATTCGTATCAATGTTTTGCACTGGAGAGTGATCCGCTGGAATGCGCAACGCTGTCGAACGGGATACGGAGGAATTCATCTCTTATTTGGGAAAGGGGCCAGTGGAACAACACGAGGACGAGAGAGCGCTCGAAGAGGTAACGATCGCGACTAGGCTCGGTCTGTTAATTCATTACTAGTCTGTCGCGAAGACGGGAGACGCCTTTGTCCAGCACTGTCGAGCTTAAATATTGCTATAGAGGTTGCTTCAACTTGTAATGTCATGGGCTGGGTCGGGCACAAAGGCGTGGGCGCGGAGAACCGGCACGAGCCTAAAACGTCACGTGAGTGACCATGATGTTAATAATTCAACAACGAGCTGACGAAGGGGACAAACAGGAGCGAAGGGAGGATCGGGAAAGCAAGAGGCAATGTATCGCAGCAGCATGTTTACATATGCCGTTTTTTTTTCCAGATTTATTTGCAAGGAGCAACTGCCGACCGCGGAAATGTTTTCTGTGTCAGAGATAGGAGACATAACTGTATTGAAGGGCTAAGCGTGGGAGGCCAACGGGTATGACAAGAGATGCTAAGAAGGATTTGGAGCTGAAGAAGAGAGATGGATGGATCGTATGAATGGGGTGACCGAGGAGGCGTGATGAAGACGAAGGCTCGAGCACTGGTACTGGTGGGTGAAGATGGGACGCAGCGGCTGTGATTCGTTGTTATGTGAGAAGATCAGTCAGGGTCAAATTCCTGATTTAGAGCCATATTGAATGGCCTTTTTCTGCTCAAAGTCGGTTGTGTTGTGCAGGCGGCACTGGTAAAAAGTAGTGCTCTAACTCACTCACGACCCGCCCTCTCACTTTCCCCTCTTCTCCCTTTTTCGTCCTTCACTTTGTTCATCCTCCTCATCCCTCCCATCATACCTGCCTGCTTCTCTATGGCTCCCGTGCGACGCTCAAAGCGCTCAACGGCCGAAGGTGCGACTTCCCCTCCTACCTCAATTCCCCCTCATTCTCCGCAAGCAACCAATTTACTCACACTGGCTTCCATCTAGCCATTCCACGCCCTCTGGATGATGACCCGGGCGCATTCCAGTTCCAGCCCAATCTTGACCCCTCCACGTTCTCCCCTTCTCAACTCAGATCGTCTGCTTCAGAGGGAACTGGCGCCTCGGATGACTTCTACCAACAACCCCAAACCCCTCAATCTCCGCATACGGATTCCCTCTTCGACACCGCTGCCCTTTCTGTCACACCATCTTCTGCCGCACCCCCTGGCTCCATCTTCAGCGCGACACCAACAGCCGAACAAATCGCTGCTCAAGCACCAGCTTCAGCCCGCCCAGTCGGGCGTGGGTCTTCTTTTACTTTCCTGGAGCCTTTAACTTCCATGACCCCAATTTTCCCACTTAGACGACAATCGCATATTACCCTTGGCGGACGCAGATCAAGTCGATCGCAAGCTGCCAGAAGGGTTGTCAGTCATGCTGCTAAGAAACCAGACGGACATATCCCGCGGCCTCCCAATTGCTTTTTACTGTATCGGAGTTGGGTAAGGCAGCAAAATAAGCTGTACGGAAAGGGGGACCATCAAAAGAAGAATGAACAAAGTGAGTGAACGCTTGCAACACAGCTCGTAGTGTGACCTGATTATCGCAATTTCCGTGCAAAAGATGTTAGTGTTATCGTTGGAACACTCTGGGAAGATTTGCCGGAGGAGAAGAAAGAGATCTTTCGAGCAGAAGCTCGACGACTCAAGGAGGAACATATGGTACGCCATCCTGCTCGGTTTTCATCCTTACCCAAGCCCTCTCGCCTCCGTTTGGACACGTCCAACTTTCTGACGACTTGCGCCTGACAGCAACGGTATCCGGGATACAAATATGCCCCGCGTTCACGAAAGGACAAAAATAATGCTAACGGAGGCTTCCCTAACAGCTCTGACTCCGGGACACGAACACAACCAAAACGAATAACGAAGAAGATGGCACCTGAGGAGACTGCCTCAGCTGTTCAAGAGGCCAATGAGATTATCGCCCGTGAGCGAGAACAGAGCGCGAGAGCAGCCGAAGCCGCTGCGGTGTCTGGAGACATTCTTCTGGATACCCAAACTCCTGCTGCGGGCTCCTCGTCCACTGGCTCGCGGACTTTCCAACAGCCTATCAGTTTCATACCTTATCGAAGATCTAGTTCCTGCCCCCCTGTGGGTGAGACACTCGCTTCCTTGTCAAGTGCCATTCGACGTTCAAGTCCAACACCAATTGCTCGTGCCCCTGCTACGAACGGTAGGCGCCAACATACCACTTCGACCGGGTCCAACAAATCGGCATCATCCTCTCGTAAGGGTGTTATTAATGGAGGAATCGACATTCCAAGTGTGTCATTCAATGCTCCTTCATTTAATGGTTCCGTCGCCCGCAGAACACCGCTGCCAATGCACGGGACTTCGTCTCCGTATCCACCTCCCGCTACTCGCGGTCGGGGAGCAGCATCAACCCCGCTATTTGATCCTAACTACGCACTAACTCGATCATATGAACCTCTCGCCTCAACTTCAAGTTCTAGACCCTCGAGTAGTGGAAGTGGGAGAAGAGGGGGGTTGCATACCGATGACCTGGGACAAAGAGAGGCGCTTGAAGAAGCAGTCCGCTCAAGACCAATTCAGAGGGCTTCTCCGGCAGGTCTGTTTGACCCAGGCTATTCGCTTGCTACGTATTCGCTTTCTGGGAATCAGAATGTAGACGGAAATGCGGGATCACCGCCTGCTTACGCGCCATCGCCCGCGTATCAGCCTCTGCCTCCACAAGTACACGGTGTAGGCAGCCCAATTTCTATCATGCCGGATAGGGTCCCATATGCGCCACAGAGTCCGTTGGAGGGGGCGGCCCCGGCATTTCAAGCTTTGGGACTCAATTCTCCTATCCCCACTACGCTCACTGTGCAGTATCCGGACTCTGCAGGTGCGAACTCTCGGGAAGGATGGGGCCAGGATCATGCCAGTGGTTATACCCATGGCACGAGCGCGGCAACAGGTTTCGACATGCAGTACGATGGGTCTGGGTACGTTACCCATACTCATCAAGCTGCATATCATCAAGGGGGCAATGGGATGGTTGGTGGTGTGCCAGAGGTTTTGCCTGTGCTAGATTACGCGCATTTAGGTGGGGGAGATTCTTCAATGGGAGGATTGATGGGCGACGATGGGCGAGCCTTCCAATTTACAGGATCGATGCAGCTTGCGCCTCTAGAGATACCTGCTACGCACAAGGGACTTCCGCCTTATCAATTGTCCGATCCCTCGCACCATTTTTCACCTCACCTGCCCCAGTTCCATCAGCACCAACAAAGCCCTCAGCACCAGCCTGGGAATGTGACACAGCAGCACGTTGCCTCGCTTTCACCTCCATCTGCAACAGCAAATTACTCATCCAGCTCGTCCAGCTCGCCTGCACCACAGTCTTCCTGTAACGGTAACCTCCCTGTTGATGCACAGAAAGCTAACAATCTATACACTCCTGCTGTCCTTCATACTCCCTCACCTCCCGCCCAACCACAACCTTCACCGCGCTCGCCGTTCCTTGCGATCCCTCAACCCATCTCTGCCATTCCACCTCGCCTCAGCGCATCGAGTGATTTGTACTTTGACTGGAATTCGGCTTCTACCTCACCAGCGGTTGCCACTTATCCCCACCCCCCTCAGGGACAGAATGAACAACATCCTCACAGTAACGGGACTAATCTGACGTCACCGACGGCTGGTCCGACCGTAGGCCCTTACTCGTCGGGTTCATTCGACATGGGTGCATACAGCTCTGCCGGGTACCCAACACATGGTGCCGGGAACGCTGGTAGTGCTGCGTCGTACGGCGCGTCGAATTCCACCAGCGGATTGTATGGGTTCAACGTTGGGAGTGGCTTTGGGGGGTCTGTATCGGGGAGCTTAGGTCTCGGGAGTAGGAGACTTTCACGCAGGGCGAGTTCGTTGTGGATGAGCCGAAGTAGCCTTGCGGGGGATTTGGCGGGCGTTGGACTGGGCGAGTTTTGAAGAGAAAACACACGGTTCTAAGCTCGTTCGGATCAATCGACCCGTGTGTTATCACTCGCTCCCGCGTTTCGTCGGGCTACATTATCTTTATTCGCTTCTTTCCACAACGCCTGTCCTACACATCACATTTCTCATTTTTTCAGACCGACAACGTAGGTCGTGCACTTGGATGTTGTTGTCGAACATATCTGAATCTTTCTTTTCGCTTTCCTCTGTACAACCACCTAATTATGATTGTTCGTTCTCGTCTACCTTCGACTTTCGCCTCGTGCTCGTGTAGTACGCCATTTTTTAACTTTTGTTTTGATGCCTGGTGGCTGGTGGCCCTTGTCCTACCCCATAAAGCATGCGCTCTGCCTTTTCCGCCTTCTCTTTTCAATCTCCATCGTACAATCTATACACATCATTTTTTTACCTTCTATCATCTGATGCAAACTTGTACAAATTTCGCTTGCTTTTATTAGGCCCAAGTTCATAATCTGGGACATTGTTTTAGAATCCCAAGGAATTAACTGTCAACTCTAGCACGACTTGGCGAGTGTGATTTCAACCGACTGACCCTCACCAATTTCTGATACAGAAAGCGGGAGCCCAGTGACTGCGTTATATTAGATAAGTGACTAGGTACAAGGAAGTCCTGGAAGGTCTTGAAATCTTCCTCTCAGAAGGTATCCACGAAGCTGGCCTGATGGCTCCCTCAACCTCGTTCAATACTCACCTGGACCATGAAGTTACTAAAGAAAACATGAAATCCCCAATTCTAAAGGGTTAGCCTGTGCAGTTCACCTTCTCCAGCCTGAGGCTGAATATTACAAATTACCCCACTCCGTCATTCTGCGGCTTTCCCTTATTCACTGTTTCAACAACCTCCCCGGCTCCGCGCGTTTTCTTCTCTGGTCGACAACTGCAACCTTGGGGTTCAAGTCGCATATATCCTAGGGGCGGAATACTTAGTTCATCAGGGAGCCACGAAAACGTAGGCGCACTTTGCGGCTCTGCCGGGATACACAAAGCCAACTGGAGCGTAGTTGCCAAAGTCGGGAGAATTCGTACTTCAGCTGGCGGAGCCTTCATCGCTGGGTCGCATCGGGTCTGTGATCGCTTCGCTTTCATCAGGTGATGCTGCCAGAGGTCGCTGCATTACAGACGCTGATGCGTTAGGGAAGGGTTGGGGGGGAGCTGAAACACCCAAACGTGGTGTTCTATGGAAGAGCGGGACTATTTGAGGACACGAAGGAACATGGAATGCCGACTGCCGCCGACCGGGAAGTTCAGGTTTTCTTGTTGACGCTAATGGTGATTTATCTTTACCCTCAGGTCACGTCGGCGTGTCATTTCTCCAAGAGCTTGGTGCATCATGATATCAATCCGGTATATATCAACTTGGACACAGAACAATTCCCACCTTGGGGCCCACCCCGGGCACCCCGGGCGAACGTCCCTTACGTGGAAGTGGAAGCGAACAGCTCTGCGATCCCGGATCCCATAATTTGATGGTTTCCTACTTCCGGGCAGAACTCCCACATTCGGGTTCGTCAGGCTTCCACGTATGTTGAGACATCATAAAGGACGGATGATTGCACAGCATGTCGTTTCCTGTTCCTGACCACGTTCGCCAAGGAAATGACCATCAGAGAATCTGATCACATAAGTACAAGGAAAGGAAAGGATTCACTCAGTGCTCGTGGAGAATTGTGGCTGTTATCATGATAGCGGGGACACGGTAAGAAATATGGAATGTCTAACAAGTTCAATCGTACAGTTTCAAGTCCCGACTTTACCGCCATATCCCCCTTCAAGACCTCCAAGTACTCTTACCAGTGAGCTCTGAACCCAATAATTCAAATTTTAAATTTTAAAAATCTAAAAATCGTGCAGATATGCACTTACCCCCTGTATAGCGTCAACGACGACCAAGCTACCGGTCCCTGACTCAAGGTTGGAGGCGGTGTAATGGTGTAATAGACATGGACAAATGCCTCAATGTGGCCTTTGGATTCGCCGCTTATAGAGGTGTTGCTGAACGTTTTGTGGGAATGGTCTTTGTGTGAGAAGGTTTCGCACAGCACCTTTTGCATCCAGGCCGTAGACGTTTTGAAGGCAGTGGATTTCATCGGCAGTGATAAGGAGGGCATCCAGGCCCCAAGCTTCTAATTTCACGGCGCGTGGCCTTCAATCGTTTGCCTCCTTTCAATTCCCTTTCATCATGCTCCCCTTCGCCTGACGCCGGTCCGACTTGGTCTTGACCAGCATGCATCCGCTTGCGAAGCGACTTCGTTCCACTCGTGTTTTCCCTGATCTCGACGCCCTTTTCTTTTTTCGCGTTGCTGTTTCCCCGGATCGGCCCTGTCCTGTCGCATTATTCACTTTCCAAGATATCCAGAACCTCAGTTATTAGTTTGCTACTAAGGCTCTAGTTGCGTGACGTGGCTACTCCGAGGTTTATCGTGCAGAATGGATCCAACCTGACATGTTGGTTGTCTCACTTAGCTTCTTCTATTGGGCTCTGCTACAAAGTCCTCGGACCACTTCTCAGCGACATGCTGTCTGTCATAGAGATAAGAAGAACTATGAACACTAGTAGGGACTTTCCAGCCGGATTGATGACATCGAAAATTCACGTACTGCACCACCACCTCAAGAGAGATGAAGGCATGGGAGGACTTAGACCACGGAAACATAGTGAAATTGGTTTTGCGACCGAAGTTCGTGGTACAGTGCCACTAATCTCCGAATGGTACTCAAATGGGAACCTTCAAGGGCAGGAAAACCCAACAAGCGCTCTTGAGTGCTCTCAAGTGCTCTAGCATTCAGGAGCGCTCTAGAGCAGGGGACCTCGCTCCTGAAGCTGTTGGATTTTCATGATAAGTTGTCCAACAACTTCCATCCGGCAATCGGCTTCCCCCGGTGAATGAGCACACTTGTCTTTTGGTCCGAAGAGATACACATTATCGAACAGCTTCTTGATGTCTGACCTACCTTCACGACCATGACCCTGTTGTGGTCCACCGCGATCTCAGGCCTGTAGGTCAAGATGTTTTGTCTACGAAGCCGATTTAAAGTAATCGACAACATAAAATAGCGCAGACTCTTGCCCAGTTCGTCGTCGGCAACTTAATTAGATTTTGAAATTGCGTGTTCGCAGCGCGCGTACACGAGCGACGACGAACCGGGTAAGAGTCTGGGCATGGCGGGGACTCTCAATCTTAATGTGATCAACTTGAACTGCGGTTCAATACAGATACGTAGACTTGGGTGTCTACGCCGCAGCACCGTGCAACCGCCCATGAAGCCCAGAGTTCGCTTCAGTTGTGCCGCAACGGGCCTCGCCTAGCGCTTCACACCGTTCGGGAGTTTAGGGACGAGATTAAAATCTCGTTGAACTGGACACCAGTGATCTTGACGACGTGACACCGACAACTTGAAGATAGATACAGAGACAGAGAAAGCTACGTTCCGCAGCTGGATAACCCTCTTAGGTGGATGGACTCCAAGGCTAAACGTATGGAGAAACTAAGTACTTAGTTGCACATCAGGTATGATGGGGTTAGACTCATGCATCCCCGGGCCCTCGATATACTAGCTTGGAATCAGCGTGCAACATTCAGATTCCCGAGGGATCATTTTCTCTCAAAGAAGACGTGGTTCAACGCGTTAAAGCCACGAGATGGTGCAGACCATCTCATGTCCTCCAAGAACATGTACGACTTTTAGACATGCTCTTCCCCCTGTCCCGAGATCGGTGCGTAGCCAGCGCCCACGCTTTTTTCTTTTACTGTGCATCGGCAACGCTGCCACCTGGTAAACAAATGGTTCTCAACTTCGAATACACCGTCTCGGGAGTCTCTGTGCCCGGTCTGGAATCATCCCGGTCAACATTGTTGATTACACAGGTGTTGTCACCAATGATGTTGGGACTTCCCGTGAGTTGTGTTACATATATATTCCTATCACGGTCTTATGGTGACACAGAATCCCTCATATATCGGCCAAATATCCAGCGCGTGGTATAGCAAATCGAATCGGTGTTGAGGGTTTTTGCCGTCGGAGCGAAGACTCTCGACAACCACGTTCTCACAGGACTCACCAGCTACTGTGCACACATGAGGATAGTCCTTCACATTTGGTTTCGCGGGCGAGTTACGTCTTCCGATCTGGACCTCGCAGCAACGTCCAGTTTCGCCGTTAAGCAAACCAATCATCTTCTCCGAGGCCTGCACGGCCGTTGGTACCAAATACGATGCCATTGAATATGACATCTGATGTGAGGCTCCTTTGTTGTCGGAGTTGACAGAAAGCACAAAGAACAGCCATCCGGAACCGCGATAAATTAACGCCGTGCGTTGCATAACCCGTGTCACAAGTCGCAGGTCGTGGCTCAGTGAGGTATGATGTTGCGCACGTAAGTTACATGCTCTGTCACGACGTACCAGTTAAGTTGAGAGATGAAGGGGGCACAGGGAGTCTCAAGCCCGATTTCAAGATTGTTCTAGGCTTGGCTTCAACTTATTAGTGATGACGTGACGCTCTATTCCAATAGAGGCTGGTAACTTGCTTAGCGTGACGTCCGGATTGCTTTCTTAGTGTTGACAATATGGTATCAAATAGAATGTTAAACTTTGATGTGTTTGGCATGAACTGACACTCGTTATGAAACGATGTAACTGGCACGAGTTACATGAAACTAAGGTCTGGAAAAGACATACGTCAACGAAGTGAAAACAAAAGTAAGACTTCATCAAGAGAGTCGGGTTAAATAAAGAAAGCAGGCGATAAGAATATGCAATCTGCACACGAACGACAAGGGGACATCAATGGGGGGCCGTAGATTGGGTATAACCACACGGCCCATTGTCCTAAAAATTCGACCAAGAAATCGTATTCGTTCTGTCCCAAGGCGCGGCTGGTCCGGCCAGGGTCCCTGGGCTAGGTGGTGAAACTTCGACAGTGATGGCCAAACTGGTGCTCCTCATTGTCCTCATCGGCGATGCCCCCTCCTTCCCTTTCGGCATGCGTTCAAAGACCCATAATGGAACGCAGCCCATTCTAATGTCACCGATGCTATTAGAAGCTGATCCAGCAGGCTCCTCAGCAACGCATATGCACCACCCATCATCGAAAGTCTGTAGAAGCGATAATTGATCGCCAACTTTTACATCAAGCTCGTCAGGAAGTAAGTGTTGGAATGGTCGTAATGCAGTTTTGCGCATCCCGCTCTTGGCATTGAGTGCGTATATAAGCGCAGAACGAGTCGTCGCGACAGAGGACGCAGTCGAATGTCCACGCGAATGAGAAGTGTCCAACGGGTCCAATGGGAAGTTGCGACGGAAGGGCGAATTTGGGGGCTGAAGGGGACCAGGAGAATGCTGGGAGTGGATGGACAGGAAACTAGCCCGGGAAGGCCCGTCAAGTGAGGCTACAGAGTGGTGTATTGTCGGTCTCTGAGAACCACCTTGGGAACTTATCGAGTCGGAACGGGGAGAATTACGAGTCCTCCCAACCGACACGGAGACAGAGTAGTTGCTAGAAACGGAGTGGCGCTTCAGACCTGGTGGGGACAACGGCGGCTTCTCAGTGAACGATACGCCATCCCCGCCAGCGGGATCACTGCCAAAATTTTCTAAGAAGCCCGAAAAGGGCAAGGGAATCTCGTTGTTCGCTTCGTGATGCCGAACAATGTTCGCATTCACTTGAGCCACCGCCGGATGATCTACGGTCCCATTGGAACCTAATCCAGCGGAACGCCGTGAGGAAAGGATTTCGCGGTTAGCAGCTGGCTTCGGCATGATGATGGAAGCAGTGAGGCGAGCGCGCGAGAATATCCAGGATGTAGGTCGAGGGCTTGCTGGGTTCTTCAAAGAAACCTCCCAGCATCAAATGGAGTCCCCGTGAAGACTATGAGCAAAAAAGAGGACTCACTCCTGCATTGACTCACGGATTTCATACCCATTCAGCACGCGGGATTTTCGCTTTTTGAGGTAGTGATATCCAACTCCAACGAGCAACGCCAGTGCGGATATGGACACGATGACTGCCCCGACGAGGAGAACGGTACCATTGCTAATTCCACCGGAACTGTCGTTTGATCGTCGATGAATTGCAAGGATGGACGGCATATGTGAATGGCGTAGTTTACAAAGCAAGGTTTTGAAGTGAAAGGAAGGAGCGACTAGCGCTGGAGCGATTCAATCCTGTTCCAGCTTCACAGCAACAGGGGGAGAAGGATGAAAGGAACGGTTGACTCTTGTCTTTCTGCAGAAACAAGAGCACGAACGAGTTGAAGGTTGAGGGACAAAAGATGCAAAGGAAGTAAACGAGAACCACAATATGTAGTTCATTGACCACTGTTGTCAAGTCGATACAGACCCGTTCTGATTGACAGATATTATTTGTATTGTGATCGCCAACTTATAATTAGAACCCCGTGGGACACTCTCTAGCTCTGCCTGTGCGAGATAGGATGGGTTATGTGCTCCTGCGACGTTGACCCACGATCACCTAATTGTTGTTTTCAGAGGACGGTCCCCCTGTATCGCTGCGACAGAGCTCGTTCATTCCTATGCATCCATTTGTATTTTTGCGCTTTCTCGTTCATAATGAGCTAGCTCATGAGACTTCACCCTTGAAACTCCTCTCCTATGCACCATCGCATGAAAGAAGATGGACGACGGATGCTATGCTCACTCATCAAAAATAGTCGGTCGCATTCGGCCCGTGCCTCCGTTGATGGAGAATTCGGTCCCCAGGTGCGTCATAATTGGTTTTCAGCATCTTCAATTTTTTTTCCACTATCATCCTCACAAATATCACGAAATTGGAGTCATTTCTTATATACTCCCGTTCCTTCACGCTTCTTTCCCGTCTGGCATCTGCCCTGCCCACCTTACTCGTCCTCTGTACTTAGTGTGGTAGATCAGTTTCCTACTTTCGTCAACGCTGCCGCTGCGGATGACGAGCCTAAGCGCCTTATCGAACGGCGTGTTACTGATCTCCGTATCCAACGTACTCCGACTGATATCATTCATATCGTGGGTTGCTCGATTCGATTATGACTGAGATTTGATATTTTACATCGTTTAGTGGCAAGCGGCCAAAAATTGCAACGTGAAACTTTATCGCAGACGAGTAGTATCAAGCCCAGCATATGTTATTGATCTGAACGAGCTACGGACGTATCGACACACTACAGACTGTTAAACCCCCATCCCCATAATTAAAATTCCTCCCCCACCAAAGTGCTCGACATCAGCTACTGCTACACCAGGCTGCAACAGCGGCAGCAACCACCGTCGCAGCCTGAAATTCCGAGCGGGTCCCAACAGCCCCACGCTAGCAAACCTCGTCATCGGTTCTTCCGCTCTGTTTGAATCATTCATACGCAATATATCCAATTTATTTACATGCGTGATCCCATAGCCGCACTCCCTCTTCCCCCGGCTACACAGCAATGTCTGCAACCGCGTGTAACACATTGCAGATTTCCTGTATCTCTCCATATATCATCCGCCTCATTCATTCTTCTCCTGCCTTATTTCGTCGTCAGGAGGGGCCTTATCCCATTTCAAGACAGTCATTTTGCGTCAAAACTAACCATCTGTACCTAGGATGGGGACATTGGTTGCTCATATCAGCAATATTGAAACGAAGCTCTCCGTACGCATAAACGTTTGGATGGAGTATATTCGACAAGGTGGCGGGTTTATTGGACAGGACTCGTCGAACGTCAACTTGAATGTTCCATCCTCGAAGGGAGTGTCCGTTTAGCTGAATTGTGAGCGAGTTGTGTGCTTCGTTAGGCCCTAGTGTTAGAACGTTCATCGCATTGCCCAGTCGCTTCATCGGAGTTGCAGAGCGGCGATTCTGACGCTTCAGAATATTCACTGTCTCTTGTCATTAACGACGCAAGTGTCAATTCATCGATGTCACTCATATCTCCCGCTAACTCTCTTTTGTTTCGGTCTTGCCACCAAACTCGCCATCTCGACTTCATGGATTGGCTCGAGCGCTTCAGACTCTACGACTCTTCCTTTCGATCATCGAATGTTTCTCTCGACTCCTGGTGATTTTTGATCAGCGATTGTACAACGTCTGTGGTGGCAGGCAGCTTTTATGAACATTCAGAATGTGTGGGCAATTTCGCGGATCGATCGACAACGTACGGATTGGTGATGACAGGCTGCATCGTGCTCGGCTTTTGCGTCGATTCCGCTAGGGTTTTGAGAGTTGGATGGCCGGTTTATGGCTGTTGGCTGATTTTTCCGGTGCGCTTTCACTGGTTATTTCCACTCACCTTTATCCCCCTTTCAAATCGCTGTTCTGACCCTTCTCCGACCCTTTTCTCACAAATGGAGCCTGAACAAAACTTGAGGTCTTGGCTCTTTTAGCTCGCGCCCCTGAGCTCCTCTGCCTGTCTTTCATACCTTCCATACCGCCATCTCCATCTCGGCATGGGCCCCTCGCTTGATCGTCGCTGCCTCTGTCTCCATCTCCAAGGTGCTTCCATCATTCGATTCGTCTTTTGACTCCGTAGGCCTTCATGCCCGGAATAATGTCGCTCAAGATCGTTAACTTCGGGAGAACCACTGGTCGATTGGACTTATCAGTAAGTATGCCCATTCCCACTTCTGACCGCTTGTTTCAATGGCTCGCGACTAACGTTGCTTACTTGCTTGGATCATCACGCTCAGTTGACTCTGCCCGAAATTTCGATCCTGCACGCGAAACGTCCTAGCCTTGGCACCATTATCAACTCTTAAACTTAGCATGTGTCTGATTCGGCTTGACGCGGGCTCCGGGGAGTCCTCCCCATGGTGGAATAGTAGCCTCTACGAGGTGCTCACAGTGCAAATCTGCACTTTCTTGACTCGCCGATGTCGACTCTGAGCACATCGCATTGCTACCAAACTTGTCACATATATTTACATGAGCCCTAAGAGGCAGCAGAAGGAGAGCTGACTGTTTGTACATGCGGAAATATGTAATCAATCACTCTCAAATGATGCTGTGTCAGGATAAGATGACCTGGACGAGGGTTTGGGTTAAAAGTAACGAAACCCATCGGGATGGGATTGTGAAACAAACAGTTGGATGCTCGTTAGTATCGCAGCGACAGCGTGGGTAGGTGACCAGCGATTCTGAAGCAAAGCTCTCCGTTCGCATAAACGTTCGGATGGAGCATATTTGACAACGGTGGCGGGTTTGTTGGGATAGGACTCGTCGAACGTCAGAAGCAGCTTGAATGTTCCATCGGCTATTTGGTCCGAATATCACTGCATTCCATAGCATGAGGTTGTCATTGCAAGGAGCGCCTGATATTCTCTGAATCTGACGCCATGCACCATTGATGGCCCAAGTTCGAATAGGTTCATTGTGCGGCCCCCAATCAAGAAATAGTACTTAGCGGCTGTTAGAGTGAAGAAGGTCACCACCTAGGGACCCATCGGACCACTCATGATTTGGCCTATCGACAAGTTGTCGAATTTGCTCAGCCATGTGTACATAATTGTCACGGAGTTGGCCGAATTTATTGTTTGTTTGAATGTGTGGTTCGCTGTCATGCAACGCTGGTGCCTCCTCGTTGATCACAAAAACAGGCCTGCTGGAGAGCCGATCCAGGTTGGGGTATCCTCCGAGACCAATGTCGCCAATTTGAAGAAGATGGTCAAGGATGAGATGTCGCCCCTTCTTGCCGACGCTGCTGCAGCCGAGCTCAAAGTGTGGAGATGCACTGATTCGACAATCAATTTCCTCGACGTAAGCAGTGAAGTGTTGGAGGAGCGAGTCAGAATGGCGTTCGTAGACAACAAGGTCCAACTCCTTCACGTGGGGCAGACTGTAGCGACTCTGATCTCGGATAACGAGGTGTTTCTCGTGGGGGGGCCGGGTATGTGCATTTCCACTCATTCGTCATCTCAATCTGCATATGCGATGATGGTCTCCATTCTTCCCCAAACCCTGTCAATTCCTACATTTTAATTCCACCTCAACACCTTCAAAAGTGAACCGAGCTCCCGATCCCACGCAACTTCTCTCGCTCAACTGTCTCGTTCTCAAAGTTGATGGGGAGCCGAATCAGATCTTCACGGTCAAGATTCTGAAGACCGAAAACGTCAGCACCCTCAAACGCTTGATCAAGGAGGAACAGTCCCCTCGTCTCAATCACGTTGTTGCCTCAGAGCTTATCCTCAGCCAGGTCTGCCGACGCGTAGATGATGACCCCCATGAAAGTCTCAAAGATGTCGATCTCACACCATTGAAGCCGCTCCTACCGCTCTCGCAAGTGTTCCCTCGTGTGGAAGGGGATCACCTGCACATCGTTGTTCAAGCACCAACTGATGGTGAGCCTATTTCGGTCTTCCTCCACGTCAATCTCATTGATTTTGTTCAGAGGGCTTGAGTACTAAAGATGCAGGAGGAGAGGAGAGGAGAGATCAGCTCAAGTGTGTACGTTACATCGAGGTACTTGGTCTGAACTCTACTGATCTACATATAGCGTCCTCTTACGCCAGAGTACATGCTTACCCACGAGCCGTGGTCCGGTCCTTGGCTTCCACCTGAATACATCCTCAGCAATCCTCCTCTTATGTTTTTTGGTATTGGTCTCCAGTTTACTGCCACAGACATGCTTCCTCTTGCCCAGGCTCTCGGGGTACCCACCACCCCAGGTGAAGGAAAGTCCCTGCTCCTGCTTGAGAACATTTATATGGCTGTTCGCAAGAGTATTCGTGAGAAGTTCAAGTCACGGTGGCCAGTCAAATCCAGGGGAATTATATCGCCCAACACGAAGATGACGCGAGTGATATCCATCTCCGACAATACCTTGGACACATTATCTCACTGGCGTTCGACTGTGGACAATGACCTTGACTCCATCATATGGAAAGAACTGCAGAACGCCGCAGACGCTCTGTGTGCGTTGACAGGAAGGGAGCCCAAGTGGTACATAGGCGATCGCAATTGGCCATAGCGTGTTTGGAATGTGATGCCTGCTTGTCCTTGTATCCTTGTGTTCACGTTCACGTTCCCGTTCCCCTCCTCTTTCCTTGTCCTTGCACTCCCGCTCCTGCCATCATCCTCTCTGTCCTATCACCTGTATACTAGGGCAAAAGTTTTTTTGCAACGTTTTTTGATATAACTACTGTAGACCTAAAATGTTGGGTCAAACAAATCCCTTATGTTCTCCAAACTTTTTTCACTATAGTACGGCATATGCAGCACGGTTACGTACTTTAAAATGAAATCATCCATCCATCCATCCATCCATGTATCCATGTGTTTCCATTTCGCCATTGTATTTTGTCTTTTTGTTTTTGTACATTAGCTTCTGTGTTGTGTTTGATTTTTATGTTTCCCTACTTCCAACTTGGCTCTTATCCTTAGCCCTTTTAACTTTCGTCTGTTTTCGTTTCGTCTTTGTATGTTCGAGCACGGGTCACGCATCGCGCGTCGCGCGCATGCTGCCAATTCCACCTGGCCCTTTACGACCGTTTCCCGCTACAAACGCTTGTTAGCCCTGATTAGTTCTGCAAAACACCAAACTTATGTGCAAACACATATACAGTCACAGTGTGGGCTCTTACATAAGGGAGAGCGTCATTTCTGCATCGAATTGCGAATCCTTACATAAGTTTGGGTCTAGCACGTCTGCACACCACCCGCACCTAGAATTCTTGTCTAACAGGACAACTGTGCCGGTTAGATGTCTGAGAACGCCACGGAAACCGAACCCTTAATTCCTGTGGACTCCCAGAACGAAGGAGTTGATCCCACCGCGAATGGCGCCCAATCTGTTCGTCCTCTACCCCTGACTAGAACAGACACCGAGTCTGTGATGAATGCTCTTGACGATGCAACGATGCCCAAAGAGAAAGGAAAGCGTCATGGTGATTCCATTGGCGTCGCGCTCGGAATTGCATGTTCATTTCACATATTCACTCATGCATACTAACTCATGTACCTGTAAAAGGGGTCTTTGCTTGTAATGTGGATATTCACCCTCATCCTTGTCCTTCGTAGTGACCCCAAATCGCTACGATATTTTGCTCTCCACCCACCAGCTCAAGTCCTCGCCATCAATCTATTTACCATCGGGATCCTCACTCTTCAACCCACTCGCCGACTTAAGCACAAGAAGGAAGGCCTCCTCCGACATCAGATTATTCAGTTGGGTTTGGGGCTATCCGTCATCCTCTTCGGTGGCATTGCAATGTTCATCAACAAAGTTGAACATGGTGCCCCTCATTTCACAACTTGGCATGGAAGATTTGGCCTCATCGCACTCATTTGGCTGGTGTTACACAGTTTGGTCGGTGGCGCGAGCGTATGGTTCCCTGTCAAGGCATTCGGAAGTGTCGACAAAGGGAAAATGACATGGAAGTGGCATCGGTGAGCACTGCAAACAACTTTATCTTCCTCCTACTCGCTTACCTACTTCATCTAGCGTATCCGGCTACCTTCTTGTTGCCTGGTTTTTGATTACTGCACATTTAGCGGGCGGCTATGCCACCTGGGTTCAAATGGAAACATCATGGGCGGAACGATTCTGGATCTATACCATTCTCCCGATCATAGCTCTTATCGGCATCGCGAGTAGAATTAGGTAAGTTTTAAGTCGGCCCTTCGTAACCAAGCTCACTCCAATACTTCATGTAAAGAATATGGAAACTTCCAGGATTCCAGAAACCTGATTACTCAGTCGGCATAGTCTCTTGAATATTGGTATCCTGAACCCATTCACATACAATACGTCGACGTCGTGATTTTTATGGTTTCGTTTCGACACAATGAGTTCCGTACACCCAATAAATCTTTAAGTATTATGAGAAGTATGACATACGATATTGAAGATTAAGACACATAATCAATGTCCCGCAGTGAGCAGAGAAATTAGGAGCTGCCGTCAGGCGATAATGCGTCGATATCGTCAGAACGACGAGGACGTTCGACTTGAGCCTCGAGTAGCTATGGGATCGAATGAATTTCCAGGTTATCACAGTAGGTGTACCTGACACACCTCTCGCTTAAGTTCCTCGCTACTTATATCCACACCTTCCTCGCCAAGTTCATCAGGTCCAAGGAGCACATTGCCTTTTCTGAATATCTCGCCCTCCTCCTCGACCCACACCTTACTCAAAACGGTAGGCGATGGTGCCTGCGCCTCCGGAACCTCAGCCATATGATCTCCCGCTTGAGAGTCAGATTGGAGCGGCTTGTTATCGTCATTATTCTCATCATCTGAATCGACGATGGCGAACGAAGCATTCGGAATGACATCCGAATGCTCGAAAGCCGGCTCCTTGCCCTTCGAGTTCCTCCGCATGACACTGGGTCGTTCGGAGCTATAGGGAGCAATGCCAGTTTTCTGTGGAGGGACAAGGATCGAAATGGGAAGTGATGAGATCTTTGTTCTTGAACTTGAAGAAATGTCAGTAGGCTTGAAAGTTGAATGACTCACGAGATCCTTTATCAGGCTCGTGAGACGGTCGTTGAGGTCGAGCAGTTCCTCCATCCGAGTTGGGTCCTTTTCGACCTGAACCATCTCCTGGAGAACACTAACAAGGGCGTTGCCTTTCTCGATAAGTCCTTCAGATTCCACCTTCTCGGCGTCGATATTATTCGATGTGTGAGACTCGAGGAGCTGAGTAAATGAAGGATATGAGCGTGGCACGGGTCCATACGATGGGAGGTTCGACGAACCAGATCACGGGCAGCCTTGACGATCTCGTCAGGTGTCTTCGTCCAGATTTCTAGCTTGTGTTTCCCGTCAAGCTGACCTCGCGCTTCCTTTTCCTTGCCGACCCTCTCCCGTTCAACATCCTGTTTGACGCCTCTAGCAAGTTCGCTTCGCTCGATAAGGCCCCATACTCCACCACGAGCAGTGTTCCCCAGAAGCATATCTAAATCCTCGCTCATAGATAGCGACGAGCTTCCTTTCCCCTGGTTATCGATCGGTATTTCTGCACCACATTTTGACCGTCTATCAGCAAGCTCTGTATTTCGCACACAGCAACGAAGGATTTCCCGGCTTAGCCGCGCCATTTCCGGGTCGTTCGGGGGGACGTTGACGTCCAAGCATCGTATAACGCGGTTGACCTTCAGGCCAGCGCTGAGCGCCATAACACCAGCTAAGTCAAGTGAGTTATGGGTAAGATCAAGGTGAAGGAGAGAACGAGCATCGGGAAGGAACTCCGCAAGGGCGATGGCACCGTCCGAGGTTAGTCCTGTGTCAGAAAGGAATAGTCTCTTGAGCGCAGTATTGATTGTGAATGCAGTTCGTATTGTTGTGACCTGGGAGAACAAACTCTGAACACGGATGATCCGTGAAACTACGTGGTATGGACCTTACCCCTTCGAGACCAGGGCCGCAACACGGATTCCTACTCATGTCGAGGATCTCCAAAGTGGTGTTATATTTCTACGTAATTCGATGACCAAAGTGTTTTAGAAGACGTTTTAACGTGCTCACCAATGCTTCTGCGATCGCCACGAAGCCACTCATTTCGATCTTGTTGTCCGACAGGTTTAATGCCTTGAGGGTGCGATTCCGCTTCAGCCGTTGTGCAATATACGTAACGCCAGCCTGGCAAATGTATACTAGTATTGAAACAGTACATCATTTAGCCAAGGTCAATCACTCACTTTCAAATCATTCCCTCTCAAATCAAGTGTTGTTAATGCCCCTAGTCTTGGCAAATTGTCCAAACTCCGAACCTTGTCTAGCAGCGCCAAGGAATGTCCATCAAGCAAAACATGCTTAGGAGCATTAATTGTCCCCCCAGTGCTTATCCGTGAAACTGTTGTTGACGGAGCAACATCCCCATTTACCAAACTAGAATGGGATGTTGAGGCATGCCGTGTTGTTACGCCGCCAGATCTGGAAGAAGAGAAGGAGGGTACTTCGTTTCGCATGAGGGGTGTCGAGGTGTTGATTGAGGGGCGAGTAGTAGACATTGTCAATGGGTTGGGTGACGATCGGGGGGAATTCAAAGTCCCAGTATGTGTTTGGGGCTGGGTCACCGCAAGGTTCCGCTTGGAGCGTGGGATGTACGGCGTGTATGTTGTTTGTAGAGGAGGGCTTGATTGTGGGGGTGGGTTGCTGACATTTCCGAACAGACGGTTGATAGAGAGTCGTGCATAAGGCTGTGAAAGTGTTGGTGTGTTCGGCTGTGGTGATGAGGTGATAGATATATGCTCAGGAGAGGGTAGTAGTAAGGAAGATCGCGGTGAGGGAGTGGGTGATTCAGTTGGAATAGAAAAAGATCTAGGAATCGGGCTTGCAGAAGGGGGCGTTGTTGGGCTGGATGATCCAGGAGCAGGCAACGAGTCGGGATAGTCTTTCAGCATTGTCGCTATCGAGACTGCACCGGCCGGACCAAATTTATTCAGTCTTAATGACAGATTCTGCACCGATGACGTCCGAATCGCATTTGCTAACGCGAAGACCGTTATCTAGACGATTCGTCGGAGGGAATATCGGACAAACCTAGTACATCCAACGACCCCCCACGGATACCACATTCATCCAAGCGAACACTCAGGAGCGTGACTTTTTCTGGAGGCAAATTAGGATCCTTGATCGACACTTCAGCCTTAGACAGGCCTAAGTGACCAACGGAAGACATATTTGGGGATAACGGTGAAAACAACAAAGATCCTGGAGGATCAGGAAAGCCATCAACTTGAGGGGACTTAACCACTGCATCTTTGGGCGACGCTGCTCTGCCATCCTTGCATGTAGTATTACTCGGCTGCGTTACAGGTGCTGGGTCGAGGGCAGAAACAATGTATTCTACAGACTTTTTGTCCAATGAAGTTTGTGATAAATCGAGAAATTCTAGAGTATTCGCCTGACCAGGACGAGTGTGAGCTATAGGCACTGTTATATAGAAGACCGCTTACTTTTGAGACGTAAGTCCCTATGAATCGACATGCCGCAGATTTCAACCGTTTGTTAGAGGAAAGGGAGAGATATGGCAATGAGTTTGGTATTAGAAGCGCGTGAAGTAACAGCTTTAAGCTCTGGAGCAAGCATTAGGATAATTGCTCCCTTCATTTCGGAGAATGCGGTGAACATACCGTCTCATCCAGGTCGCAATCCCGAAGAATCAGTTTCCGTAACCCCCATTCAATGGAGAATACATCCGCCAACACAGTTGCAGCATCGAAAGTTAACTTCACAGAAGTCAAATCTAACGTTCGCGGGGCTATTAAGTTGGCTTGCTGTGTGCAGCGATGGTTAGGTGCGTGTGGTTTAGATGGGTAGAGTGGAAACGCACCCGGAGTGCCCCGATAACTCCCCCGAGCGGTGCCTCATCTCTGAGGTGACAGCACTCACGATAGAACTCTTCTATACGCCCCAGACTCCATGCGCCAGCACCCTCTTCCTTCTCCTTTTCTCTCTGAGCCTTAGTTTTGTCCTCAATTTCGAGCCTAGCTACTGTAAGCTCGGCACTTGAGGGTGCAGCACTTGACGAAAAAGAGTACACAGTGCTTAGATGCGGCAATATAAAGTGTGCACGTTTCAGCGGCGTCCCGCGAATGGAGCCATGCGAAGTTATGTCATCGTATGGTACAGCAGATGGCAGAAGAGCATTGGAGGCTGAGGGAAGCTTAAATGTCGTTTGACTAGGTGGTGCAGAAGATGGCACGTTGCCATTATGTGAGGGAGCACTAGATCCTTGTATGAATTTCGAGAATGTCCCAGGAAAAATGTCGCGTGTGAGTCCGCCGAGATTGAAGAATGATTTGCTGGGAGGTGGTGGTCGCTTTAAGATGGACTTGTGAGGGACAGCTTTACGCGACCATGATCGAGGGGCACTACTAGTCGCAGGTTGTGCCGAAGTCGATGCCTCAGGTGTTGACACTGCAGCGTTAGTGCTTTCCATTGTAGATCAGATACAAAGTGGGGCTGCAGCCAAAGTTCGGACGCCGAGCAATGAGCAGCCCGATCCTCGCCGGATTCGTCACAGCCTTCCAGAGAGGAGAAAGGTCAAATTGCTAGAGTGAGGGTCAAGTGCCTGAACTGAATTATTGCAGCCAACAAACCCTATAGTTTTGAATGGGAATACATTCAGTTGGCGCTTATCTCGGAGGCGCAAGAGGCCACTGGCTCCCGTGGCGATGGAAGCTCGCGCCCCATTGGAGAATTAACTACCGTACATGCAACCATAGCCCTACACTTCGCATTTGTGCGTCACCAATCGTCCAAAAAACGAAATGCGTAGCCTGCCAAATTGCCAATGCTGCTAATCGTCATTAGTCGTTCCTGATGCCCCAACATCCCTCCCACCTTTCACCGTACAATGGTTGCATGCCGCTACGGTTTGCGAGATTCTGCTTTGGGGCCACGTCACAACAAAAACAATAAAAAATCCCTACCCAATCCATACGAGACCGTGACCTTGCATCATCTCATCTCTTCGTTCATTTGGAAACCGCTACGCCCGCATGCAACGATACATGAAAGGACCTAAGATGTCCATGCCTCGATTCTCATGGGAACCAGCAGGACTCCATGTGTGCCCATTCCTGCTTATATTGTAACATTGCGATTTCTGCTTCAACATGTGGGGGCTATCTAGATTTTTCAGGCTGGCTCAACCCTAGCAGGAACGGATCATCATCAAATCTTTAGTCCACGTGTGACTCGTCAGAAAGGGGAGATGTTATTCACCGAATGCCTAAATTTATCATGCGGTGCTGGGACATGAAGATAATCACTTCTTCCCTAAAAGCCGGGAAAACGACCGGTGACTTCAATTCTCAAAGAAGATGGTCTCACAGAACGAGCGGTCACCTATATTCGTTAAGACTGCTAAGTGTCAAACAGAAAAAGAGGTATACGAGAGGTCTGTCATCCAAAATTGACAAGAATAACTTCAATCCTTAGCAGTATCCCCCTCTCGAACGACAGAAAAATCTCTCCAGACGACATTTCGTAAACTCGCCCACCACTGAACGGCGTAACCAGGGAACACAGCTGAGTGATATTCGAAAGTGGATCTCCGCGAAGTGTAAAATCGAGGAGAGCAGTAACTTACCCGTATTCCTCCCCAAACCATTTCGATACCAACTAGAGCAACCACCTGCCCATGTCGTTTTCTCCAAATTCCTTTGCAGCTTCTCGTTATATTTGACCGTTGCCTCGTGGTAGGTTCAACAGTCAAAGTCCTGAGCTGGGTCTTGGGCCCCCTTGGGCGAAACCACCTCTTGTGTTGAAGCCATGGTTCAAGGATAGGAGTGATGAGATTCAGGATATAATTGACTTGTACCTCCTCCATATAGATGGTGCTCACATGCCCGTTGATGGTATTAGGGCCCGATAACATGAACATATTCGGGAAAAAAGGGATTGTCGTGCCTCGGTACGCAATTGGACCACCTGAATCACTGAATAGCGACTTTATGGTGGTGCCTTGACGCCCCTCGAGTGGAAGGGCATAACTCACGCGCTTGAAGGAAGTAAATCCATGATGGTTTTTGTATGGCGAAAAATTCCCTTACCGTATCGAAGCCTGTTGCCAAAATGAGCACATCAAGCGTGTGAGTGGTCCTAGTGTCACTGTCTACTCCAGAATTGCTTGGCTGGTTTGGTTTGGTCACAACACCGTCTGCTGCAATCTCCGTGATAGGATCCCAGATCACTTCAACGTTCGGTCGGTTCAGAGAATTTAAATAACCAGAATCTCTCACAATCCTCTTGCACCCAAGAGCTATCAAATACACCAAAATCAGTCACTCCTCTGGACGTCAGCTCGGAACTACATACGATAATTTGGCATCAAGTCATCGTGAAGCTGCTTTGGCGCTTGCTGACGAATATACCGCCTGCAGCGTGCTTCGAAGACCCGACGAATGATGTTTGTGACCGGCGACGTTATGAAAAACAGGTACGTTATATCTGTCTGAACTCAGCGTCACTGTCTATGCAAGAAATGCACGAAACCAGCACTGGCATACCGTTAGGAATATGCTCAACCGGAACAGCCAGAGTATTCCGGGAACATTTTTGAATACCCATTGAGTGAAGGCACTAAAGCTCTTCTGAGACTAACCTCACGACCATCAGGACATTGCAGGAGGGATTCATTAAATTGACTTGCCCTTGGAATGTACCATTGTGGGGTTCTGCAGAAGTTTACGACTTTTGTGCTTGGATCGTTACTGATGACCGGAATAATTTGGTTTGCGGAAGCACCGTTGCCAATGATTCCGACAATTTTCCCCTTCAAGTCGATATCGTGCCTCCATTGCGCGTGTGAAAAATAGGACCCGAAAAGACGGACGACGAGAGAGAAAATAATCCAGGAATCCAGGTATCGTTGGATTGTGTATACATCCGACAGCGCAGATTAGGATGTCAGCTTGTGTCGTGAAGACCTGAGGGTCAGTAGGTTCGGCGTCCTCAGGTCCGCTGCTGAGGGCTCGACGTTGGATGGTAAGGGTATACTGCTTTTTCTGCTCGTCCCATTTCCCGGAAAGGAACTCACACCCATATTCACAGTGATCTTGAAGGCGGTGCTTATCAGCGACTGACGTGAGGTAAGCCAGGATTTCCGCTTGTTCAGGATATGTTTGTGACCATGAGGGATTTGGGTCGGAAGATATAGAATACCAATGCGAATCGGTGTCACAAGCACATCCCTATGAGAACAGATTAACCCATGAGCTCCTTGCTTGTCAATGAGTAACCAACAAGACCAACCGGGTACGTGTTCTCGCGCCAAGTACCACCCAATCCAAACCCCTTTTCGAAGATCTAGGACAGGAACCGTTAATGATTCTCCCCGACCAGGTAACACTTCAACTCTCACAGTAAAATTGGAATACTCGAGGCGCTTCTTCAGGGACAAGGCAGTGATTAGACCCCCAGCGCTGTTTTCCGTTGCCAAACAAGATCAGTGGAGGATGACGAGTCCAAATAATGAATGCAAGAAGGGGGAAGAGATTTACCCTGCACCTATGATAACGATACGAGGACTGGATGCTCCAAAGTCAAGGGTTCCATTTGCACGAGGCCCAGTGTTCGACATTGGGGTCAGCTTGCGACGGCTCTGGACTTGCAAGGAAGTCGAAAGGATGTCACCTCCGACCGTCACCAGTACATTAAGTACTTATCCAATAGACCCGGTGGCTTGCGGACAGGGAGGTCATTCCCTCTTAAAATCCGAACGAGGGTGTACACGACTTTGGTGGCTTGCAGAGAGGGAAAGAAACCTATGCTCTCTGTACCTGTACAGTGGCATCTTCCCAGTTTTTCCAGTGGCTAAAGGCAGAATCGCGTACTCAAAAACATGCTACATTTGTGTATCATTCGAACGAATCATACGGCATGAGGGCTTATCAGGGGTACCAGACGGCGACTGAGGGTCCAACTGCCTCAGAAGTATCCTTTCCAGAACTCAATAGTGTATTTAAGAACAGAACACTTAATCCCCATAACGATGACTGGATTCAAATCAATGGGTGGAGCGGCGTGCAGTTCGGAAAGCCGCTGCCAAGCTGCACGCGTTCTGAGCTCCATTGCGCCACTAGACCTAGACTCATCCCGCCAGTCCCCACCACCACAAGCACGGTTGTCCCAATATTTGGCTAAGCGTCCCTGCTGGACAGGCTCTGGGCAACGATGTCAATTCTAAAAATGATACAGGACCTCAATAAGCGGCATGTGTACAGGAGAGAGACGGCAGCCGAGTTCATGCAGTACAAAGAAGAGAGGAGTCGACTTTGCGGCAATGAGATCGAAGCGCCGATTTGGCGCAAAATGCAGTCCCTCAAATTTCAGCAGGACAGGATTTCTTTCCTTTCTCCAGTGACCCCAGGATGAACCTTTTTCCAGGAAACCAAGCGAAATTACGCTCTAAATCTTCGCGGACGAACAATCAGCTATAGTTAGGCATCGTAGAGGTCCGTATCCCTGGGTTGAGTCACTTCTCGGCGCTTCAACGCTTTGCTCAAGGTGTTAAATCTTCCCTCGATAGTCCTGTGTCGCGAAACGTGGCGCCAGATTTGTTGGAAATCAACCTCGAAACATGTACAAAGTACCATTTACACCAAGCCATTATATTCTGCCTTAGCAGCCTAACGTCATCACGTCGTCCGAATGCGTACCAGTCATATCTGAGTAGCATCAAGGTTTTGCTGGGTGTGAAGCGCCGTGCTGAGCAATGCACCCGCGCACTCCTGACTAACCCGTAATCACTAGCATAGTGAGGGTCAGTAAGTGCCCATGTTCTCACGCTTTTGGAGCTACTTTGCATGAGTTGCAGTACACACGGGAGAAAGAGTGTGCCTGCGAACTTGAGTCCCAAACAAGAGAACATATCTTACAGGCATGTCCGAGGCTCAAGAAATACAAACATATGCTGGGCCGCAGCTCCCAATCCGGGTTCAGTGCCCTCATGGGCAAGCCAAAGAGCATTCTGAGACTAGCGGAATTCCTCAAGAAATCCCGTGCGGTCGACCCCAGAAGCACACCGAACTCCAGCTCCACCACGCACCAAAGACGAAGAGCAACCAGGGGAGGGGCTAGGAGTGGGATGAGACAGTACTGTTGGAGCAGCAGTTAGACATGACCTCACATAAACCCCGACATCCTTACCCAACCCCACCGGACTACACAGACCAGAAAACCCAGCATATATTGACGCTCCCTCCATGTGACAACGAGGCCGCGGGGGCAACAAGAGAACGACCATGTATGAGTTGCAGTATCAACGGATTCTTGCATTTCCCTTTTCTCCCTTTTCCAACTTTTCAATAGTACATCGGAACGGCTTTGGGTTTCATTTTGGTGCACTTGGAGGCAATTGCCGAACAGTATTGTATAACATTACGCCGAATGGGCGACTAACCGTGGCGGTATCGATGTATGACATGCAGCTGGACGTCGCAAGATGGGGAAAAGGACACATAATTCGAGCATATGCAGAAGGCAGAATCCAGTTTGGTTAACATATGAGCCCAAAGACGAAGTCCGGCGGAGGAAATTGATCTGGCAGGAGAGAGGACACGGGTTTCTCGGATGTAATAATGCTTCTTGGAAAAACTTCCTTCCGAGTAAGTTTACAGATAGCTAGTGCTTCTATCCAGTTTGTAACCAAGACTCAACAGCCCTAATAAGGCAGATTATCGTGGTAAAAAGGTACAAGCCATGAGCAGCCCAGCAATGCACAGAGGAGGGCCGCACGCCAACCTGTGAAAGCGGCGTTTGCCGAGGGCTGGCGTTCACGCGTTGTGGTAGATTACATATCATTTTCACTGCGGACTTCAAGGTTCTGTCAGTTAGAATGATGAAAGAAAGCTCGCTTTATATCCAAAATGTTGCCAATGACTTATCTGTTTGTTTGAAGTGGTGACCTTCTTCATAACCAACCCACAAACAACTAACGGGCAATGCTGTATTATGTGTCAATCACGAAAAGACTTTCGAACAGTGCATCCTTTGAATTTGGATGACGCACTACTAAGGTATGTACTGAAATTATGGCATTTCGTTCATCAAAAGGTCTTTATACTCTTCACAGAGGAGAAGCTTAGAGCAGCCACGATGTCTCCCCAAAGTGTGAAGGTTATGGCGAGTGGCATTACGAGCCATAAGCTGCGGACGATGTTGATGAATTAGACCAAGGCGCACCACCAGGTTTCACTCACCCCTGGAGATTGTATCAACGTCCGCAAGACAGGGATCAAAGAGACAAGGTCAAATGAACATCAGTGGATAGCATCGATTTTCATTTTTACCGAAAACTCACATTTGGAAAAACCCACAACAAGATCCATGTTGACCAATCATTATGCCCAGTCGTACACCACCCGCACAGCCAATCTTGTAACCAATACAGTACCGTTTTCCAGAAGGTCATGGTTGCTACCGCAAACCCAGCAATGGGCGCAGTGGAAGGGTCCGGGGAAAGATGCACTTGATATAGGTATAATAACTATAAACGAAGTAAGATGGTGTGAATGTGGGTCAGTAAGCGAGACTCACATTCAAGATATTCTCCGCGAGGTTCATCAGAGCTGTGGAATGTGCAAAAAGGTGAGACGGAATAGGTGTGAGTTCTCGGTATGTGCCCACCCTGAGCCGAAGGGAAACCATCGCCCTCTGCAAGAGCAGCAGCCCATAAACCTATTCGCCTATACATAAGCTGATGCTTAGGTTGTGAGACTTCATACGCCTGCATACGTAGTCAATTTTGGAATACAAGTGATACGGTCGCCACAACCAGAACAAGTCACCGCCTTGCATCGATCGGGGTCTAATTGGGTGATAAATCCAACGCCAGAATAGTAGCTGATCAGAAGGGACGATTCACTGACCTTAACAGTAAATAGCCCGCATCCCATGTGACAATGAGTGTTGACAAGGCGAACCACACACTAATCCAGAGACGTTTGGCGGGGGTACGGAACGACGAGGGAGCTGTCATCTGCGGACGTGCCCTGAGCTTGATCGTGCGGTGCAACAATGGCGCATAGCCACAAGGATTTTATTTAATAAGGACATAATAACAGGACTCTATTTGATATTACGAAGTCATAGAAGCTGGAATCCTGCCTACCATGGCCCAGTGATATGGCCCAGTGATACGGCCACAGGATTCAAGCCCTGTACCCCATGTCCAACGAGGATATTTTGGAGTGCATGTCCCTGGTGATACAACACAAGACTAGACGAAGAACAGTAAACGCAGTCAAGCGTTTGACGGACCCAAATTATCCCAGCATTTTACGGAAGGCATCTTGATCCAGACCACGTTTGGGTTTTGGTGATTCACCACCGCGCTGGTGATCAATGCTGTCACTACCTGGATCTATATCCATCAATTCCTTGGTGCTTTTCACTCCTTTGGTGTTCCCGATGGCCACCTTTCGTTTTGCACGCCCAAGGGCGGCTCTGGGTACAAAGGGACCTTGAGCCCCTAAATCACCCGCCGGGACGAAGCGGAGGATGGCGGCATTAAATCATCCACCGGCAGCCCCTTTGCTACTTTGCCTTTTGTCGAAGTGCTCACAATTTCCTCCGAAAAGGACGCTTGGTGTCCTTGGAAGTCGAACTCTCGAATCAGTAAAAGCTTGCCAGCGTGCTAAATTGAAATCTATCAGAATTGAAACCACTGCAACTCCCGTTTGATCACATACGGCCGCATTGTCCATTTCAACAACCGCTTGACCCTCATCCGCAAAGACTTCCACGCGCTTCACGCCTTCAGAAAGCTTCTCTAACCTCTGCTGCAATAGCCCCTCTTGAGCACCTGACGGTAGGCCGCGAATACGCACACTTCGGTGGGCCGCGTCAGCACGCCGACTGAGACCAGATGCAGGAGTTAACCTGGGAGGGAGTCATCAATGCCAGATTTCTACGAACGGAGCATTAGGGGGACTAACTTCTTAGTGCGAACGCGTGAGTCCGCTAACGTAACAGCGATGCGTCGACCTTTCATGTCATAATTATTGGCAGCAAGAGCGGCCAGTGCCGAAATCTGAACGTCAATCATTGGCACCGCTGAAACACTGACCAAAGAGGATGTGGACTCACTCGGTCGCCGAATTCCACAAACGCAAAGCCCTTGCATCGACCGTCGATGTCAGTTGCCAGCCTCATCTCCTTCACCGGTCCGTACTTGATTGAGAGGTCATTAATGAGGAAAACATGCAAAAGCCGCTGGCATGCCTTGCTGAATACCGTTTCCAGATCACCTGTTACCACAAACTTGCTCAACCCAGCTACATACACCTCCCGCTGATTAGCGTCAGCATCTGTGCGTTCCTTTCTTCGCTGTGGGTCCGATGTTGCGACAGATAATGGTCGGTTTTCATCCAGCTTAAACCCATCGAGGACAATTGCATCTCTGGCCGAGGTCTGAATGACCCGAACTTGATTGGATATTGTTGCAGAGGGAAAATACCAAACGAACGTACCGGAGAAACGTATTGAACGTAACAGAATCGCCTCGTGTTTTTGAACTTTTTACTGGGCCAACGAACATCAAATAGGGTGCCATACTGACACGCTCAGTAAGGATGGGCGCATCGACAGGAGAAAAGCGGTCATACCTTGCCGAAAAGCTCACGAATCGCGGCGTCATCATATCTCTCGGGAAAATTCGTGACGTATAGAGTCGATTGCCAAGCTAGATGCACAGATATCTCTCCGCCCTGTAGCCGTTTTCTGTCCTTGGTAAGGGCAGCGGGACATTTGCCTGAAGGATGTGAATATGTGACCATTCTGAATGAAACAAACTACTCACACTGTCAACGAACTCCACAGTGGCAAAGTGATTGGGATCTATGGCGCTAATTTTTATTTCGCGTATGTCACCACACTGGAATTGTGAGTGAGGAGCGGGCCACCCTGTACGTGGAATAGATGCATACTTACGTCCTGAAAGAGATTATAAAGATCACTATCGCTGACGTTGTTTTGTAAACCGCTAACAAAAACAGTGGCGTTCTCTCGGTCCCTGCGCCAACGGCTCAAATTTGCGAAAATTACACGGGCGCAGGTGCTTACCGCTTAGGCGGTGGCGGAGGAGTGTCTGCAGGACAGATTATTGATCGGCACAATTAGAGGGCTGAAGAGCGTACCTTGCTTCAACCTCTTGGGTGCAGGTCCTGGTTCATCGTCGAGCTTGCGCTTAGATGACTGCTCCGTGGTTTTGTCTGTTCCTTCCATTTCTACGTCTTGGAGCTGAGGCAACTCCGGAGCCGCAAGGGTGATGGGATTAATGCTGGAACCGCTTTGGCTTTCGACCTGGGTTTGAGAGCGCATGTTTTTGTATGCATCCTGCAGATGTATGTCGATCTACGAGAAACAAGTGGCGCACACGAAGCTTCGTACCTTCGATCGCTTCTCACCGAGAGCTGTAGTTAGTTTGCGCACCCTCCTCAGAGCGAAATCCAAGTCTTTTTCCGTCCCCCACGTTTCTTCGAACATGATCCAGGCCTCATACACACTTTCCGGATAATCGATAGCCAAATGGCAGGATTGCATGTCCTTGAAGGCCTTTCTAGCTTGTTGAAGATCCTTGATTGTATGTCTGTGGGAACTCAATCAGCGATAATTCGTCCAAGCCCTCAATAATCCTTACACTAAAAAGTCTGCGTACGCAATCCAGACATGCCACGACTTTCGGTTGTGCTTAACGGCCTGCTCCCAGACCGACTGCGCAGCTTGATGTGAAACATCATCCTCACCATCCGACGGAGGCAATCCAGACGGATATAGTAGCTTCGGGAGACCATTGAGCGTGTATGTTGCGTCGGTGCAGGAGGTCACTTACAATATTGACGAGCAATTTCTCAAGTTTAAGCCTGTCATCACCCCCAGCAGCCCTAACACGCTTTGTCGCATCCTCGATAATCTCCGTCAGGCCGGAGAAAAGAGTTCCGTCACCATCTTGCCCTATGAGACAACATTCTAAGAAAAACAAAATAACAGATCGAGTTACTTACGGTGACGGATCATGCGATACATCGAAGCAGATATGGTGAAGGAGACATCTGATATCCCTTCAGCAGTAAGTAATATCTGCGTTGAACGCTGGTACATTTCTGGAAATACGCGTAAGCCCAAGGGTGCATATGCGTCCAAGCAGCACGCACCCATAACCTGGTCCCAACGTCCGTGGAGCTCCTTTCGATGACATTTGGGTCCCAGTAATGCAAAGTTCGCTGAAACATACCGATGTACTTACCAGATTATGGACGTAAGCCACTAATATATCACTATTGCTTGGGAGGGAACGAATGGCTCTGCCAAGCACGAAAGTATCGGTCGCAATATCTCCGACAATGTCTTTGTTAGGGTCAACTTCGTCTTGCTACTTGGCAGATAGAGTTCATTGTTATTGGCGAGCTATGGGACAAACGTCAGAGGTGCTCACCAGAAATGAAGTGTAATTTTTCCAGAACAAAGCCAGCCATGCCTCAGCCACTTTCACATCGCCCTCACCCCCAGACAGTAAGGCGTCTGATTTGCGTTTGGCAGCATCTGCTATTGCGCGCTCATATAAATTGATGATGGGTGCGGGATCGCGGACTCTGATGTCTGATGTTTTTGTACGCTTCCGTTGCTCTGCTGCAAGATGCGTCTGGAAGCTTTGAGGATCGTACTGATGGGCATGTGGTCAGTGCCGACGTTCTGCGCGTTTCACGGAAAAAGAGGTACGAGATTTGTCTGATACTGTTCTCGATTTCGCCAAGCCGCTAAAGCTGGCTGACGTGACTGCGATGCATGAACCAGTGATGATTCATACTCGGAAGCAGGGAGATATGTAGATACAAAAGTAGAATATTCCTGAAAGGTCTCATGATTGGCTTGGTGAAGTCAGGCCGCGTAAGATGGGGGTAAGGATAAAGGTGCTGACCGGAATGGGGTGTAGTAATCCTCTTGAGATATTCGACCTTCAGAAGTTCAATCCTCTCATTTCTGGCAGCTGGCTGGTCAGCGAGGCATGCCACATGACACTAAGAATTCTCAGCACATGCCTTCCATGTCCCTAAGAATGGGGAAATGTCAGCGAAACGATAAGAGCCAAGGAAAACAATACATTGGACGACTCGACCGCATTTGTCATCCAGTCCCGCCATATGTTCCAAACTCGATGTCCCTAGGTGCGAAACCCCTACGTCATCGCCTACATGAAGGGTCAACTAAATGGACACACCTCAGTTGTGTGCGCACCACCACGCGAGGCTAAGAGCTTAAGTTTCTCATTGACAGAGTTGAAAGGCAAGAAGCTAGTCCCGTCGTTTAGCGCTGCCTCGTAACTTTGAGCCAAGAATGTTGCGTGGACCGCGAGGATAGGGATAGCTATAGTTTTTCCATACGCCGAAAGCAGACATCAGACTCCGTAGCCCTGATATCTTTGACTCACTCACAAAAGTAGTCCTGTTCAGCGCGCTCGAACAGCGCTTCAATCTCTTCCAGGGTTGCCTCATTGCTTTTCCATTTTCAAGTTCCACGTCAAGTAGTGGAAGCCATATATCTATTCGGTGTTTCGTCAAAGAACTATATGTGTCATGCCAAGAAAAAGTACCATCAGATGCTGCGAAGTACGTCGTGAGCATTTCTCGGGCAGAGTTGACTTCTGATTGAGGAAGTCCAGCTTCTTGGGATAATCTAACGTGTTGGTAGTGCAGAGGTTCATTGTACGGGTGCTCCGATAGCGATGTCAATAATGCGGGAAGGCTCTCAAGAGCGGCCACAGTGGATTCGTTCATACTTGCAAAGTGCGGTTGCCTTATACGGCTCTGTCACGTGTGACATTAAACCGCCACACTGACCACTGACCTGTTTCTGTGCTGTCAGTGATATCCCGTAGATGATCGGGAACTAAAAGGCGCAATACTTAACAGTTTCGTCCTCTACAAGAAACTTACTCATGTCATCCAGTCTTCCCTCGACATCTGAGAAAACACGATCGCAAGACTCCAATGAAGTACGCTAGCCTTTGAGTTTCCCGGAAAGATATTCGCCTCACCTACTTCTCTGTTTCTCTGTTCAGTGGGACGCACGCATCCTTGATGAAAAGGTTAATAATCACGGGAAGAAATTCTATCTCGTAGAATGGGTGGATGAGCCCAAGCCCGGGAAACCTCCGAAAACCTGGGCGAATGAGTGGATCTCCGCCAGGAGAGCCTCCAGGGAGCTCATAGAATCATGGGAGACCCAAAAAAGAGAAAATGAGATGCTACGTGAGCAGGGGAACCTTTTCTCCTCATCACGCTCCATTAGATGACAATTGGCGCCTCTAGGTGAAACAGATCGCCAAAGGGAACTTCGATTGGCGCGCGAGAACGGGAAATTGCGGGAGTCGAAGAGGACAGCTACCGAGGCCTTCGGCTTAAATCACCGCAAGTCTGGCACCTCAAGACTGTCTGCCTCCGCGACAAGGAAAAGGAGGAAACTTTTTTTGTCGTCGTCTCCTGAAACTAGTGAACATGGGACTGCCCCACCAACTTCCCAATATCCTATGAAGGAGAAGGATGCCAAATCTAAACCGTCTTCCAGACTCAATGACGATGATACATACACACCGAGCTTGTCGGTTGACGACGACTCCGACTCCGACGCTGACTTTGTTGCTAGTTTGCTTTCCCCATCGCGACGATCTGAAACTAAATCTCAGCTAGTGCGGGGCAACTCTAACGTACCCACTCGCCTTTCCAACGGACGTAGCTCGGTATCAGAAGAATCGGGAACGAATGAAACATATCCCATCACCAGAGCTCTTTCCCAGAGACAGAACGCATCAAGTTCTGTCCGGAAAGTAGGAAGGACCAGTCACGCTCAGAGCCCGGCGAAGTCCAAGGAGGTATCACCCACTCAATATCGAGCGGAAGTCATATTGCCCGTTCGTCCACCTCTTTCTCCTGTCTCTTCAAAGGCCCCATCATACTCTCAACGGTCCGACCCCATTGAATCCGCGAATTTCTCTTCCCAGCCTAATCCCAGCAAAACTTTACATCGGAATGAACCAACTGATAACATTTCCTCGTTCACTCCAACCAACCCTACTTGCTCTGTGTCTAATCCTGTCTTAGGTTCCGAGTCCACTGTTTCCCGTTCCTCGATGGACAACGGACAGCCAAGAAAGTCATTCGCTATCATGAGCTTACAAACTCCCTCTATCGCTAACCCTCGAGAATCTGAGAGTGTCAGGCGAGAGTCACCTGTTGAGGACTACCCACCCAGCCAAGAGACGGGTGCCTCGTCGGATCGGCAAACGGATACGAGAAAGGATTTCAAAGCGGACAATCATGCTGCGGCTCAGTTATTACTACCTTCTGTGGCGGGCAACTTCAATGACGCGTTCATGGTCAATTCTGGGATCAATGATGAACCTGCAGGGCTGGACTCAAGAACTGTACGTCACATCATGGAACTCTGGCCGCACATTAGGTTTTCTAACTACCTGAATATAGGTCTTGACTCAGTCTGTTGTACCGGCGACCGTAAGTGACAATGCCGGGGACACAACCATTGTACGTTTTTTCGAAACGCTTCATCTCCTTCTTTAATTGTCCTTCCTTCTAGACATCTCAGTCATCTTCTAATCCATCTATGTCGCAGCAGCTCAAATCGACTTTGGATCTACTTGACAGCAGAAACCACATGATCAATGACCTACGGAAGCAGAAGGCGGATGTTGAGGCTCGGCTTATCGCGGCTCTTCGTTCCTCCGAGCCCCACATCTCTTCTAATGATGACTGGGATGCTATTATCGCCGCCTTGAGAGCCCAGAATGTGGCTTTAGAATCCCAACTGAACAAGGTTGCCCCGTCATTTGAACAGCAAATCGGGGAATTGCGTATCCAAGTGGAGGAGCTGGCGGAACGGGATGCCCGGCATGATCACAGCGCTCAGGAGCTCACGCACCAGCTCGCAATGATGCGTACTGAACTGGAGCAAGCACGTTCCACCAACCGAGAGCTCTCTCAAGTGAATAGGAAGCTAGCGGGAACAATCGCTAGACTAGAGAAAAACGTTGCTCATGCCTCCAATGACATGGCCTCTACCCGGAGCAGGATGGAGTCCCAGCAGGAACTCATAGCAGATCTCAAGACACAGGTGGACAATCTCGCGAATCGCCTACGCGCGCACGCAAAGAGCAGCGGCAACGATATTACCAACCGTGAATCCGAAGCCCAACGAGACGAGATTCAGAAACTCAGGCACGAACTTAGTAACCAGGGTCCCAATATTCGGCAAGATGGGAATGCAAATCGAGAAGCGGAGCTGAAGCGGGCACTCGCAGCGTCGGAGGAGCGTATTGCCTCACTCATTGCTCAAACATCCAGCGATGCCGAGGAATCATCCCGTCTACGCGCTTCTTTAGACGAGGAACGAGAACTTCATCAGTCATCGAAAGACAGTATTGAATATCTCCGCCAGCGGTACCAGCATGCATCAGACGCGGCAGCGAAATTAGGTCAAGAAAATCGCATACTTGAAAGAAAGAATGATCAAGCAGCCTCCCAGGCTAACGACGGCGTCAAGCAGGCCCAGCTTTTCTATAGGACGCAGATCCAACGGCTTGAACAAGAACTCGACCAAAGTAACACCCGCGTCGCCATTCTCAACAAGAAAGGAATCAGAACTGTCACTGGAAACATCGATACACTCGAGGTCGATTATAGGAGTCTTACGTTTCGTCATGAACAACTGCGGCAAGAGCATTCGGAGTTGGAAAACGACTTGCACGACTTGCAGCTGGTGGCAGTGGAATTTAAGGAGCACGTAGACCGCCTCGCCGCAGTGGGAGTGGACGTTGACTACCCCATCGAATACGTCATAGACGATGTCATCGAACGCTTCAACTTCCTCCTGGAGCCCTGGAATCATTTCAACAGACTCAGTGATGTTGGGATTGATGTAGAGTTGGAGCCGAAAAGTTTCGAAGCGCTTGTTGATCGAATTATTGCGCGGATCCGAGCCCCCATAGGTGTCGAGCTTGAGTCTAACTTGAACGAGCCTAACCCTGCAATTTCTACTCAGACCCAGCAGAGTGGGACCCTGCCTACCGATCGTCCCCTTTCTCCACCTGACTTCTCGAACATCAATGACGATGTTACTGACGCACAGTACCGTGAAACTTCGCCTGCCTCCTTAGCCTTGCCACCCGCAGATACCTCGCTGTTATCGAAGTCAGAACCAGTGCCCTTACCCTCGAGCCAGAACCAGCCTACTGCCCTTCTATCCAACACACCACCCTACACACAGCAAGATCCACAGGATGAGGTCTTCCCATGTCCAGTGTTGGAAAAACCCCATGAGCCATGTTTGAGTACTTTTCTGGCACGAGATGTGAGTTGATAACGAGTTGCGACTCGCCGATGTTTTCCACCCACTTCTTCATGCAGGAGCTTAAACGACACATCCTTGATTCGCATGTTGAACTTACTCTGTACACTTTCAACACTGCGCAATCAAAACCCAACCCTAATTCATAAGTAAATCAGTGCTTGCTTCAAATTTATGCATCCTGCTATATCTTCCGTTATGGATTCTTCGCCAGGGGATTCAGATTCATCAATCCTCGGACTTCTGCTGGGACCTCCATCTAGATGTACCAACCTTCGTTACTTGTATTATATATCCCCTCGTGTCACAGTGTACGTCCCTGTTGCAGACACTGATGCTGTAGTCCCGGTTGCACACTAGACCGTGGCGTTTGTCCGATTTACGTACTCTATCGCGATCCGCGGGAGCACATACACGATTCACGCGCTGACGTACTCACCATCAAAAAAACCACCGGCACGGTATACTAGAGTGTGGATCTGGTTTTGCCTGGGTTAATTATGCACGGCACACGACGGATTTTCTCGGGTCCCTGACCGAGTTACTAACGGGAACACTGGATGGGCGGCCAAACTCGCGGGAAGAAGTTGACCTCATCCGTGTGTACGCACTATCCTGGTTATAACTTATATGATATTTGTTGAGCTTGATTTTTTGATTGCCGTGAGCGCGTGTGTGATCATGCCTTGATCCCGCGCAGCAATTTTCTCTGTAATTCGAGGAAAACTGGGGATGATTCGATGGACGCGGAGCAACAACGATGGATTGGTTAAGGGGCTGGATGTGTGTGATGATCATGAAATATATTGGGACAGGAAGAATGAGGTGAATGTACAATAAAAGATTGGGTAGAAACCAGATCGTCGAGTCAATCCTTGTAAGCTGAGGAAGCTGATATTGGAATTGCAAGTCCAGGTGAGAAGGTATATATCTGTGTAGTCAAGGTAAATGTAAATGGAATGAAAGTACGCTAAAAGTCGGCTCTATGTTTCGCCGCATCTGGCAGATTGGCGCAGGTGCAGGAAGAAAGGCAGGAAGCAAAATACATATCAAGGAGAAGTAAAAATAGGAAACCACATCAAGAAAACAACGAGGCAGTGTGGGGACAGGTAGGGGGGAAAGTTTGAGCGTGGACATAAATTGGCCAGGAGTGCAGGGTGTTACGAAACAAAACAAAATGTGAAGGCTGGCCGCTGGACGTCCGGGATGCCGCAACTCTTTGAACATTTAGCACAGTGTGGTAACAAAAAGCCAAGGGCTCTGAGCCCCAATTTAAATCGACCTCAATACGCACGAGGCCGATTTGGTCGAGTAATAGGTCTAGCCGATGTTTCAGCGTGACTTCGGTGTTGCATGTGAGCCTGCGGGTTCCCATCATTGCCCAGCTCCATCCTTCCTACAATCTGCTGATCAGACTCATAACTTTGTCTTCCCGTGTGCCCCGGTGTGAAAAGCGATGAAGTCGAAAGATTACTTGGTCTCCTCCCACCATGACTTCCTCCTAGAGCACCAATACCGGCACTCCCACTCACGCTACTCGCAGAACCCTCCTCGGTTAGGGTTGAAGCCCCAGTTCCACCGTGTCGGGGAAACCTCACCTCACGCTCATTGCTACTGGCACCACTCCCACTAAAGGTGGCAGAGGCGCTCTCTGTCCTTCGTCTCCTTGCTCGCATGCCACCCTCGAGACTACCTACTCCCATTCTGAAACTCTCAGTCATTCTCCTTAGGGTTTCGTCCACGTCAGCTCGAGAAGTCACGGTAGAAGGTCCACGTTGAGGGCCAGATACCCCACCCAAGCCTGGATGACGCGAAACGGATGACGGGGGATTTGAGCGAGATGATCGTCGCGACTCCTCGGCCATTGTTGGAAGGGTAGCATCGAAGTCAAGGCCGCCCCGGAGTGGGGCACGGGTATCAATAGCTTTCACAAAGTTCGAAAGCTCATCATCTTCAGAGGCCATAGTAAGGAGCTAAACGGGAATGAAGTTATACATGTGTCAATCCCGAGATGCAAGGATGTGCACACACCGTTTCCGAAGCTGTTCTCCTCTTGAAAGGCGACTCCACCCCGAGACTGCTTGGCGCGTTAGTGCCACTGCTGAACCTTCCAAGGCTGCTTGGGACTCCAACGCCCATCACTAAGCCTCCATCTCCATCACCGGCACCAGGCACCACGTTACTAGCAACACTCATGCCGCTGGACGTATGTCTGTGCGAGAAACTGCTTGAATAGCGCTTTGGTGGCGCAGGCATCATCACAGGTAACGATACACCCGAAGTAGCATGGGTTTCCGGAGAGCCACCACCTATCGAAGGGAACTTTTTCTTGTTGTCATTTATGGCAGCCAGTAATCCTCCCTGTTGCGTTTGGCTCTGAGCTGATGGGTTCGGGGAAAGTGGAGAGTTGAGGCGTATTGATAACGAATGAGAAGACGGCGATGAAGCAACGGTGGCGGACTTAAAAGGGTGAATAGATGTCACCGAAGGCCGCCGTGCTGTTGAGGCCCCTGGAATAGGCGAGGACGTCTGTGCGCGATCCTATCCCAAGTCAGAAGACCACGGCATCAGCTTTTCTTGCCAGACAATCAGCAAACCGCAATTGACACTCGGACTTACACCAGTATTACTACCTCCCAATAGGCTCTCTTTCCTCGTCCTATCCATCGAACCACTAGTTCTCCCGCTTCCCAACCCAACTGCGAACGGCAGGTCCCCAACATCCCTCCCATAGCCACCAAACACAAGCCTAGGACTCGCAGTACTCACACCACCTGTTCCACTCATTCCCACACCCGGCAAGTGGTGGTCAGATGACAGACAAGGATTGAGGGCGATATCCTCCGCGGGCGGGGCGACGACGAAATTGACGAATTAGATGAATGGAGATTGAGCGTCGCTGGTTTGTTGGGGGAATGAGGAACCGAAGGTGGAGAGGACGCAATGGGCGAATGTGGGACATTCGTTCGAACAGGAGCGGTGGAAAGGGGTGACGTTCCTGTCCCGGGATCCACGCTTGGGCCGGTACGACTAGGGAAAGGGCGCGATGACAAAGAGGTGTTGCTCGTGTTGCTGGATGATGGCAATGGAAGTGCTACTCTGGCGCCTGCGGCAGACGCAGCAGAACCGGATCCCAATGACACTTGACGCTGGCGCTGATAGGCAGTGGTAATGGTAGGTGTGAATTGAACAGGTGCATCGTCCACCTTGACCTTGGTAGGCTGTACACCACTTGAAGGGCTAATCGCGGGAGTCATGAAGTGGGATGAGAGTAATGATTCGAGGGATTCGAGGCTATAGTTTGAATGAAGGCGATACATTGTCCGAAGTCCAAAATGGCCAAGAGGGGTCGGGATCGGAGGGAACGAAATGGATTCGGTGACAAGGCTTTCTGGCGGTTGTGAGTGCGGCGCATCTGAGAGTCAGGAGTTGCCAAATAAAGATTAAGATGTCATCCGACGATTGAATGGATTCGCAAGGGAAGTTTGTAGAAATTCAAGTCATTGGTAAACCTTGTGATCGAATTTAAATTATCACTGAAGACCCACCGAAGCCTGCAACCGAGTCATCGTCGACGACGACAGGTCGACCAACACCAACCTGAATCTCAATACTGAGCCCAGAGCCTCCAAATGGAAGTGCGACTCCGTTGCTTCGCCGCCTCAGCTTGCGCTGTAACTTCCATGTTGGAAGCGCTCGCAGCATGGTGTACACACTGCGGAACAACGAAATGCATTGCTTGTAGACTGTCGGAAGTTCTACGTTCAACGAAGATGAACTTGAGCTAGCTGATAGAGACGAAGACGGTGATAAGGTGAGAGTGTGTGTCTCGAGAAGAATATACCGAGGCGGAGGGGTCACTCGCGTTGGCGTTACACCACTACTGTTGGAATCCGATAATTGGTGCACAAGGGCTATCCCGAGCTACTATTAAGGGGTGGCACAGAGAGGAGAACTGAGATATGTAAAGGGGGAATTGCATGCGAAGCATATGATGTCGAAATTGAACGATAAGCCTCGAGTGTCGCCTTGTAAAGATTCGTGTCGGGTATTTCTAAGTTGAACTAAATCTATTCGTCAGTACGGCACCAATGGCTGAAAGACGAAAATGAAAAGGCAGCTTCACACCCTGGGAAGGTCACAACGGAGCGGAATGAAACGCTCCCCTGAAGTACCCCAGCTTACAATAGACCCACAAGACAGAGTAGACGGAGAGTGACCCTAGGGGCAGGTGAAATATGGACTCACCCATTTGTCAGTCCTAGGAGGCTTGGTTTCCCTTGTTGATGAACCAGGCATCCCACCGGGGGTAATGCCTCCTCTCGAGGGCTCGTTTGCAGCTTCGGAGGCGTTATCTTTCCCTCCATAAGTATTTGAATTATTAGGACTTGTCTGAGAAGCTGTAGTAGGGCTAGCAGGTGTTCGCGCGTCGGTAACTACCAGGACAAGCTTGTGGAACACACGATATACGATCTGATCAGCCTTTGAGTTTGGAGTAGGCGTGGCTGTCGATAGGAAGATTGATAAGTTTGAGGAAATGCTAAAAGAGGGGTTATGGAATACCGTTCTGTTGCGGATGGTAGGACATGAATGGACTGTTGCTAGACAGAGCTTAGAAAGGCATAGTGGGCGGTGCTCGCGCAGTCCTGTATGTGGAATAGGTAACAGTCTCTAAGATAGGAACGTGGTGAGCAGGAGGGGCCAAGTGGTGATCTTGCACACTCGTCGTCGGATGTGGTGAGTGTATTCGGTTGCGTCTTGGTGTTGCTTGTTTCCGCCGGGACCGCTCAGCAATAAAGTTCGGAATAGCGGCATGACTCGAAAGCGCTGCCCTTGCTCAGCCTCTTAGCTTTTCCCATGCGCTCCGGGCCATGCACTATGCCTGTGCACGGCGCTTAACCCGTATTTCTTTTGTTCCTGAGTTTCCGGTCATTCGTTATTGCCATCCACTGGATTTTTCTCGAACACTGCTTGGCGCAGTCGTGCACGGATTCCTCACTCTGCTCGGCTACATGGCGCGAGAGGAGATAGAACACGCCAGAATGGCTCGCCCAAGTGCCTCAGGGGCCAATTCTGGGTGCAGCACAGCGCGCTTTCAATGCTGGCGATTCATGTGCAAGTTTCGCTCTTTTTGGTCCCCTCCCACTCCTTGCGGGGACTCCACTCAATGGATCGTCCATCGTTATTTCGTAGTGCAACAAACCGCGCGGCCACCACACTCAGCGCCGTGCCCGTCCCTCGCCTTAAATCTCATTCTTCCACCCCACTTTATCCGATATCCATTGCGGAAAGGTGTGATCGTCTCAACGTGCGCCCGCTGCTGATGTTCAACGCTTCTGTTTCCGGGTTGTCATTGATGCCTCTCTTTTTTATCTCGATACGGCACCATCGGCAGCGGCGGCCTCGTTAGGCGGTCATGAACGTTCTTAGGGACGAAAGCTTTTTTCCCTGATTTTACACCCTCTAATTCATATTGACGGCCTTTGTTGACGGTTGTAAAGGTGGCACTTGCTTAAGTTATGCCTGCAGGGAAACACCTGCACCGTTTATCGTCTTGCATATTCAAGTTCCCGACAGATGACAAGCTGCATTCATACCAGCCTTGCCATCGGTATGTAGGCAGTTTGCACCATGAACGGAAGTTTGCCGTCGCCCTTGGTGCGGAGTCGCTTCTCAAAGTGTCTTACTTCAACATGCCTAACAGAGAAGCAACTTCTCTAGTACAGAAGGCTGAGAAACTTGGTCGTCTTCTCACGCGTCCCCTTTCGGTGGATCGTTCCATTGAATGCCACTTTGGCCATCATCCGTAAAGATACCACTTAAAGAATCTGAGCCATTCGAAACCCGAAACAACTATTCGGGCTGGGTACACCGAATCATCCCTGCCTCTACCATGGCCGCTCACTCGCAGCGCCAAACGAGATGACGCAGGTGGCTTCGGTCCCTTGGGTTGCAACCTTTGCGCTTGTTCGTTCAGAGTCGCTTCGTATCCGCAATATACTATCTACGCCTCTATCGAATCAGCGCGGATACAGCTCCATGTGATGTGATTATATGAAGGCATATCCAGGCCGAAGATGTCTCCCTCGATCACAAACACGACAGGGACGGACCATCCATAGGAAAGAGCGGCGATGCACGCCCAAGATTTTCAACAACAGTCTACCCTAACTGGACCCCCATATATCCCATCTGCGGTTCGTTCATACCCGCATTCTGTGTAGGCCCTCATTGTCTCTCCTTCATAACCTATACTCACCTGCTTGAACCGGAGATCTGCAACCCCTTTTTTATAACAAGGGCATTCACTCAACCATCAATTCTGCATTATAAAGCCACCTCTGCCATCCGTGAAACACTCTTCGTGAGATAACCCGGATATATTCGACGGTCCGCGGAACCATGTTTGGACAGCACCTCCCCGCTTGCTCACAAACCATGCGGCTCAGCTGGCTCAGCTAATCTATTCTGCTGATCATGATTTTGGTAGTCATTGGATTCTTCGTAATTTCCCTTTACTACATCCTACATGAAAAACACTTGCTGACGTAACGAGCTGCGTGCTTTTCGCTTCCTGAGCGTCGAAGCACGCTGTCAACCTCCTGTAAGAAATGCACCTGATGTCGCCAGACTGGCGATGTGCACTCTCAATTGCGACTTGCAGGCGCACGTCCGAGTATTTCAAATAACGGCAAAGCCATTCGGAGTCCCCGGCCGGATTACTCAGCCCTTCCCTTCACTCGCCGCGCATGGGATCGGCATGCATACAACGCAAATCCTACCCTCACGAGACACTCAAATTCTGCTTGGTGTGAAGCCACACGCGATGCCGAACTTGAGTGGGAAATGATGCGTTTGTGCATGGGTACGCTTGATTTAGTGCTGAACGCGCAAATATGAGTATCCCTTCGTTTGAGTAATTGGCGTGGAGCTGAAGTGTTGATGGGATCAAGGTGTCTACTTTCAGCGAGTCCACCCACCATCGTTCTCAGCTCTGCAAGAATTAACGTTCATGGACGTAATTTGACACTAGTATTGTACTCTTGCTTCTATTGGCGTCTCTTGGCTATTTCGGAATTTTTCCCTTTTTTGAGTTTTCCTCCGCGATATACCCTTCATGAGCCCATCGCAATAACTCCCCAATCAAGCACGCCTCAGCATGCAGCATTCTGTAGGCAAATCACGAAAATATGCACCCACCTAAAAACGGTGGCCTGCTCATTCGTGCCAGGACGCGTGGGGTTGCGATGATGATGATGATTAGCACGTTCTGCATAATCACAGCCACCCCCACGCCGAATTCGAAGCCCAGACTCGTGTTCGATATATACTCCTCCCCGATCGTATAGCCCAGCCCTTACCAGATCCCCCCTAAAGTGCGATTTGGTGGTGGTTGCTTATCATCAAGCGAGTGCGTGGCCGGTACTTTGTTCCGGAATTTGTGTCACGCGCAGCGCTCGTCATCAGTCATGGGATGCGACTGAACAAGGCATCTGCTCTGGATGATCATTCAGCGCATTATAACTACTGTAGCTGTTCTAGTTTCTCCCTTTAATGGGGACAGACCACGAGTTCCATTGCGTCATTGTGCTCCCTTGCTCAATCGGTTTCTTGACCCTTGCAGTGCCAAAATCCCAACTCTCACCGCTGAGGTCAATCACTAAAAAATTTCCACCAGTCTGGATCTCTCACCCGGCGGGTCAGAGGGAAACTGAGTCTCATGCACTCAGAAAATTTTACTCTTCATTCACTCCGGTTTTTTCAATCTATGAAGCCCCCAGGAGTGATCATTGCTTCCTAGTGAATTTCATCCCCGATATCACAAATTCTCGTTTAATTGGCCTGTCATCTCAGTTATTTGCCCGGCCCGTCTCAGCTTTACCATGCTGCGATTATGATTATGGTGCCTTCTCTTTCTACAAACCATGTACAAACCATGGCGATAAAGTGCCACGCTGCTCTCCAGAATGACCAACCTATTTCCGCACTTCATAGGTAGAAATACGAAAAGCCTCCTCATACACACCGATTGCAGGAAATGTTGTGGCGCATGATCTTCATCGTCGGCCAGCACCCTAAATGCACCCAACCCCCTTTTCGGCAAGATCTAGCCTCACCCGTGGCATGGGCGGTCACAGGTACATACAGCTCCGGTTGCCCACTATCTTTGTTTTACCCGACATGGGGATGACCGAGATTCCACCTCCGAATATGTGCCCGTCAGTGCCCTTCATGCCGCACGAGCCTGCCATCTGCCATCCCCCGATGGCGTCACGAAGGTTTTATGAAAGGCCGATCATTTCATACTCTGCGTCTATCATTATCTTTTTCATTTGAGCCCTGAATTCATTAAATTGACCGATGCATTCATGGTCTGTGCGCTTGTGGCATGATGCGAATTTGATCATGTGGCTATCTCCCACCGAGGGTTTACACGACACCCAGATACCTTGCCGCAGGATTGAATTCCAACAGCCCCCCAATCTTACCGTGATTATTACGATCTCTCCTTGGAGATCGGGAGATGGATTGTGATCGGCTCGCCTACTTAACCTTTCCAGCCCCTCACCATACCCTTCACCATACTTTGGCCAATCATTTGTCTTATCAGTGGAGACCCTCATTCCATAAATCTCTCGCCAACCTTGACTCCGTCTCACGAAATCGGACAGCTGACCATACCTGCAATGTTCTGGGCCATCGAGATCTCAAGCGAAGTGGTTGTGTGCCCAGAAATCACTATCGGTCCGGGTCCATGATGGGAGGCAACTTAAAGAAACAGTGGCTTGCTTTCTGACATGGTTCTGTGCGTACCTGGAAGAAATTCATGATTTTCTTTTATGTTGGTGAAAACTTAAACTGACAAAATCATCTTTCTTCTAATTTTCAGAGGCACCTTCCACTTTTCGATGGCCTATAGCCCCGATGATACATCAATGAAATCCTTTTCATCGTATCGACGGAGGTGCGTGTTCCGTGAAAATGTTCTCAGAGCCACGACGTTCATGCCTAGGCATGTTCAACTAGCCTAGGCCGTGCTCTCATGCATTCTCTTAGATAAAGTGACAGGGACTCGAACCTCTAGGTTATACCCTAATAATTGGCTAATATCTCGTTTTCCTTATGATTTTCCACACTAAATCTTCGGTCTGGGTGACGGACCACCTTCTTTGGGCCCACGCACACAGGAGGCACCAAGCGAGCTGTGTCAATACCTAAGGTTTCCAAATTCGATGCTGTTTTCGTTAACAAGCACTCCGTACTCCGAGCCCCACGCCCGTCGAAATTAGCAGAAAGTTCTAGATTTACCCCAATTCGACAGTCACACCTTGGTGATCCGGCTGATTTCCCAATTGCTTTCGGTACCGCCATAGTATGGCTGCAGGAGGCAGGCGTTAATTTACCCTGACCAGCTAGGCGCTTATGCCCAACGAGTTCGAGAAGCACCAGAATGTCTGCGGACCTTCAACAAGTACATGATGTTCTCCATCAGCAAGGTTCCTTCCCTGCACACGCGCCAGGTGGCTCCACATAGAAATCCCCTTGCATAGTGGATTCTCACCAGACTGGGATCCTCACCCCAAATAGCCATGCATTGCGTGTCTGATGGACACACACTGGAAACACATTCCTCTCACACACACTCCAACATTGAGCATTGCAGTCAACTCTGTACATACATGGACAACGTTGCCCTGTAATTATTACAAATATCTCAGCGATAACCAAATTCGAAAAGCGAATTCGCATGGCCTTTTACGGCTGTAGACTTATTTGGTTAGCACGAAAGGTCCCACGGTTCGGCATTTTTCATTGAATGTATCACCTAAATCGGGACATTAGAGGACCCCTGGAAACTTCGCGTTTTGTTAGAAATATCTTGAAAACGATGCCAAATAAAAAATCCTGTATATATCTCACGTGCATGCAAGAGACTCGGGATGAGGTTCACAACGACAACGCTCTCACTCATAGATTGCTAACAAAAAAGCCTGCTCACTCTGGACCAAATCGGTTACCCGAATCTCCAGGTAGCCCATTAGTCCAGAATAGATTTCGACAGCACCATTCAATCGGATACCCAGCCAAGGGAAGGAATGACGGCAGCTTCGTAGCGGGCTGCGTACTGAACTGAATCCCATATGGCGGGGAAGATAGGCCCTTGCCCGTTCGATAGCGGTATCAAGATCTCCTCATCAGAAAACGGCAACCAGACAGCACGTTTCAGTGCGTCAAGCAAGCATGTATTGCAATTTCTGTGTCCACACATGCACATGTGGCAGGTAATACAGCTATGTATGCGTAACTCCGAACTGAATCCGATTAGTCAATATTGGCTGATCTTGTCCAAAGCTTCAGGTCAAGATCCAGAGAAAAGAGGAACATGGAAAAGCATCCGGGCACCTTCAATAGATGAACATCAACAGGGCCAGCACGTACACCCAGCAGGAGAACGCGTGTTCCGCACATCGAGGAGGGCTCAAGGTAGCCGCATTCAGTCGATGTCAGCCTAGCACCGAGGGAATAAGGTAAGAAAGCAATCGATTCAAAAAAAGGCGGGATAGGGAAATTAGGAAGTAAGGGAAAGAACCCACACAAGTCTACAATCCGGCCTATCAGGATGAGGATATAACTTTCCATCCCTGCCTGTGGTTAGTAATCATGACGATTCAAAGAAACCCTTTGCAAGCAAGAAGCGTACAGTTAAGCACCAACGCGTGGCATGCGGCATCCCTAATTTCTACAACCTCCGTTGAATAAGTTAGCACGCAGACACCTATTTGAGGACCACCGTCTACCCAGCCGTCAATGGCGGTAGGAACTGAGCCTGACGCAAAGCCCCACGTTGACAATCGGTGGGGGTGGGGTGACGTCCGACCCAAACCATGAACTGATTCACTTCCTGTGGCTAAACAAAAGAATACAATCAGGACCTGGTCGATACAACAGCCCAAATGAGTGCAGCTCGAGTGATGTTCTTGATGTTTAGCGTGAATTGAGTTATGCGATTACCTCGAGAAGTCGCTGAGGGGCCCCTGCCGCGAGAGGCGCAAACAATCCCCCCACACCCACATTGTGCCCCCACCCTGAGATGGTGTACACTTCTTACAATAATAACCAGCGGCACTCGAAGCTGTATGCATTCTTACGCTTACGCAAATGATCGTGGTTCATCAGGTAAGACGATCAAATTAATCTAGCTACGAAGCATGTGCGGGACAAAGGAACTCGAGAAATGCTCGTCGCAAGAAGTACGCCAAAGTCCAATATTGCGAGGGAAGATGCTACACAACACGACATCCACAGGAACAATTCGATGTCCAGATGGAATGTGGCATTGCGCTATCATCAGCTTGCCACGGAGTCCGAGGCTTCGAGTTCCCAGAGCAAGTGGTACATAGGTTTCATCAGTCTACCCAGGGTTGTGCGCTTCGGTATTCATCATGCAAACCAGAGCGCCTACGAGTGACATGAACGTTAATTCCAACTTCTTTCCATGTGCTTTGATCGCATCAATTTTATCCATTCGAAGAGAAAAGACCCATTTCCTCATTGGAAAGAAGTTGTGAAACTCCAGTGGGAACCTGAGCGACGAAGCCCATCCGGGGATATAAGCATCCCCTCAGTTGAGTGCTGGTGCATAGCCTTACATGCACAACAAGAAATGATGCTGATAGAAGTTTAGCCATAAAGCCAACCGGCGGTCTGTGAAAGCCGGGATACCATACCCGATCCCCAACTGAACTGAGGCTCCAAGCGGAGATGAAAGCCGAAGCGGTGCCAACCCGCTCGATAATCGTTCAAGTTTCCACGCGGGTATGTGTTCCGTCAAACAAGATGTTTTAGAATCAAATGAGTCAGAGAAGCAGACGCAAACAGCGTGAGTCGCCAGAATAAGAAGCGAGAACCCGACAACGACGCGACGCTACGGGTGCGGACAGTTAAGTTCACACTCGCCGAAAATGTCCAAGTTGGTGATTGATGGGATGGGGAGCTACCGCGGACCCCCAATTCTAAGCTGAACGCATTCAGCGGTCTACATAGGAAGAACAGAGCCGAACGTAATTCGGACTCACACGATTGGTGTTGAGCTGCGCGTGCTAATGCTATAGGATACCGTATGGTCGCGACAGAGTTTCACTGGGCGGCCCTTGTGCGGCATTGAACCGCCGTCCTGCCTTTCTAAAAGGGGCTTGGCTTGGGGTAGAACTTTCAAGAAAATCAGCCCACGGTATATCACCGGAAATTTACAACAAAATAGGGACGAAGGAGGAGTTGCCATCAACGCCCCCCCTGCATTCGAGTTACATACAACTACGGCAATGATTGGAGCGGGATTACGCAATCAAGGGATTGATCTACAAGGGCTGCAATCAACAATGCGAATATCAGTCTGAGCCGTTAGGATCGCTGTCCGAACGATAGAGAACAAATACAGAAAAAGGATTTGTCATGCTTCATTGACACTATCCCGAATTTGTGACCACAGATCGTGCAATTAGATATGCATTACGAAAGCTCAACCGGCAGCTTTGGTTGAATTGGAAGTTTTATTCCAATAGGTCAGGCAACCAATCTTTCGCTTTCGCCAGTGGCCAGGAAATGAGACAAAGCAGCGGATGATAGCTTACGAGAGAAAAGCTTCGAGCGCTGCACGATCGCCTCATCCCGCCGCCCAATCAGATGTGGGGTAATATTGTGGGGCCAGGGCTGGAACGGTGGAGCGATCTGCGGGATTCCATATTGAGATATTGTTCAAGCGTGACACGAACCAGGTGTGATCATCCTGGCAAGGCTCGAGGCATGGCGAGTCAGGGCAAGCGAGTTCCACCATGCAATTGGACCAGTGTCGTCATCAGCACTCGGCAAGACGTAAAAAACCTTCCGTCCGTCCTATGCCTAAAGTGAGCAAGGCGGCTCGCCGCCTGAAATGTTCTGATAAGGGCTGGGTATCCCGGGTTTGGGGTTGGTACAGTACCCCTGCTCTCGAACGCCACCCGCAGCGGCCGAACGGAAGAAACATCGAAGAAAGCAATATAGCTTGTTCTCAATTGCGAATTGCCCCAAGGGCTCAAGAACCCTGTGGAATCGGGCATGACTGGGTTGGGCAGTTGAGCCATCCGTTCTTTGTTGCCAGAGAGGGACGGCCAATCTTACACAGGACCCCCAACCCTGGAGTCGAGCTCCTAGTGGTGATTTGCCTCATCTCTCCATCGAGAAAAAATCGGAGCATACAGGTGCGGAAAATCCATCTTCGGATGACGGCAAGCCTGAGCCGAAGTTAGGGCGTATCCTCGCCTTCACCTGCGGCTACGCAAACACTTGGTGAGTAGGGTGAGGCGAGGCGGCCTCAGACGTATCCAGGGAGATAGGCTCAGATCGACTGAATGAGTCACCAAAAGCTGATCACCGATCTGATCAATATCACTCATGCATGCATGTCAGCTGGAGAGGATGAAGATACGTCGTCCGATTTGGCTGTTTCCTTATTGGTTGTCCTCAGTTTAAATAGAAGAACTAGCGCGGATTTTAGTGTGGAGAACACACCGACTTGCGCGATTGAGACAAATGCAGTACAGTGCAAGCACTCCAACGAAGCATCGCATAGTGGGATGTAATCGACGGAATGCGATTGTTGTCGCACCCAATCGCTCTTCCGTAGAGAGCTCGCTCCCTTCCCGTCTGTGTGTTCATGTCTAGCCAGGGATGATAAGTAAAAGGATCAAACCAAAGCAAGAAATTAACAATAAGTATAACTGAGAGAGATATCTCGTACCGTAAAATCGCCCGCATCAATGTATGACCCAACCTCCCCGCTATGTATGTAAAATGGACGATTTTGATGAACCCATGCAGGATCATGTGGCGGATATAAGGATCGTTTTCTGAGGTCTAGATCGGTCGTCCTCAGTCCCAGGGCCGCCCCGCCCGGGCCCATCAAGACCCAAAAATAATTTGTATGAGTTTGTGTCAGTGAACGGTTGCAAAACGGCGAACAATTCGACCCCGCCCCGACCCAGCGAATCGGTCTTCGAGCCGGAACCGTCTGCTTTTCTTCTTTGGAAATGCATGGCGGGTGAAAGCAGAGATTCTCTTCTGTGTCTGTCAGGAGGTTCGATAGATCTCGGCTGTACCGGTCAAGTCCAGACAGGGCCCCCGCAAAGAAAAACGGCACGGGGCGACTCCTTTTCATGAGACCGCTGCAGTGGTCATGCCTCGTGCTTAGCCTGCCCGATCCCTTGGGACGAATTCAATTCATCCAATAATATTCAGGGCAGTCAAGGTAGGCTGTCAGCAGCAACCAGGGGGTGGCCAAGGCAAGCGATGAAAATATGCATGTACATAAAAAAAAGAAACTTTGCAAGAAATCGAAAACTTGAAACGATTTTGGAGATCTCACCGCTGCAATTCACGAATCAGGTACGCGCGGTTGTGAGGACAATGTATACGTAACACTTGATGCTTGCTGGAGAAAACCCTTACACAAGCGGTGCACTTGTTGCAATTGCAGCTTTGGTTGAAAAGGAATCTCTGTCTCATTGCAATACATATGCGAGGTTAATCTGTAAACAGACCTTATGGTCAAAAATGTCGTCATGCAAAGAACCAGGAAGGACGAAATAGGTTATTGGTGGACAGAGTACGTGCAGAAGGATAAAAAATGATCTGGTTTCTCAACTTGCGCACGTTCTCCGCTACGAGATATCAGTCGAGCGGCTGACGCCGTCGGCTACAATATGCAAGTTCACCGCAGATCAAAACACGGGTTACATAACACCAAAACTGATGCTTTGCCATATTGCATTTGTATACCGCAAAAAGCAGGCCCAGGCGCGCTTGCCGTTTTTAGTTACTTTGGACCAAGACGGGGCCCTCCATCAACCCTAGCTCATATACAACCCCTGCACAAACGCATTTTTGCGTTGAGCTAAAAAAGATCGCGTAAATTGCTCTAGTGACACAACATATGGCCGCTATCCTGCACGGTAACTGGCTAAGCTGTTTAGCACTAGTATATCGCCCGTCCGGGTTAAAACGGAGCCATATAGAACTTACCCATAGGAATATTGAACGCGCGCTGGCGTTAATCATCTTACCGATATCGGTGAGATGGCTGGGGTGTCATGCCCGCCGATTGAACGATCAAAGAGGATCATGGCCAGCTTAAATTTATCGATATGAACCAACTAGTGTGTGTATGTACGTGCCTCCTTTTTTTTGTCGTTTACATACATAAACAGAACTAACGCTGGGATATGGTACGTGTACATATCAATCGCTATCGATATCGATCATCCATAAACTGGACTAAAACAGCGGTGAAAAACCTTGATGTATGCCATTTCTAGTTCTAGTTCCCACCTTTGTTTGCCCTCCTCATGTTGAACACGTGTTATCACCTGTCCAAGCCATGCCTGCTTCGCATGTAATTACCGAGCGTTATCACTCTCACTTACTCCTTTTTCCATGACATTACCCATCTAAAAACCGCAAGAATAGAATATCAAAGCTCTGTTATATTATGAGCTCTTTCCAATAACCAATGATGGAAGTGAAAAAGCTAAACACGGAATAATAAATCCGGGGATGTGGGCGTCAACACTCTGCGCTGTGTTCGCAATTGTCCATCAGCTCAGCCGACAATCAGCCTACATCCGAGCAAGAAAGACCCATGGCTCATATGAAGCACACCATAGAAACACGGGGATCTCGACAATGCAATAATATTTTGTCAGGCATCAACGTGTCCCATCTATCGATAATGAAGGGAGCAATAACCAACCACACTCAGCATGCAAACGGACAAAAAAATCCCATAGCCCAGGTCCACGGTCTGTGCGAACAATTCCCAATTTCGGGAAGCAAGTCGGATGCGTGGACCGGAGAAGGCCGAGCCCATGGTGTGGACTCGCTTTCCTTTTAAGGCTATCCACCGTCAGCAAAACCCGCTTGACCAAACCGGAAATGAGCCTTTTTTTAGCAGTCGTATTTTGAAAGGGAAACGATAAGTAAAACGAGGCTGCTTTTTATGGACGATTTGTTGTTGAGCTTGAATTAGTATGACTGTGCTGAAGTGCCGCTGGGTCCCGGCCTCCGACTTGCGATATGATTCTCCGAGGCTCGGTGACAATGTTGTGAAACACCGGTATAGAGGCGCACGAAGGGAACGGGATGAAATAAGAAAGGAAGATACTAATATATGGCGTGGAAAGCTCAGCTGGTCATAACATAGCTGGTACCGATTACGATTCAGTCAGTCGTGCAATAAGCAAGATAGGAGTGGGAGGTGGAATCAAGTGTTTTTCATGGGAGACCGGAAATTGCGTATGCGTATGCGTAGCGTGTGGTGAGAAATTGAGAATATAGTCGCCGTCTGCAAGTACAGTATACATGGTGGGATGGATGGGAATCGAAGTCTTCTTGTGGATCAAGAACGACGCCACCTCTAATCTGCGCGCGGGTGGCTGAGGATGGATGGATTTGAGATGCAAGATCGATTGCGAATACGCGCCAAGCCAGTTGACGTTGATACCGACGGGACCGACAACACCGCGCGCGTCCATGCATGAGAACTTTTATTATATACATACGTTAATACGTCATACGCGCCTGTGAAGGTCTCAGCTCAATGCAGCACCAGCTAATTCGCAGTAAGTGCGTAAACACGCGCAGGATACACGTCCCAGCCCCCCTGTTGCAATTTCGGTCTCACGGTTACATGGGTGCAGGATTCTTGAGAATCAACAAAGTTGTATTGGCCTGTTGATACCAACCACAAACAAGTCACCTAGCTACATGCATAGCGCTTGCTCGAACAACATCACCCCAACCATAACCCCATCTGATGCTCACTCTGATGGGAAATGGCTCCCTTAAGCCTGAAACGTGCACGTGCACAAGTATGTGCGCATATACGTCGTCCCGATTGAACAACACGCTTCAACGCCCGCGATCCGAGATAGCCCAAAGTTACGGTTCAATGTGAGAAGTCATACCCATACTTTACTTTTTTTCTTGCGATACTTTGATGGTCAATCACTACAGAACTAAGTATATGTATAAGTTTACCCCCCCCCCCCCCCCCCTGCTGCAGGGCGCGGCCACGCGTCTCATGCGTGGTTTTGCCCCCAACTTTCAATCCCAAGCATCGAGTCATGAGCAAGATATTCAAATCGTGCTTGCGCTAGCTACCCGACCGCTCCGTGCTTCCACTCCGGGTACCTCTATCGCCCAGGTGCTTGATAAATGATGCAAAGATACACATATTATCGATCATGATCAAGGGTCCGGATGTTCCTACTTCCGGAAGAGTCCGGTGCCTTGTACCCCCGGAAGTGTTGACTTGATCATTTTTGGCGCCATCGTCACAGCGTAAGCGTATGATCAACGCGCGTTTAGAAAGGTATCGGCTGTTGGTTGGTAACCATCATCTTTGTTTATTCCTCCAGAGCCATATTGCAAGCGGTATTATACAGCATAAGTCAAGGGTGAGAAATGAAAGAGGGAGGAAGCTGGTCAAGTCCGAATAGGGGCGGCTGCGGGGAAATACGATACGACCACACAACTGTACTGCAGGCCATAACGCCGGTACTAGTATACAATCGTTACCATCTAGAATTCCAAATTCCCCGCGTTATTAAATGCGCATGCAGAGGGGACTATGCATGTATCCAATCCAACAAGGGATCATGGGACGTGTATGCATGCATGCATATACCTATGGATACGTTGCGTTGCGCGATGTTGCCTGGGGGCCCCTGCCCGCGCCCTGCAATTTTTCGAATTCGTTTCGTGTGGAATGAATCATAGTACTCTGCAAGAAGCGGCGTTGCGAAACGATTTCGAGGGGCCGATTCTTGAAGCTCCCCAGCTAGCAGTTCCCGGGGCCCTTCGTCGATCGATCCCTTCTGGACAAACCATCAAGGGAGGGGGGGGGGGGCAAGTATTTGGAAATAAGAAGCAAAAGATGCATGCACGACGGACGCAAGTCGTCTATACAATGGACATGCTTCTCACCCTACACGACGTACGTGCCACAAGCTTATACAATATATCCTTTGTACCCCCAATCTTTGAACCGAGTTACGAGCTATGGTATGAGCTATGAGTAAGGAATAGTATACTTATGCAGGGAGTTTGCAAGGAAACATCTGTGACATTGTTCTAGGGGACTAGCATGAGCGATACTAGGGACGAATGAATGCGAACGGAATACCTCGAGGCCGGCGGAGCATAAACGGCAAAGTGGTACTTGCTGTTTTGCGTTTGTACATGCATGGGCCTAGGGGATCAGCCGAAACGGCCAGTCTAATTGTGAAAGGAGGACGTATAACACAGGATAAGTAACAAGTTTGCAACTAGCAGGAAGTATTTCATGTGAATATATGCACCTGACAATAAAGTTTGCCTCGTGTGAGCAGGGAGAGCTGACTTGATGGTCCAAGTACCAATACCCAGGGCCGTCTAATCGGGCGGCCCCCAGCTCGGTACAGCATTCTATCCATGTATGTGCATATGTACATGTGTTTGGATGAATTTGGAATCGTTATTTAGGGGATGGAGTGGAGAGAGATTTGAATTCTTTTCGTTATCTTTGAGCAGTCTTTATCGATCAAGCAAAGAATCAGAAAGAGGTAAAATTAAAAACCACTCTGGAACATTGTCATATCTTGATCTATGCGTGGAATATCAGTCCAGAGCTACATAAGCTAGATAGGTAGGGTCAAGATCGTTACTTAACTGACGTACGTTGGGTGACTCGCGTCGGCAGGGATCACCGGTGGATCAAAGCAATAAAAGGACTGCACAATATGAAAGCCGGTCTGCGTTGAGTTGGCATGATAGGCACTGATGTAGCGGGGTCAAGATTCTGATCAGATATCACGGTACGAGGCCGATTGGCCGACTAGCTCAGTAGTAGCTTGCTAGTTGAACTAGGCCTCGTGTTGCTTCGAGAGCACAGCCATGCTAGTGGCAAGTTTACACGTGCGTTTCTGGCGCCAATGCCAACACTTGACAACAACAACAAGCGGACGAACAGGAAGTGATGCGAGTCAGAAAGCTGCCCTGTTAACGCGCTAGCCAATTTGCTTTTACTTTTTGTTGCTGGGTCATCAACTGAACGCGCTTTCATCGTGTTGTTCCGAGTCGCGTTGACAGCTTGGCAGGTAAGTAAGGTTGCTATCACACAGGTTGAAGCACATTGCCCTTGTGTTGCACGCATGGGCATGTTCCATACTGTCATACCATTGCCATGAAAGCCAGCCCTGCATCAACTACCGTGAACCCGTATCACACGATGGCGTGTACCTATTGTTTGTGATGTACGCTCTGCATTTGAGCTAGCCAGTTCAAGCACTGTGCAACGCAACGCGCTTCCTCCCAATATTCTGTGACGTCCATATCTATACACGCATTATCACACAACTCATACGCGTGTCGTTTTCACGTCCATCCTCCTCGAAATCACACACACCCCTCCTCCTCTCACCTCTGGCCTCTGGCCTCTCACCCTCGCCCTCTACACCCTTGTACAAAACCAGAATTTGAAATGAACCCAATCTGTCCGCCTCAACCCATCTATCAAGCCAAAATTCCGTCCGCCCCAACCGTCCCGCGTACTCCGCAAAACAGAGATCCTTCCCTAAATTGGTAATGCGGCTCGTAAACCCTCTCTCTCCTAATCTGATAAACCGGGTAATTGCACTAGTACCAGTCCAAAATGTCGAGACCGTGGGATGGAACGTTTCACAGGGAAAGATTGGATGTGAAATTTTATTATTTTTTTTAAAAAAAAAGTGAGAATGATTTGGTCTATCGCGCAGGGGTTTCATGCAAACTCTGGCTCGGGCTCGGCGCGTGTGACCCCTCCCAGACCGATCACGAACTTTGACAGGCGTGTGCAAAAGTTAGCAAACCATACACGCACGTTCGCTCGGTAGGAAGGTGGAAGGGAGGGGGGAGGGCGAATCTTGTAATCGACCTGATCTAGAATGCAATATGGGCTTCTGACAATCATTGCAGGGGGAGCAGAGATGAGATTGAGGACGTTGAACGGGAGCAATTGTTTGATTGAATAGATAATTGGACGAAGGCGAAGTCGAGAAGCTCATCAGATAGGCGGCGATCACAGAGGAGGGGTGGGAGGGGGGGGACCGTATCGTTCATTTGCTGGAATAACCTGATGAGATCTGTAATATTACTTTCATGCACCTCACGTACCTGCGCGCGGTTGAGCTATTTGTGTTGCAATGGCTCGAAATCTGTGAATATATTCTTCGGTGGAAGATCGAATCGAATCGAATCGTATCAAAAACATGCTGACAGGCCCACACCTACAATCTCGTGTAGTATCACCAGCTAGTGCCATCAGTCCAATCGGGCAGCGATCAAGCCGAGGTAGGACGTAATAACGAGGTACGTCTGGAGGGAAGGAGCGAGCTGCCATAGGAGCAGTGAGGAACCACGGCGAAGAAGGACCATCCCATACGCATGCATACCCTTGGGGGAGAAGCAATGACATGAAAGAGCATATGATAGTTCAGAGAAAGTAGTTCATCGACGTTCGTGGATCAACATTCATTGTAGGATGCATGCAAAAAATTGTCAACCACAAGCGAAAGAGAATCACTACTAGTAGATGTCTCTCTTCTTCGATCGAATTTGGAATGTTGGTCTAAAGGCGCGATTGATTGATATAATTGCGCGGATGATCGATACTACAAGGCTACAAAGCGATACCGACGACCTCCTCCCCCCACTCTTATCGCGACCTACGGGTGTCTACGGGACGGGATGGGATGACGGACGAAGGAAGGGGGCGTCATACAATATTCATGTGTCAGCAACACACTTGAGATAGGGGCGTATGTGTCCGTGCGTGTGAATGAGGGTACAGTGTACCTGCCGGAGCGGCTGAAAAGATAGGTTCCCGGATCCGATTACAGGCTCTTATTTTCGGTTTACGTTTTGCGAGCACTGGATCGGGGGGTTGGGATTGGGGCAGGGCGGCGGAGGTCTCGACGCCGATAGACTAGGTTGGCCGACTCGGACTCCATGGCATCACTGAATTGTACATGAGTGTGGGTTATAGGGTGGGGGCGTGCATGGCGAATGGCAGGAAGAATAATCATGGTACTTTGGTTATTCTGACGCTGGCATGCAGCTGGCCGAACATTGTAACTATTTGGAGTGGGGACGGGGTTCGGACACATTTTTTGGTGCAAAATATTTTGGGTGTTCAACATGTTGTAGGGTTCTGTTTTCTTTTTTTCTTTTTCTTTCTGGTGAGACATGGGTGGGAGAGAGCTGAAGAAGGGAGAGTTGTTGGGTATGGGGGTGGAGGAGAGGGATGATTGGATCCGCGGATAAGATGTAGATATTAGATGTAGATTAGATACACGTCTAGAACTACCAAACTTTGCAAGAGTTCGTGTCTTCTGCGCATGAGAGTAGATATTGGGAGGGTTGGGGTTGAATGAGACATTACTGTTATTGATGAGAAGATGAGGGAAGATGGGAGGATTGGTAGGAAAGATGCTGTGGCTTAATACACCGGCCGGGTTGGGGGTTTGTGGTCCATGCTTCAGCTAGCTTTTCTTTTCTTTTCCTTTTTCTTGAGAATTGCCAACTCAGCCCGTTTCTACTAATATCACACCCAAAACCTCATTCCTTGCTTCGTTTTCTTTCGAACGTCCCCTTCATCTCATCTCATCTAGCCTCAGTACATTTTTGTTCACTCTCTTTGTTTTTAGCTCTTTTTTTTCTGAAGGGGGCGTTCTGGACCTAATTTAGACATTCCATTTTCTCTACATTTATTTCGCGGGATCAAAAAGACATTCATGAAAACGGAGGTCCAGAATCAAGTCATTTATTTTTTATTTCCCATCACCATTTATTTTATGTCCATTTATCTATTGGATTCGGTTACAATAAAATAATAATATTTTTAAAAAAGAGCGACTGAAACGGGTGAATTTGGTATTGAAATTGTGAATGGAAGATGAAATGAATGGGAATTGCCTTAGATGGGGATTACATATATAAATATAAATATAAATATAAATGTATTGTATCATATTGTAATGGTATTAAATTAGATAGATTTGAATGTAGGGAATGTATTGGAATTGAATCGGGATTGAGGGAGAGAGAGCGAATTGAGTTTTGTGATTGAATTGCAACTCTGTCTGTTTTCTCGCCAACGGTGCTTCAACTCGCTGTCAACATGAATATATAATAAGTAAACCACATATATAACCACTCCATACTTCACTCTCTCCTTCCTCCTCGTCCTCGACGTTTTACTCATCTCTCTGCTACTTACAACTACTACTGCTACCACCATCATCACTACCTACATCGACAATGTCACAGCAATACTCCAACGCTTCGGCTCCCTCTGCTGCTCACATCGTCCCCTTTCCATCGCTTGCTCATTCTCTATCCCACTTGCCACAAGCTACCTCGATACAGAATGTGCCTATCCATCATCAAGCGAAAGGCAGGAGTGCAGAGTCTGAAGAAAAGGTGATTAGTTATTCCACCTTCCTTTTCTTCTCGCGGGCAACGCTCGTTGTGCCAAAGGCCGTGCTCTTCCATCCTCACAACTTCACCTCTCATCTCTCTGTCCTTTCATACGACCTCCTGTGCCGAGGCCTTGTTGACTCGGTTATACCATGACTCGACGTACTCTTACTAACGCTCGCACCATTCACTTTCTTCCTTAATTTCCAACAGTTACGAAAAGCGATAGCAAGCGCTGCTTTGTCGCAAGGATTACCCGCTTCCTATTCTCCTCCATACGCCTCCAACTCTGCTCAAATACCTACTTCTGATACCTATCTTATGATGAGGAGGTCAGTCTCTCTTATCCTTACCTCTTAGTTCTTCGCTTTGGTCTGGTATCCATCCATCCCCCCCGCTTCTTTCGCGCCTCCCGGTTCCGTGTTGTCATCTGACGGGACGCGGCAGGGCAGTTCCTTCCGCTTGCCCCACCCAACCTATCATCCCTTCCCCGTCTCATTTCTTGTTTCTCCATGTCCCGTATCAAATCTTGCTGATACTGATTTCCTTCATTCTACTCAACAGCAGACGGTAAAGGGAAAAAGGCTAACGTGAATATGGATGGATCGCCGTCGTCGATGTCTGTTCCATCATTCCCTCCAATCAATCTATTCCTCCTCGTCTCTTCGCCTACTTCCTGATTTCTTCCTTCCTCGCCTCCATCTCTCGCCTACCCATCATCATCATCATCAGCAACAAGCAACGCGCAACACTCAACACTCTACAGGCACAGCATCCATCAAATCAAACGGGCGACCTTCCCAACCTCAATTCCATTTCGATCAACATACCTTACTTCTTTGGCCATACTAGCCCATCTTTTACAACAAGTCACATAACCTTTTCCCCATACCCCCTATAATCATTTCTCTGTACACACTTGCGCAACACGGGCTCCCGCTGCTCCTCACCGTTCCCTTGCTCCCATGCCTTCAGTCAATCAGACTGCGTTTATCCCCTTCGGTTCCCGATCCCCGGGCATCCGTTTCCAGTCGGAAGGGAAAGAGGCGGTGAAGGAGCATGGTTCTTCATGCTAGCGCGAGTGAAGGCATGAAGGAATTGTCCCAATTCTAACTAGCCCCTTAACTCCTTATTCCCCACTTCTTTCCCTTCCTCCATACAATATGACCCCCCACACACACACACATATCCAGACACCTCTCGTGTCAAACCCTTATCATTGATCATTTCATATGGGTGCACAATACCGCCAGGCCGCTATTTTTTTCCTCTTGCCCTATCAAATCATGTGCGATGTGTTGGTCCTGCCCGCGCGTCAAGTTGGTCTGATGAGTGTTGATAAGGGGTTTTTTGTGCTGTGACTGCTTGTTCTCTCTGTGTCTCCCTTTCAGCAGTTTGAAGTTGCCGGGCGGTGATCGGGATTAGGATTGGGTAATGGGGGGTCCCGCTGAGCCTGCGGTCAAACCACTGGGACTGGGACTGGGACTCGTGGCCAATTGGGACTAGAGGGAATTGGGGATTTTCGTGGACGGCCTTCGTCAACTTTTCGCCGGCTTTGCTCTTTCACCGTCTTGCTTTCGATCTGTCTGATTCTGGGACATGCTCCTTATCCTCGCTCCATTCAACAGAGGCCCGAAACTTGCGTCTCTTTCGACTTTGCCCACTTTGTATCCATCTTCGTTTTGGGCGCTTCGTTCTTGCTTTCCACTTGTCGTCGTCGTCGTCGTCATCGTCGGCCCGACCGACCAATTCACAACAACAACAACAAAAAAGGATAACCCTGGGTGGGGTTTTCTCCCTCTGTTCCTGCCGTCAATCATTAATCTCTAATTTAGCACACTTTCCTCTTGTTACAATGTTCCCTTTTTTTTCGTTGTCACCATAGACTTGCGTTCCCCCTTTCTTCCATCTTTCCTCCCAGCACCTCTCGAGTCTTGCTCTTGTCTCCTTTACTCGACAGACAAGAACTTTCCTCTGTTCTTTCTTCGTTGTCACTATAGATCTGCGTTTTTCTTTCTTCCCGCCTTTCCTTCCGGCACCTCTCTCGAGTCTTGCTCTTCTTACTCGACAGACAAGCTCGAATGAAATCGACTTCGTGTGTGTTTTTCACTTTTCGCTCGTTCGCGTTCGCGACCAATTTGGTTCGACAAGTAATCATTCATCACGGCTGGGTCGTGGAGATTCTTCCGTCTCTTTTAACATCGCCGAACTCAACTTTTCGAACCAATCGAAACCCAAATCCCATACCAACACGTTGCACATACTCGTAACTACGCACGCACTCATCAAGAACAACCACCATCACCAATTTTTTTTTTTTGGCCGTGTCATTGCTTTGATGCATGCATGGGCTACTAAGTAGAATCATCATCTCTTTAAACCCAAACCAAAGTCCAAATTATCAAACTTAAAACAAGAATTTTTCGTTTAATCTTTTGTTCTTTTTCTTCCCCTTGGTGTTGTTGACGTTCTGTCTTGCAACTACAGTAGTATACCTTGACATCTTTTTTTCTTTTGGTTTTTTTTTTTGCTGCTGCTGCTTTGTTGTGGTATATAGTTAGTTCTGCTTTTGCTTTGCTTTGCTTGTGCTTTTTTTTTTGGTGCTTTGTTTGCTCTCTGTCTCGTCTGATGTTTTTGGGGAATTTGTTGAAGATGCACAATTGGTGTCGTTTGGCAGTTTTGTTATGTGAAAAGCGAGGCTGATTACAGTTGGTGAAATAAAATGATTTTTTTTCTCTCTTCCCAAGACTGTCTGTCGCCTTTGAGTGAGTTAAAGAAAGGACGAACAAGAGCAGGAAAGGAAGAGACGCGAACCAATTGGAAAGGCGGAAAGAAGGATTGCTACCGATGTTTTATAGGGTCCATTCGTCGTTTTCCCTTGCTTTGTGTAATTCGAGGACAGGATGGACTAAGATGCAACCGCGCGCTCCATGCAAAGTGATCGCCTGGCTTCCTGTGCACAGTATATGTCATGATCATGATCATGACTTGACACGCAAGTATGCAAGTATATACGGCGGTGGTGCGGCTTGCATGGGCCCGCGGTGCCCTACACATGCATGCCCGCATTGCATGCATGGCCCCGACGACGCGTTTGCACGGATCTGAACGCGTTCGTTCCTATCAGCTCTTGATCCGATCCGGAGTACCCAGGCCAATCATGCATTCGACACGCTGCTTGGTTGACAGATCACCCCACCTCTATCTTAGCATTTCGATCCACCCTGCCTAACGACTTTGCCCACCCCCACCCAGTCCTAGCCCTTGGAGCGTACAGTTACCTTACTTGGATAGTTTAGATCTATCTAATGAGATCTTGGTCGGTTGGGGATGGTGAGGGGGGGTGATCTCCCTCTCTCGTTCTCGTCCCCACTGATAGCGAGCACTGCATGACGAACATCATTAAACTTGGAGTGGTCTAGCCCCCTCCCCCCCGGGAACGTTCTGCTCTGTGTGCAAGGAGCACGCATGGATGGTGTATGACAAATATTTGTGACGGGGCATATGGCGTTACTTGGCGGCCGCGCCGGTTAGTGATAACACAAACACCCCGAATTCGTACGATGACGCATGACTTGGATCTCGTTTCACTCTTAGCGGCCCTCTGCCGTTATCATGTCGACGACATGGGTTGCACGCATATCGACACCAGTAGAATGTTAATTAACCAAGCATGTCCAATATATGCATGCACATGATGTAGCGCGTCAGGGAAAAAAATCCAGGTTTCCCCTCCTTCTCAGGCCGGCTCGCTCGGGAAGCTCCCTCGACTCTTATCACCCTATCGAAAATCATCCCGGGCGCAGGGGCTTGTCCTTGTGTGCGAAACGGCATGATACTAGTTAGGGGTTATCATACAATTTGTTTTCCTGTTTTGTTTCTCGCTCGCCCTCGCTAAACTCGAATCTCAAATTATAGACCATAACTACGAATATAACTACAGCTAGTGTATAACGTACTGAGCTACCTCAGTATGGTTAGAATGCAACGCGGAGATCCCCTTCGCCATCGACTTGTTTTACTACCGGCTATAATATTGTAATAGTCGAGGATAAAGGATGGGTGTGTGGAAGGGGGCGGAGATCCTAGCGACCCAACGGGGAATAAGTATTCTGACATGGCCAAGTTGTCATGTATAAATCACCCCTTGCAGACGGAGGCGGAGGCGGAGGCGGAGGCGGAGGGAATGGGGTCGGAGGGCCGTAGCACATACCCTCCCATCGTACACGGAGGGGAGTGATTCGGGATTCACATATGAAATGGAAATCATTCTATATAGTCCCATCCGTCGTTCGTAGAGTTGCAATAGCGGTTCTGGGACTTGGCGCATCATATACATATGGACCGCCTTTTCCTTTTTTTTTTTTCCCCCGTTCCATCGTCATGGGAGCTGGTACTCCCATGTATATGTCCGTGCTACTTACTAGCCCATTGGATCGGTCTTGGCGAATGTTCGGTCAACAAACGGCGACGGGCATTCTGTTTCGAACGGTTGGACCTGGCTGTGAAAATTCTATTGAAAGCTTCTCATCGAACGTGCCAGGCCCCACGCATGCCACCACATGCGGTGCCTGGAAACATTCTGTGAAATGTGTCGGTACACGGGTCTGCACAGCATATGCGTCTGTGCGTCCGTGGCACGATTAATCAACATGGTCGACGATGATGATAAGTTAACGTACATTCGTCACCAATCATTCGTACTACGTCTAGTTTCGGATCCACTTGCTTGCCTCTGGCTGCGAATACACTGTCCCCAACCCAGCGCCTGGTAGGCGGGACATCAGTGCCCGGCCTCAAGGTAGAGTGCATAGGTCCTATCTGTGCTACGCTATTGGAAGAGTACGAACCCAATTTTGCGTTCACATCGAACGGCAGGCTGTTCTGTTTCAGCACCTGGGGGCGCTGACATCCTCAATTTATCAGGGGACTAACCAAGAGTACAGTAACCAGGAACTGAGGAAGCCAGCTACAGCTCCACTGCACCGCCTTGCTAAGCTAGCCCAGCGATGTAATATGGGCCGACCTAGGTTTAATACACCTGACTCGTTTGCCGGTTTCTTCTCGCGCACCAGTGGATCTTTGAACTGATCGTGTTTACACGCGTATACCACCATGACAAGCGCCACTTTAAGAAACTAGAACATGAATGAAGTTGGAGACGCTATCAGCACCCCACCACCTAGGCACGCCACTAGCTCTGCTAGCTGCCATACAAATATCCTGTGTCTTTCAACCTCCGGCTCAACGTCATGGCTAGCTCTACTTCGCCTAGCCTGAAACTTGCAGTTCATCTGCCTGAGTGTTCACGCATTGGTGGGGAACGAACACAATGCAATCACGTTATCTGAAATCTAATCATAACCCCAAATCGTAACGACGACAGCACGAGTCCAGATTCCGCCAAACCCGAACATGCAAGAGGCAATTCTCTTTTAATTTTCGTGCCACTTCCCAATCACGGCCGAATCATAGACCTAATAGCTTCCTGCTCTTCTTTCAACATAATCTAACACGTACACATGGAGACTTTTGCTATTGCCCCAAACGGCATTCAAATAGGGGACACCTCTTTAGGATACGAATGAGTACAAGCTAATTAAGGTTAGGCAACCCCATTGCTTTTTCAGAAGGTCTAGTCCATCTTGTGGGCCCGCCAGGGATACCATAGACAAATATGGTACTAACAGTGAAGTGATCCGCAATAGTGTGGTTGGCAAATTTTGCGCGCGACGACTATGTAGACACTCAGGTACGGCTGTATCATTGTGTGAATTCCATGATCAGCAGGGCGAGCCCATGTCAATATCGAGGCTCATCAGTGTAATAACGTACACGTAATGAAGTTGCGTTTGAGGGATGAAGCGCACCATATCAGAATCGGTATCGGAGCCAATGATACGAGATCATTGCTCACAGCAGCAGCAGCAGTTTAATTGTGGGTTTCACTCTAGTTGCCAGCGAGTCAGATGGTGTAGCATCATCTTTCACAGCAGGATCCAAGACGAGGGACGAAGGCGGGAGCATGAACACACAGTGGGCACAGCAGCCTTAGCAGGCTTCGCAGAGTATTCTCACATCCCTTTGAGGCAATGCCTTGGAAGGGAATCGTTGTGTCCAGAACGTTCGATGCGTTCCTTAATTCAGGATACACGAAGTCTTGCGGGACAGAACCGGTTGGTCGAGGGGGGAACTCGGCACAAACTAATAGCCGCATATTGGCTAAACGTGTGGTGCAGTCGAAATGCGGGAATGAAGCAAACATTATTGTCAGAGCGAACGTAATGATTGGCCTCTAAATCTGTGCAGAATGGTGGATTGGAGTTGACCAACCGTTTATTACGTTATTGTGGCTTGAGAGACCTATTTGTGCAGAAAAAGGTCGGAGAGAAGGTCTCCATGTCAAGACGCAAGGCAGCCAACGGGACATCGAAGAAATCGAATGGCACCAGTCATGAAGTTGTGACGTTACAGTAATGATTTTGCACTTACGGAATGCAATTGACCAACCTAATACCTATTCAAGCCATAGGAGCGCCGTAAGCAGTTCGCGGAACATACACCATCCCCGATGTTTTGACAAGCTCAGCGAGGAGTTTCAGCAAGAAAATTGCCATGCACATCGCTTGAATGCAGAGAATAAGTACAGCAGAAAGTGTCCGGAGCAAACACTTCTGCTTCAAAATTGGGTAGTGTTGGAATCTGAAGCAGCTGAGAAACCATGGGTCAACCCTGTGAGGTGCTTTTGGTCCTAAAATAAGGACGAGGTGCGGAAAGAGAGCGATACTCTCTATGAACGAATGGTTCGGAAACTTGTAAGATTCGGCCTGCCCTATGCCGAACGGCTCCGTGTTCAGGACAGAGTGTTCCAGAAACACAACGGATATGTGCATATGTTAGGCAGCGAGACGAATTTCAAGGTGGTATTATACGTATGATGCGGGATTTTGACGCGCGGTCAGCTCAAAACATCGGAAGTTTCCGTAGGCACCTTCGCCCTACAAGATCACTGAGTGTCACCGATTGGGATGTTGGCGAAGCAGCGGCAAAAACGATCGTGCGAGAAACCGAGACGTGAGGAAATGGGGACGATTTGCCGGCTGTACTCCATTACCGGTGTTTTCCAATTATTTTCGGTTTGGAAAACAGTAACGGGGTCTTCCACATCGAATGTTGCACGTATTCTAAGGTGGTACCATGGAAGAGTGCGGGTGGGTGATTTGCTGAAGTGTTGCAAATGCGGGGGGAAACAGGAAAGGTGCCCACGAGCGAAAAGTTGCCTTAGGATCAGACAAAGAAGGATCAAGCCTGACAAGAGTCACAGTTACAGTAGCGAAGAAATAATGCGTAAAGCACACAGGGACGCAAACTGCAATTTCAACTGCACAGACGAACGGATGAAGGTACTGACGGGAGGTCAAGTGGTGATTGGATAATGCAAGCATATGGTGTGCAAATCAGCGTCATAATGATGTAAGAGATCAGGTTGGGTTTCTGGACCTCCCCATCAATGCCAAATCAAAAAGGTTGACAAGGTGACGTCTGGTAAGGTGCATGATGCTTGACAAAATCACGTTGACCCAAAGATAACGGCAGTCCAAGTGGTCTGGTCTGCATGAGTACTGGACCAATACTGGTAAGGATGAATAAGGTGGTATTTGTCTGAACAAGATCGATTTTCGCATATTGATGTAGAATAAATACGGGCCTCATGACCAGAGACATTCCCCTGATGTAGGGATCTGTGGCGAAGGTCCCCGAGCACACAGTTATTTATCATGTTTGGCCGTTATCAGGAAATTGAGCGAACGAATCTGGCTACATGACGTAATGCCACCTCCCATGCCATCTTTGCGATGCCTGGGTTGAAAGTGAACCATACCTGTGGATATGGCAGAAGTTGGCCAGAAGCGTGGGCTTAGGAGCACTCCCCAGTGAGAATGGAAAATCAACGTTGAATAGTCAAATCAAATGTTTGACAGTTTGACGACGTGGAAAGAGGAAATCGGCGCGATATGACTTGTCACATGTACTTACAAGTCATAATTGTAGCATCACGTGCCTTTAGTTAGGTATTATTATATCACTTCAAGACAAGAAATTTTCGCGCGCTTCGTGGAAGACTGGCAACACATAGTTGGCCCAAAGTCAGGAGAGGGTCGAGATCACAGAAAGTGTTGATTCACAAAGACGTACAACAGGGTGAGTCGACGGAACAAAGGTTTCATTGATAAGATCAGGAAGGCAAATTTAACAGGGGCCCAGACTTTGCTCTGATCGCCATAAAATACCAACCAATGAGAGAATTTAACGAGAAAATGAAATTCGATAAACGAGTCGAGAATCATATAAGCAATTCTAGGTCATAGCTAACGGCAAAAGTGGTCTTTTGTCAAGTTTGTGTTTAGGAAGTTAACGCCGGACGGAAGGATCGCGGCGAATCGCGGCGGTTTTGGATTGTGCTCGACAACCATCTAAAATCGAACATAAGTGGCACAGAAATATCATACCACATTACGGCTTTCGTGAGTCATCATGCCTGACTACAGCTACATATATTCGGTTCGCTGTCTCTATTGGCTTCGACTCACCCTCGGCAGAGGAGCCACCAGGCTATACTCAATGCTTATTGTAGTAGAAAGAGCGCGCATCATCTGGAACCTAAGGTGTAAACGCCGATACGACGAAAACCACACCCCCCCTCGAGTAGAGAGGCCAGAAAAAGGGCTATCCCAGAGAGAATCGTACTGCACACTTGGAGCGGTATAGTGGAGGGCGAGAATGCCCTCCCGGGGAACTGGCTGAAAAGCACCGGGGATTGTAGTGGGTATTCCCGATCCCCCATATCGGACGAGTCCCACACGTGCCGTGCGTAAACGCATTTCCTCGCTGGTGCAGTCCCTACCCAACACTTAAATTGACCGCCCGGAGGCCACCGTCGCCCCCGACCCTAACCCACCCATGAACACACGCGACTAAGCGTGAGGGCGGGTTCCACCAAAAAAAAAAAAGAAAAAAAGAAATTGTAGCGTGATACTAGGCTGAAAGGTGCAGAACGACTGGCGAAGCAGAACGTGGTGAGGAGTGCTAGCATGCTCTCCTTCCTGCTCCAAGGAAACAAATGCACAGCAGGGCACCAGAAGCAGCGGGGGCTCGGCAGTAGGTGCGACAGATCTAGACGTATGAGCCAATTTCGTCCGGAAAGGGGTTGCAGGGACTCGGGCGACTCATTCACACCTCAGACGGCAGCTGCGTCTCGGGTTTCTTAAGCAATGAAAGGAAATGATGCAAAAGCAGCATCCTGTATGGATTTTCTGTTTGGAAACCTCTGAACACGTTCCGCATATGCGATTATGTGGAGCGAATCCGAGAAGCCAGCATGAATTCCTGCAATAATGAATGGGTTTGATGGGAACGACAAACTCTGCAAATGGACTAGCCTCGACGTCGTAGCACAGGCCTAGCCAATGTGCAGTCACCCTGGTGAGAAGTAGCCTTTGGAACCGGGCAGCCGGAGGTTTCAACCTGGCCGAACGGAGTTAATGGAGGATTGAGCACATAAGGAAGTCAAGGAAGCCGGATTAGATAGGCCAAGATTTGTTTTCCTGAACTAGGAGCAAGTGCTGCCTATGATCTTCCACAATATTTCGTGCACTGAATCTGTCGTCGTGAGATATTTGGATAAAATCCAATGAGGTTCGCGCGACAATCAACCCCCTAGGGCCGAGTGCAGGGCCACACCAAGGGCATCTCTCGGTCATGTCTATGGTGCGGGATACAGGGCGAGCGATTATCCAGAAGCTATCCATCAATTTGGACAGGGGACAAAGGGACAACCACGAACATGGTTATGCAGAAGATAAGATAAAATGCACGTCACAGCACTATACGGCGTAAATTATCAGATCATTTTTGACATGCAGTTTGGTGTCAAATTCCCGAGTGCCGTTTTTGTATCGAACTCCAGGGACAATCCTTCTGGTATTTATCGGATGCTCGTCGCGAACTGAGACCAGTACCAAGAGATATCAATAGGAATATTGCTACAACCCTTAAAGTTGTATTAACGCGTGAAGGGGATCTTGTTCAGTTCATGCGCGTGAACGATCCTCCGGTAGAGGCACTAGACACAGCCCAACGCAGTAGGTGATGGAAATTTTCCCATGTTTAGGTACCTTATCGTCAGGTGCTGGTGATTAAGGAAGCGGCACAAGCCTATTCAGGTGCGCGGTGCAATTGAACACTGAATAGCAGTAGATGCAAAACGTCTATCGGCTAGAGTCCCCACCTCATTTGGCAGTATCCGAAACATAGGAGAGCCAATGGAGGCATGATGATGGAAGCCGTAACAGGCCGATGTGAGGCAAGGCTCAGTCACAGGAGCCGTTTTTGAGCATGTAAAGCGCGTGATTGTCTGCCAGCCGGATATACTTCATGCTCGCGTACCCCTCATGAAGACTTCTGAGAAGAATCCAGTGTAATTAATGGAACCATGCCAGTGGTACTCCCAATAAATCGGCTCTTCTGCTATGGGAAAATACAGTTTTTACCTCAATGGTGGGTATGTGGTTCGACAGCTTCTTGAGATTTATACAGAAGTCAGAGACGACCGAGATGGACCGAACGTTCCACGCAGCTGGACAAAAGCAAGATTTCCCAGGATCATGACGCAACTAGTACTACCAAGGTACAAAGTTCGGTCGTAGGTGCGATCGTGGCGACGGAACGGTGCTCCACACATGGAGGCATGGGCGCGGGAAAATTAAAAACCTCCAAGGTTAAAGAGCTTCTCCAGAAGGCCCAGCCAGTAACGTATACAGAAATGCACCAGGATTTTGAGTCTACTCGTGAGAGAACGCCATGGCCTGGATTGCACGGTCACGGATGCAATCTGCAGACACTGGCCATGACCGCTGAGTTGTGGAGATCATCAACGACCACATGTTGGAAATGTGAAATAAATAACCCAGCGTCATAGACAGCTGTAACAGATGATCAAGGAACGTGTATCCTGGAGAGAGCTTCTCGCACTGTCCAATTTTGCGTAGTGAGGGACTATGCTGCAACTTGCCAACTCCGAACGTACACGATTCGCAATGAGGGGAGAGAATGAGCTTATGGGAGTGGTACTAGGTTTCAACTATTTTTCGGGATGACGCGATCGCGCGGTGGCGACGCCTGAATCAGATGCTTCAAGGAGACATGGGAAGCGCCATCGAAATCGTGCGCTCCTTACTGAGCACGGGACTCCGCTAGCGCACGCGTTCGCGAGTTCTCTCTGGAAAAGGGTGGTACTATATGGGAAGTTCACCAGGCTGACTGTCACCAGAGCCAGCTTCCTGCATTACGCAGTCCGAGCCATTACATTATTACCGCAGCCGAGGTCACAATACAGGAGATGAACTACTCAATTTCCAGCGGGGCTGCGCCATCAAATGGGGTAGGGCACTTGTCGCACGTTCGAAAATAGACTTGACAAGCTCAGTGCACCGCGGCGCCAGCGTTTTTTCGCACGAAGCAGATCCGAGCAATAAACTATTCGTGACGGCAAGTGGTCAAGTGCCGAGAAGTTGGAAAGAATGCCAGTCCGCCATTTGTGTCAAGTCTCCTGCGGGCCCGGAGAGGGAATATTGCGAAATGAACGGGAAGCTGGCATTTCAATGGAACCAAGATGCGCCAGAAAGAGAGATTAGGAAAATAGTGTGAACCGTCGTCTTCTGGAAACGGAGGATCATCAATCATGAGAGTTCGAAGGTTAGAGCTTCGTTTTGCGCTGTTGGCATCCCAGATACGTAAATTTCGGGTTTTGAATCAAAAGTTCCAGACTTTAAGGTTCAGAATGATGAGGAAATAAGAAAGGTAGTGGAGAAAGATTCAATGGTAGGCAGTATTCCAGCCTCTGTACCTGCGGAATCCCATCTGCAGAATCGATGTAGAGGATCATTCCCCTAAGAGGTGCCCTTCCAGTTAAGTGACGACTCCCGCAGTAAAGAGCCCGTGTGTGGGACAAACCGGAAATGAGACTGTACGCAGACAGCAATGTTTCCGAGGGTAGGACTTCGAACGGCAGCAAAAGTTGAACAGACTGTGATTATTCAGGTTTGCGGAGAAGGGGGGAATCTAAGCCTCATGACACACAGACGCTCTTGCATTGTTGCATGTGGCTCCGACTTTTATGGGAAAAGCGTGAGCGATGCCAACGCATGCGCACAGGGCTGGGCGTGTCTCGTGGGGTGGGCACATTAGCTACGGGCCGGGCGAAACGGTTGCCTGGACGGAAGCTGGAAGCAAGTCAGGCATTCTTATCGGGCATCATATGCCTACCCGATGCTCGAGAAGGTTACAAGCTCGAGAAAAACTACACTCAAGGGCTCGACTGTGTCAGCTGACACCTTCAACTGACATTTTTCGGGAGAGTACGTACGTACGTACTGCCTGGAGCAAAAAGCATCCCTTCAGCCTTGCAAAATCCTGTTGTTGTTGTTGTTGTTTATTCTGGATATTTAACCTGCAGACTGTAGGCTGCTCGTGAGAGCGCCAAGGGCAGGGGTCGAGATAAATAAGGTGAGAAAATAAAATCTCTCTGATACAGTAAGGCGTTGCCCGAATGCTGCTCCACTTTTGAGTTGTCGTGTTGGGTTGAACGTTTTTGGGTGTCGATTTCGAAAATGGGATGGGTTCCGCCTTCCAGCGGTATCTCGGGGTGTGTCTTCTCTCTTTCTCGTATGCTCCACTTGAAGAATCCTGTCAACTACCATACCGACCATTACAAGCTGTTCCCTACCACCAAATGCCATGAGATGGGAAACCATTTTCACCTGCGCAAACCTTAGGCATTTTGGAGTTCGGCATCGCTGGGACTCCCTGCTATGGCTGCCCACAATATCACCGGGCACCTATAAATACAAGATGTTCCAGAACAAACTACACCCTCGCCCGAGTCCGCGTCCATTGATTGTCTATCTGCGCCCGTGTCCGTGCGGTCCCTATCGTAGAGATGATTAGCCGAATACAGGAGGTGCGTTCTGGTATTCACTACATGTCCATAGTGATTAGGTTGACGGTTTGCCTTCGTCGTTGCTTCGACTGCTGTCCTTAGTCAGCCTCAGAAGCTTATGCTTCTTATGTATTGGCGGTCTTGTGAATCTCGGTGCAGCCAATAAAAACAGCTGCATAGCCGATCCCATACTCTAGTGGACTTCCACGTCCCCACCGACGATCGATTGCAATGCTCAATTATTCGGCGTGTCAGAGGTCCCAAATGAAGGAGCAGATGGAAAATATGCTGCATCGGTTCACGGTAGTGGTGCTACACGGCGTATCTGACCTTGCTAGGCCACAGAGCTGCGAGGGAACCTACGAAGGAACGAGCCGTAGCCCATGGTGCAGGGATCGTATTGTAGCAAGGAATGTTGCACAAAATATGTCGTATGTGGGAGATACACTGTGCAGACGAAACTTACTAGTCCTCTTCGCACAAATGGACAGCAAGAGGATTGCAGCAGGTGACCCATTGCCCGATCACAAGGCTGAGCTCTGTCATGCACCAAATTGAGATGACAATGCATCTGTACTTGTTGCTTTAATGTGGCAGAGGAGTGGGATTGTTCCCAGCCATGCGACATCACCTCGACCAGCAAAGAGAAACAATGGTAACCAGGGCCAAATCCCTACTTGTGCATCGAACTGTGAAACGCAGATATTCGATACAAAGAAAGAATCAGACACGCGTTCTAATTGCGGGATTACAATTATGGTTAATTTTTTCTATCTTGTGTATTCACAGCTACAGAATCAAGGCGTTGTCATATATAAGCTACAATGACTTGAATGAGAATTCTATTCGTTCAGGGCCTTAGTCGTCGATGTCAACATCAAAAATGCAACCCTTCGATCCGTGGTTTTATCCGTTTTCCACACGCGATCGTACAAAATTAATGACTGCGGGGACAGCGGCAGCTATGAGCAATACTGAGCCATACAGAACAAAACTTAGCGACGCAATGGCCATAGTTTGGGGCTCTTGAATGAGGGAGGAAGCGCCGATAGCCCCGGAAGTCGTGCCCATCGCTAATCCAACACACAGAAAGTCATCTAGGTTAACAATATAGTGGGAACAATGGTCATATTGGGGCGAAAGCGTGGGAAACCAACCTTGGTTTACTCGGAGGATCTTGTAGAGCAATACGTCTTTCGTAACGACCGCTACAATACCCGTAACCACCACTAGGATAACGCACACGGATTCATCGCCTTTCAAGGCTTCGACCAGCTCAATCGCAAGGGGTGTTGACATGAACCGGGCAGCGAATGTGAGTGCTTGGGGGCTTGGGATGCCGATCTTGCCTGCAATGACTGGGAAGAAGAAAAAAGCGAGGGCGTTGCACGGGAGAATGACGAGTATCATCCGAACAAACTTTCAGAAACATTGTGAGCGGATCATCTGTGCTAGGAGTGGCGAGTCAGATGGGCAAGGACTTACGTAGCGCTTCAGTTCGTGTCGATAACGATACATGGGAATAGCAAGTGCGATGATGCCGACATCAAGCGTCGACTTCAGGATATCACCTGCCCCAGGGAGTGGCCCCGAGAATCCTGGATGCCAGACGGTTAGGTAGTTCGAACCAGACGAGTAGTCACGCAGCGCTGTGGACCTTTTTCAGTGCTGGAGCAAAAAGATCATACTTCGAGTACATACTTCGTCGGAGAGACCAGCCTCGGATAGCGCCAAGAGCCCACAGAGTGAATAGCGTCAAGATGCTGCAAACCAATATTGGGTGAGCACCATATTTCTTGATATGAGCGGGAACCATAATGACGGCGATCAAGTAGAACAAGATATTGAGTGAAAGAAAGAGAGGGAGTGCTACAAGCGGTGAAGCATGGCTCTTTACAGCGAAGAATATAGGAAGGGATATCAAGGCGATGCTTGCATAAATAGCAACGTTGAAGTATTGAACGAGACTTTTGGCAAGTGGTGAAAGTGTGCCTAAGTCATTAACTTGAGGTGGCGCGGAGAGTTTGGTAGGAGTTGAAGAAATGCGTGGGGGGATGGGCGAGTTTGTCCTTAACGCGACTGAGGGATCAGACGGAAGTGGCTCAGAAACCATAACGGTGTTCAGCGAACCACGCCTAGTGCCCAAGCGCAAGGCAACATTCACTGCAGGAGAAGGGGTTTCAATCTGTTCGGAGGTATTAACACGAGTAACATTGAGAGATCCTTGTCGGGTTACGTCGCTTGACTGCATCTCGATGTCCTCAGTACGGGATCGCTCGTGGCACAACGCGCGGAGCACGTCATATACTAGATCAAGCCCACGATAAAGGAAGACCGCGAAGATCTGAGACGCGACAAACCATCCAATGATCAAACCTATCTCCCTGGCAGGGAGCGCCGGCTCGCGAGCAGGGATGAGAATAAAGGCCGGAGTGAACATGACTACCCTGTGACGGCAAGTATTCAGCAAATTAACTGCATTGATCCCTCACGACTTACATGTGCCTCAGGCAAAACATGCAAGGCTTTCCCAAGACACGCATTACTGGATCAACGAAACGGCGTCGTTCTTCAATTAAAAAGCCCCCTCGATTAGTAGAGGCTTGGTCGTTCTGCGCGGCTGGTGCAAGAAGCCCTGCAAGCCGCAAGCGCTCCGCATCTTGTAATTCTTCGTCGTCCCGCTTTGCTTCCAGAGGGATAGGAATTGGAGAGGCGTGCTGGATGAGGGGGAGAGCCGGAGCCGTGAGGAGCTGCGTACTAGAAACCACTATGGCGTGGATTGAATTCCGCTTGTGTCTGGGAAGCGTAAGAGACGAAGCAGCCTCTTTGGACATGATACACAACAAGCCTGACTCCCTCGACTTGAGGTTGTCTAACTGCCTAGGAGGAAGTGAAGCGGGAAACACGAGCGACAAGTAATCGAGAAGGAGAAGTATGGCGAAAAGGAACACCATACACGCTACTGGGGAAGGGAAGGGAAACGGGAAGCAGCTAGTTATAAGGAGATCGACTGCGAACGAGTAGGCGAGTAGAGACACCATCACGAAGGGGATGTGAACCCAAGAGAGAAACAGTGTGGTGCTCTGATATTTCCATGCCTTAATGTGGATGATGACGGAGACACGAAGCTTGATTAGACTCCCCGACGACACCAAGGATCAGAAATAGCTAACCGAAACAACAGCCGATTTCAAATTTCTCATTACCGATCCCGATGCGCGCGTAGATTGGCTCGAATACTTGGCTCGTGCTTGGACGAGATCAACGCGTCAACAGTAAAAACCAAAGAGGTGAGGGAGCGTTAAAGGTAGACGGTTTGGAAGGGAGCGAGGGTAGTTAAGAATGAAGCATGGCGTAGAGCTGCTTCTCTCATCGGTGTTGATAAAATTGATTCTCGGCACTTGGCACCCAAGACATGGTTTCGGGCATTCTAATAATCAAGACCAGCCGCATTTCAGGTACAGTATCAAGCACGTCCGCATCGAAGGAAGACGCTCACTGATAATTTCATCAAGCCAAGCTAGGGCCACAGAAATTAGAAGTCTTGGCGGCAAATTAGATCCCGTCAAAAAAGGTGCGACCAAATCCACTAAACTATTCGTTCTTGCACACATGAGATACTGTATATCGCAGAAGAGCACAAGAACATCCCTGCACTACAAACAGAATGAGATCGCAGCACAGACAAACAGAAAGGTAATGAATGAATGACAAGGTCCAAACCCAACAAATATGAATTCAATCGGAAAGAGCGGGAAAGCGGAAATAATTTACAACACACGCTCCTTCTCGCTCACGCAGCGGAGCCAAAGTTCCCCTGGGCGACTGCTGCCGCGCACCATGCGGAATATGGTCTTGCCTTTTGCGCTGGGCAGCTTCTTAACCACCACACCAGGTTTGGGCGCTACGAGTTGTGCGGTGTTGCCACACCGCGCCTGGAGATCCTCGAGACCTTCATTAGTACCTTCAGCTTCAATGAAGACGGTACCTTCCCAAGCCGCATCGATCGTAGGCGTACGACCATGGTACGTGCTATTTGGTTGGATAGGTAGAAGTGGTGTTTCGCTGCGGATTTGGAAGCTCGAGCGGTGAATCCAGCGAACGACATTATGTAAATGACCTTGTGGTCTGTGAATGAAATGGGGAAAAGGGAAAAAAATTGTGGTCGTAAGCTTTGGGAGAGATTTAACGCTCAAGTTCAACTCACGTCTCTGTTTGGACACGGCTTTGAATCAAAGCGATATTCATTGCTATCTCCTGCGAATAAGGTCGAATGTCGAGATAGCAGATCGGGTTGCCTGCAATCCGAAGAACCTTATGCCAATACGAGGGAGGGAAACAGAGTGAGTCGACGTATGGCGGCAACTCCCCGGTCAAAGAGTAGGAATAATCAAGATCCTGAAAAGAATGAATTTCTGTCAGGATACGGAAAAAAGCAGGAAAGAAATATTCGCACAATTAAGTACGCCCCATCCCAAATCAAGCGTCCTGGTGTGAGACATAATAAGTTCCCAGCAAGGCGAGAAAAAGAAACGCCACTTACCGACATTTCCCTCTTCACCGACGGCTACATCCCATACAACATCACCGGTCTTGAGCAAATGAACGATCCCGGCCTTACGAAGTTCCTCCTCGCATCGTATGACATTGTTATCTGATAACCAATTCCCTTCAGGCGAAGGTACAAAGACTCTCAGTAACGGTGCATGTCCAAGTCGATGTAACGGGGATCGAAAACGATGGTATCGCGCATCAAACGGTTGCTGCTGTTGTTGCGTTGAAGGGTCAACAAATGAATTTGCCACAGACCCGGCAGTGCTCGGTCGACGCTGATGATTTCTCGGAACTGACCGCGTGCTGGAAATGGAGCGACGCTTTCGGGGACGTGTGGTAGGCGGAAAAGCCTTTGCAGGAACTGGAGGAGGAATGGCGTCCATGCTTTCAAATCCTGAACGTCCAAGGGCTCCCATAAGCGCTCGTTCATGATGACTTTGATCGTAAATCAGCTGTTCGAGTTCGCCTTGCGCTCGTAGGCGCAGTACCAATTTCGTGTACGCTTGACACGAGTCCGCCATCAATCGGGCCAGTATGGTCACTTCCAACGCTCGTGAACCATCGTGTTGATCCAACAGAGAACGATCGGCGATCACAGGGAATTGATGAACTGGGATGTTAACACCGCGAAGATACGCATTGAGATCCTAGCATCATTAACGATCCCGTATGACGTTATATATTAGCTTTGAATAACCCGGGGGAGAAGACAGGATGATCGTACCCCCACACTGATGATGACAGGCTCCCGACGCTCAAACGTCCAAGTTCGATACCCAACTGATGATAAATACCGCAACAACACAAGCTCGCGCAGTTCATCCACCTCCTCAATGGCCCGGTACACTGCGCGAGAAACAGTCCATAAATTATAAAACGTCCGGAAATTCAAATAAGGGAGAAGGGGTGCCAAGAGATTAGGCAGCAATAAATGTTCCTCCAGTGGATAACGCGGTGGCTCTGGCTCTGGCTCTGGTACAGGTTCCGGTTCTGGCTCGACATCGGGTCCAAAATCTAGCCGGAATTTAGGCTGAGGTTCTAGTTCAAGGGCAGAAAATAAACTCTCGGCGGCAGAAGTTGACCCTGTTGTCATCGTGAGGACGTCTCTGTCCTTCGTCTTCTTATGATGCTTTGAACGACGCTTGCGTTCCTTCTGGCGTGGCTCTTCCTCCAATTCACCAGGCGTAACGTCATTGGGTGACACTCGATGGTCCATCTCCCTTTCTTTCTCCCTGCCCCGTTTTCGATGTTTATGTTTGGAAACGGGTTTGGGGGTCAATAATTCATCAATGTCGGGGATGTCATGATGACTGGGGATTGATGGGAATCGTTTCGAGTGACGAAGACGACGATGATGATTATCCGCGGACGGAAGCTGGGTGGATTGGTTCCGGGTAGGAGTGGGTGGTTCTGGTTCTGAAGTTGGGTGGTGGCGATCGGCGGTTGGTTCTATTGCGGGGGCTGCGCTTGGGGGTGGTTCGATTGAGAACATTGTGCTCGAAGGGAGTTGAACGCCCTGTGAAATCATTGTACATTCCTTAGTCACCGGCCCAAAGTAAAGGAAGAGCATACATTAAAGTCAACTTTATTCGAGCCACCCTGGAGCATAACATCCGAAAGACGTTCAGTATTCAGCGATGGCGCAGCAGGAATTGTTTTAATCTCTGGCATTGTGATCAGACTTAGCCTGGGACTAGAGTTAGTACTTCGCCTCCTAGGTGTAGACGGGGTATTGCGAGCTGAGCTAGCTACTTTCTTGGCCAAAGTCTGATGGTGGACTGTTCGGGACTCCTGACTATTCAAGGATGTTTGTGAGCTTGACGTGCTTTTTTGTGCGCTTGTGGTAGCCTGAGATGAAGTAGAGTTGTCTCGTTGAAGAGTATCTGCTGAGGGGCGTGACACAGGCTGATAACTCGGGGCTGGTAATGTCGATGGCGCTGAGGGAGGAGGCAGACGAAATTTTGGGGTGCTAAACTAAAGACAATAGGCTGGTTAGCATCGAAACAACGAAGATGGTAAAGAAGGCACTGACTAGATCGTATGTAATCGGAGGTGGTGGGACTTGAGCTCCCATGCGGGGGGACTTGAAATCCGCAGTTTGCGAAAGACTGCACCGCCTAGTTATTTTGGGAGAACCTGAAACAGGAGGCGTGCTACGAGCCTTCGCCGGACCCGAGTGTTGTGGTTGTACTGACGGAAGCGGAGTGTCAGGAGACTGACATTTGATTGCAGATATTGAAGGAGGTTCTGTGACAGTCACAGCTGCTACGCGCGGTTTCATTATGGCTGGAGAATGCTTCTGCGTGCTAAATAGAGAGACGGATGAAATATTTGGAGGCTTGGGCTTCATTTCCGCGAACGGAGGCAAAGGGATCTGAGTGGGTGATGATGGAGACGCAACTAGTTCAGTGCCTTTATTAGATTCTCTGAGAGGCAGAGAAATTTGTGGCTCCTCAATAACAGGATGATTGTGATCTGACGGCTTTGCATTTGATCTGTCGCTTTCGATGAGTGTTTGTGGGACCTCGGTATATTGGCTATCCGTAGTCTGCGCGGTTGCATTCATCGCTGAGGGGGAGGGAGTCTCTAGGGAGGATTCAGGCGGGAGTCTTGCTGAGGTGATGAGAAAGGAGAGGTGTTGGGGGGCGACGCGGCGGGGGGCATGGGGGACGAAGTTTTCTCGTTTACAGTTCCAGATCGGCCTCGGGTGGTCTTGGATTTCGAGGGAGAGGTAGTCGGAGAATTCCTAGAGCCATTGAGCACCAGTGGTCGTGAGATCTCTTTGGCAGGAACGCTGGATTTCCGGTGTGACTCCGGTTTTGAAGGTTGGGGAAAGTGTGATACGGGAGCTGATCCTGGTGACCGAGCACCAACAAGAGGCTTCTCAGCTGATACACTCTGCAGCGTAGATGACGACCCATTTGACGACTGATTCCGGGAAAAATAGGACGTCGGAGGCGCATCTAATAGAGGATCGAATCTAGAGCCGTCAGAAGGTCTTGGCTTTCCACCAAATGCATTCAAAGAGCTAGAAGATTGGCCTGGAGAGTCAAAGGTTTTTGATCTAGCAAACCGCTCATAGAGAGGAGTAGAGACCTCAGCTGGCCGCTCGAAGGGCCTGGAAGTCGAAGTTGGGGGAAGAGGTGAGTTGCGGTGGTTTGAACGAATGTCGGCGAGTTGGAGGCTGTCACAGATTTCCTCCGAGAAAAAAGTTTCATGAGTCTTGCACAGTCAATCCTGTGGACATCTGCAAGTAGCGTTTGAACAAGGAAAGGCTCGTTCCTCCACGGTGAGGTCAAATGAATTGAGCCAAATTACATTGTCTCGTGGGAGCCTTTTTAATTCAATCCAAGACCTTCGCGTGATGCGTGACAGGTTGCTGGTCGTACCAATACCACCACTATGTGGGCCTTTTAAATAAAGACATTCGTAAGCGACAAGTTATAATGATAAAAAAATAAATTTATCAATAAAAAAAAAAAAAAAAAATTAAACGAATTTGATAAGGTCATACAAAAAAAAAAAAAAAAAAAAAAAAAAAAAAAAAAACTATGTAAAAAGGGAAACTTTATAGGGGGACCTCAGGACGTTTGCATGGGGCTTTTTCACTACTAGTTGAACTGCCTTCGGCTGGTTGCGAACCTGATAAGTGCGACCACAAAATGACAAATAGACACAATCCATTTCGATTCTCGTTTTGAACGGTATTACAGACAGTATGCTACAGTGATTCTCAGTCAACTAAAATCATTTACAATGACCGATGGTTTCAGACATTCTCATTTCCCTTGGTCGTCTCAAGCAGGTGAGGTAGGGAAGGGGAGGGAGATGGAATTTCATTCGACTGAGAATGCGGGGTACTGGCATGCACGCAACAGAGCATGGGCCCACAGTGTCAGACTCAAGAATGGGAGAAACCAAGTAGCAGACACAGATATGGGTCCCACCAAAGGATGCAATGCAGGCTTGGTCGCCAAGATCGGATGAGCTGATTGCACAAGATCGCTCAACCTGGATTGGCAATTGAAGCACGTATTAGGATGCAGAAAACAGAGCACCAGGCAAGAAAAACGTGGCTGCACATATTATGGATATCCAGCATCGATTCGATGTGTGTGGGGGGGACACAGAGATAAGAGAGATGACAGGTGAGACGAAGTTCCCAAGTAACTCCCGAACCGACCAGGATGAAGACAGAAACAGGCAGATTGCATGCAATACTGGCGTACTTTTGCAGAATTTTTATTGCCAATAGTTCTCAGGGCGGAGTTGAGACATACATTGCTCAAAGAACCCAAAACCGACATTAGCGCCCCGCACTTCTTCCCAATGGTCTCCTTGCTCCTCCAACAATCACATGCCTACGGTAGCCCTGGTACTCCACTCGACTGAGCAGCAGCATTTCGAAGAAAGTGATAAGTATTTTAATGATGGTAAAACCCAGTACAATCTAACGGGGAACTTCCGGCACTGATTGGAATGGACTCGAAAAGGGAGGACGTGGAACTCAGCGATGATGAGAATTAGGGATTGGAACGCCTAAGATATTGTCTTTTGTTATCGATATGTAAGTCGGAATACAGATGCTAGCCCCGGTACTACACACGACTGAGCATTTCCAAAAACTTGATAGGGACTCCCGGCATTTTCGATTAGGTGATGGTGCAACCCATACGATCTGATGGGGGGACTTCCCACAGTGAACTGAGGGTGGCCCTGATCGTATTCTATCACTCCACTATGTTTGCATTTAATAACTCGTAGACATTTGAATGAGAAAATACAGCCAAAACCCGCAAGTCCTTTAGTTGAGGAGCTCGAGGTTTGGTCACTTTGAGTAAACCAGTCAGTCCTGCCAGTTTAGACGCTCCAGACTGACTGGTCTAGAGAAACTGCCCAATTTGAAGCGAAGACAATTTGCTGATGAATGCTGGCATACCTTTGTAGGATCATTAAGACCGATACGGTGCATGCGACAAAGAGGCTATTTATGCAAGGAGGATGACCAAGAGCTCGTGTCCCACGACTGCACTCTGTGGAAAAATCCGGAGCACCTGATTGGCCGAGTGACCGGCGACTCTCGCTCAGACCTCCTCGTCTGCTCTCAAGGCTGACTTTCTGCATTGCTCTCTTTCCGAGTTCGCTGTAACAAAATGTCGCTAGTAGCTCGTACCCTGCTGGGGACTAGGCCATCAGTCTCCATGATTCCTGCTTCGCGGTTGAGCGCGAGATTTGTCTCGGGAACTGCTTCTCGTTCTATGGCCGTCGCTGCACCAACCCCTAACGCAGAGAGAAGTGTCCCTCTCAGTAAGAAACCAATGCAGAAGGAGTTTAAAATCTACCGATGGGTAAGCTTAGACGTTTTCGATTTCTGTTTTGCATCAAGTCCGAACGTCCACGAACCCCACATGGCACTAACTTAACATATGCTCCGCTCGTTCCCTCTAGAATCCTGACGAGCCTGATATGAAGCCCACTCTTCAGTCGTATACCATCGACTTGAACCAGTGTGGTCCCATGGTACGGCGACTAAAGTCCTCGCGTTTCACGTGCGATCGTGGGTGTCTCACGGTACCAATCTTCACAGATCCTTGACGCCCTTATTAAAATTAAGAATGAGATTGACCCCACCCTCACCTTTCGTCGTTCTTGCCGTGAGGGCATTTGTGGCTCATGCGCTATGAATATCGATGGGCAGAATACTCTTGCATGTCTCTGCCGTATAGATAGGAACGAAGCTCAAAACACGAAGATCTATCCCCTTCCACACAGTAGGCTTGAGATTCTCTCAGAACCGCCAGTTAAAAGTGGATCCTGATTGATCATGTTTCGTTAGTGTACGTTGTCAAGGACCTCGTTCGTACGTCGCTGCTCGCCCAAACACTTGACTCTCGCTAAATTTGCGTTTCCCCAGCCGACCTGACGCAATTCTACAAGCAGTATAAGTCCATTGAGCCATACCTGCAAAACGACAACCCCCCGGAGAAAGGTATCAATAGGTTGCTTCATATTCACTCAACTTAACCGAACGTTATCAGGTGAATTCCTTCAATCGCCTGAGGAACGTAAGAAGCTCGATGGCATGTACGAATGCATCCTATGTGCATGCTGCAGTACGTCTTGCCCTTCGTACTGGTGGAACCAGGATGAGTACTTGGGACCTGCCACCCTTATGGCTTCCTACCGATGGATTGCTGACTCTCGGGTGCGTTCACAACTTCATTCACCGCTTAGCTAAATTTGCGATCTTTCCACGCCCGACGGGAAATATCCTTTGAACAGGACGCCTATTCTGCGGCACGCAAGTTGAAGCTTCAAAACACCATGTCGTTGTACCGGTGCCACACGATTTTTAACTGTGGGTCCTTCAATCTTCTCGATGCTGAGACTGCATTGGAAGGCTCAACTTGCTCCTCTCATAAAGGCTCACGCACATGCCCTAAGGGATTGAATCCTGCTAAGGCCATCGCCCAAATTAAGTTGGAGCTTGCTACTGAGTAATGTGTCGCAATATTCGAGTGTTGTTGCTTAGCACCTTTGCATAAATTCGAACTCTTTCCGTTGTATGAAATCTAGATACACGCAAAGCCATGATTGGCATTCAAAACTGGACGTAGCGAGATAGATGTTGACTACTGTTGTGACATTTCAGAACTATTGGATGACTTGGCTAGTATATGTATGCACAGCTACCCATCGATCGGGGACCGTGAGGCCGCTGACACCTGAGAGTGCAACTCATTACGGCCAGTCTAACCTTTGCGAGGCCCACTGGCACAATCGGGCCACTTGATACCACCTAGCACTCTCCCGTTTGCACCATGCAAACCCACAGCGTTTGATAAATGAGTCGTTGAACTTGTCACGAAAACCCGATAGCTAGTTCCCCTGCCCTAGAGCGCCCCGAGTGCTTCCGAGCACTAGAGCATTTGGGGAGCACTTTAGAGCACTGGGTCTTCGTAACTTGAAGGAGCAAGGTCTCAATCTCTTTGATAAGTTGGAGACCGGCAGGAAACCATGGGACAAGAGGTGGCTACAACGAGCAGAAAATGGTCGTAGAAATAGAACGCGAGTCAAACCGGAGGCGTTGCGGGGCCGGGTTGTGAGTTTCTAGCTGGTTCTTGGAGACAGAAGAGCGATAACTGAAGAGACACGCAGTCAACGTCCGGTCTTCGGGGCCACAAAATTAAAATAAACATATGGTGGAAAGAAGATGTTTCGAATTAGTGGGCTGTGGTATGTATCGCGGCATCAGTCTGGGCATACCATGCGATGATAGAAATTTTTCGCATCAGACTCGAGGATATAGCTCACCTGGATTGGCTCGTATGGGCGATCTCGATCGAGTTTGAGTCGACGCAGTCTCAGTCGCACATGAATCCAGATGAGCACAAGAAATGTCGTACAATTATCCGTCGGACGATGAGCAGCCTACGCTTTATACCGTGCCAGGATCAAGTTGTTCGCTGGACAACCCTTGACCTGTTTGCAATGAGGCCATGATCCTGATGAGGTTTGATTTGTACGTACGATCGTACGATGGTGAGGGCGAATATTCCAATCAATTCAACGATCACAGAATGCCAACCCACCTTCCCATTTGCACGAGGAAAGACGCTACTGAGTACTAGCATCGATCCGGCGATTGGAAATGTGTTAGCAATCATTCAACTTTCCTTTTTCAGACATCGTTCCTGCTAGTGGCCGAGCCGGTGGTGGAGGTCTCAGGCCGCGGCCGGTTCCCTTCTAGCACCACCCTTCGATGATGCCAGGAGCGAAAATTTTGTGAGCTCTTTAGGTCGGGTGATGCCGACAATCGAGCGGGAAGGCTGGAACTCGATTGGTTGTCAGATATGTACAAGCTAAACTATCTAACTCGATCGTTTCTTGCCTCATATACAGAGGAAACAGGTTATGTAAGCGGTAACGCCTTACAAACTTGGCTAGTATGCATCCGTACAGGAGCCTACAAATGAAGACATTACAGGTTCTCCTTTGCGTAACCCCAATCCGTTTGGAAAATACTTCCAGAAACGTGCGATAGCAAATGATAGCATTGATTGGTGATGGCCTTCCCACCTTCTCGTTCATCGTGATAATCTACACATCTTGGGCCGGAGCCAGTCTGAGCACTTATCCTTTTTTTTGCTTACATAAATGCCACAAGACTATCGTAGAGCAGCACCAACATTGATCCCGCTACGCTCCTATTTCTGGGTAAAGGACAGGGCATTGGGGGTTGGTGGGGTTGGTTGGGTTGGTTGGGTTTCATCGCGATTTAACACTAGTTCTCCTACTGGATCGTTTCATGCCCATCACCGAATGAGTATATTGATTGATGTCGGCAGGTGTTCCAACGCGATAACCACCGTCACCGCTCAGTCCATTGATCTGATCCGCGGCGCCATCGCGAACATCCAATCGAACATGGGTGACGGGACGCAGTTCCCGTGATCAACTGATCGACATTGCATAAGTGATATGTATATCCATCCTTCACAAAGCAAGACAGGCGCGCAGGCAGGCAGAACAGAGGCAGATAGATAAACATACAGGCAAGGCAATACAGAGTCAAAACCAAGAAAGTTCGGAGAGAAGAGCAGCAGCAGAGGCCAAAGAGCATAAACACACCGCAAATACGAGTGGTGGGTGCTTCTCCCCAGACACCACCAACTCGATTGCAACGCACATGATTCAAGCTTCACTCCTGCGTTGCACGAACACCACTGATGACTTGAACAGCAAAACCGTCCAAAGATCAAGAATCTGCCATGATAGTATCGTCATTGTCTTCGGGATTCTTCCCGTTCTCCACGGGGCTTTTTTCTTCGGTGGTGGACTCTGCCCTTTCTTCTTTCTCTTCCCGCTCTTGAGTTTCTGCCGCTTGCTCTTCCTCTGCGTCCTTTGGCTCTGTGGACATTACGTCCCCTGCCACCGTCCCATGATGTTTCTTAATAAACTCGAGCGCCAGTTTTGCACTACATCCCAGTCATGAAACATATTATCATATCGCAAAGGGGGACAGTAAACGAGCACATCCCAGACTGGAACTGGAACGTTGCGTACCTCTCAGCAGGTTTAACACTGCTCTTTTTATCGATAAGCTTGCCACTTCCTTTCTCGAATATAAAGTGGGAGCGCGCAGTGGATTTGGGTGGCTTCAATGATCCAAGGGCTCGAATGAAGGTGCGCTTAGGGTCCGAGAGGAGGGGATAAGGGAGTTCTTTCTAAATAGCAAGGTAGGGAAAAACATATTAGCAAATAACAGGTATATGGTCAGTTGCGGCAGGCGGGACGAAAGTGAGATGGGTTATGCGAATGGAAGAGAAATAATGCACACCTTAGTTTGCCATTTTTGTTGGGCTTGAGGCGTGTCGGCACTAACGCAGTAGACAGCGTACGAGACTTGATTAAACTCCGAGTAGGAGTCCCTGAAGAGACATGCTTGCGTTGTGCAACCAGCTATGACGAAGGTATGGTTCTTGTGTCAGCTAAGTCGGTGCCGATGGTCAGCAGTCAAAGAATTAATACGCACGCGTATCAGCTTTTGGGACGAGGAAGAAAACTACCCCTTGTTCAGCGCTCGTGAGGTCATTGACCTTGATGTCATCTCCCTTCTCGTTTTTGAGTGTGATATCTGGCAAGATATCTCCCACCTGGAGCTCCTTGCCGTCAGCGGTCTCTCCTTCCCCAGACCCATCGTCTTCAATCTGGTCCTCATCCTCAGCGTCCGTCTTAGCCTGAGGTGAAGTTTGCCACGAATCATGATCCAACGTCAGAGAACATGTATTCGAACAAGAGCTGCTTTTACCTTTTTTTTCGCTGATGCTTCCTCATCTTCCTCCTTGGCGGTTCGCTTCTTTTTAGTGGCAGTACCCTCAGATTTCCCTTTCGTGGAGGGCTTCCTGGCTTTGGATGCAGCCGCTGCGGCAACAGGTGTGGGGTTCGAAGCAATACGGGAACTTCGGCGAGTCCCTTCTGCAGGCGCCGTGTCTCCGGATAACTTCCTAGGTGGCATTACTGCTTGAATCCAGAAGGTGGTGCTTGGATAAGATGGAGTGTCGCGTTGGGCAAGGGAGGGAAAGTCCAACCACACGCGGGACAGTCCGTTGAACCCGACGACCCGGAACGTAATTAAGACTGGTGAATTTCCCACGCCACGGAACCCTTCGATAGTCCTATTCAATAGCAATGTTGTGGAGAAAGAGGGAGAAAGCTGCTGGAAAAGCTGCCACAGCGGCGTTGCAGAATGCCCGATCAATGCCTTGTGGACCTCTCTAGCCCTTAGATTACCAGTAGGTAGGTGGCCAACATCTATAATAACTTAGCAAGTGAGTGATAGAAGTCACCAGCCTCATTCTAAATATCTCATCTACCAATAGCAAAGAAATCCCGACCCAACGAAGCCCAGCAACCGCTTGAATTGCGCCCACCATCAAATGCTCATGCCCCTGAAACAGGCCCCTCTGATAGCAGCGACAAGCCGAAGATCAGCGACTCACGAGCCATAGGCTCAGCTTCCGTGATCCCACCGATGATGGAGTGTACCCACGCTGCACAGACGAGAACACTTACGATATCACTGGCGTTCGTCAGTCTGTTCAGGCAAGTATCGATGCGAGCCGCGAGGATGAATATCCGGAGCAAAAGCATACAGGAAAGGTCGCCTATGACCTTGCGTACCATGCATGACAATAGTCCTGTCAGTGATGTGAGCTCCGCCATTACCTGGACTATGAAAGATAAATTCACTGGATAAGGGACGTAGTGAAAGGAACATTCTTGCACAAGCATGGCTTAGCTGAAGCGATACTCGTTCGTAACACTCCTTTCACTTATCTTGCAGGAGTGCAGCCATGGATACCTGCAACTCGGAGGGCCTTGATTGTTCGTTACGTCTATCAGTTTAGTACTAGGGCCAGGTTGATTCCAGCTACGTACATGACCCCAAAGGTCAAGATGACAAAGGAACGACAATGCGAGAGTCAGCTGAAATAATGCCGGAGCCAGCTTTGTCAAAATTCCGATTCTGTTTTTCCACTTTTGCGAGGATTCGATCGACGTTAGACGTAGCCTGTTGCAACGTGCTAATGGATGCCATACAGCTGGTAAGGATAGAGGAGTATATAACGGTACACCCTTCTCCACTGAATGCTTTGCTCAGTTGCCGATTCATCGTTAAGAATTGACCACGGCGCCCACTTTACATAAGACTTTCTTTCGCCCTTGTCCAATGCGAGCCAGTACTAACATGGATATCAAGCATGAAGGACATGCCGCTAGAGATCCACATCGGGTGTGGCGTTTGACAGGTGTGAGGATCGAGATCGCCGTCACTGCTGCAATCACTTCAGTGACATGGTAGATAAACGGACGGGAATGGGATTGGGGGTGCAACGAAGACAGTAATACCCAAGCAAACACTGCACAGTTCAAAACCAGGGAATCGCCACGAGGCATGCAACAACTTGGTAGCAGGCAAACCCATAGTTTCTTTCCAGGACCAATTGATAGCCACGTTGTACCTGTGATGCACCTGCCATTAACGGCTTCAGCCACACTATGAAGCTAATGGCAGCCTCCTTGCGGCTAGTAACCTAGCGTCCGGTCATTCCTATGCATGGATAAGTTGTTAATCACTGATGGGTTCATACTCCCAACAACAAAGACATGAAGCACCAATTTACGTAGTCAAGAACCATCGCTCAGGTGGGCTTCTCTACGAAGCCAAACTCCCAGCCACGTATCGCCGCACGTAGACATAACTGACATAATTGCAACGTGGGTACAATAACTTCAGTTTGACTCACTTAACCGAGCGGGTTTCCAACATCGCGGGGTGCTTACCCAAATACAAGCCAAGGACCCGTGGATAGGTTGCATACTTTGACACAGTTGGCTTCGTCACTGGACCGATCGTAAACATGGGACGTTAGCATTGCTTAGGATGTCTGTCCTTGAAACGGTTGCGGTGTCTCCAGGGGGGCGGTATGTGAAACGGCGCTATTAAAATTTACCGGTAACTTGTTCGCGCGATGGGCGAGCCGGATGAAAGCAGCGTGCTCTGTTATGTTCCTGGCGCCAAAAATTGACCGTTCCTAGTCGCTACAGCGCCTGGTGTCTATTTACACTTCCAGGAAAGTTTGTCCGGGCCATACGTCCAACCCTACGCCATCTACGTATTTCGATAGAGGCTGGTAACCTTCCTACCGCCATCCCATCACACAACACCTGATAAGTCAATTCAACTGGCAGGATGAGCTGCTGGGCTGTATGGGATAGCAGCCGAACCCAGGTGGAGCTCCCTGGAAAAGAGGGAGTAGTATGGTATGAGAGAAGGTCGGTGTATGGGGTAGGTTGTTCCCATAATATTAACGGTTGAAAGAGGCGATGTTACTGTGCCCTTCGAACCTCCGACAGCAAGCGGTTCATGGGGAACCCGATAACACACAGAAACCATAGCTTGGGTCGGTGTCGTAGATAGGTGAATCCGATGCAGCGACGTCATCGTGAATAAGATGATAAGATGCACAAATTACGTAAGTATAAATTGGGAAATATGTACGGCAATTACCATTCCAGGCGAGCGACATCCTCGAGGCTAGTTTCTGGCTTCACTATGACAACTTGCACACCAGCTGCTACTTCTTGCTCCTGGTCCTCATGGACATGCAGGCAATGCGTTCATATCGATTACTTAAGCATCACCATGAACGTCAGTCGTGGCAGACTCAAGCCCAGCAGACACTACTTCTTGACTACATACTCCCCAGTCCTCTCTACAACCCTCGAACTTGCTTGTAGCTGTCTCATAATCCTCCTTTGCTATCTAATATGCCTTCCGTACGAACGTTCCCTTACGCCCGTGTCGTACCAGGACTGACAACCTTTCAATCGTGTCCTTAGGAGTACCCTACTGACTCCGCTGGTTCGGAGAGAAACGTTTTCATTGCGAAAACATTGAGTACTTTCACGGCTGAGCTCAGCCCGGAACGTGCAATGTCCTCTTCAGCAGCAAGCTCAAATATTTTAATCGACCAGACTTCTGAGCCGCAGACTGACTTTGAATCTAATAGTAAGCGTCATCTTACCGTTGAGATCCAATTCGGGACTGATGATGCGGCGCCAATTTTCCCTTTATCAGCGTCGGAAGCTGATGAAGAGCACGGAGACGCCCCGGAGGCGGAGTTAAAGGACTCTCTGGGTTATGGCGAGGTCGACGTTTATCTGGGAGAAGTATGGTTGACTGCTTTGTTCCTTCCGAATATGACTCATTGCACTTTATTAGCTTGATAGCGGCATGGAGCTGGCTAAGTTGGCCCCTTTGCGACGCGAGTTCACCAGGAGAGGCATCGCATCAGCCCACACTTCCTCGCACATGTATCTGGACGATTATAGATCTCGGCTTTATTCTGTTCGAGTTTTCTGCGAAAGTGTCCTAAGAAGCCCTCGTGCTGCTAGGGCCAAGATTCAAAAGGTCGAGTGTTGTATTAGGCCCACTGGCGTGCGCCATCGGTTTCTTATATTCCAAATTCTCCGCGGCGATATGAAAGAAGTCTATCTTCGTGTGGATCGCCGAGGGGATAAGGCAGTCCCGACGCAAGATCCCATTTTGCGGGACTTGGGCGGCTCGCCCGTAAAGGACACGGTGATTGTTTAGCGGTGAACTTATATTATTTATGGAATACTCATCCCTATTAGGCTAGGATCTCCGCTCGTCGTAACGATTTGTTTGATCGCAAGGACAACGAGAGAGGGAGGACTCGGGTGGAAGCAGAACTAGAACTGTCCAACCCGGTGTCACTTCGTGATGTAGCGCGGGTGCTTCATGTTGTCGCGGGGGAATCCCAAACGCATAAGCTTACATGGGTACGTGGCAAGTCACGTATCGCGACCGAGCCTATTGACAGCTGTCGTGTTTCCAGGAAAATTGCTGGTTTTTCTCCGCAATGGTCCAAGAAATGCTGCTCAGGAATTTCGGGGCTCAATACAGGACTGGCGCTCTTTATAAAGTGAAGCGAACCGAGAAGCGCCGCAGGAAGATTAGGAACCGCGTATATAAGGAATTTGTCTTCCCTGAAATTAACGGGATGGCAGCGACAGTCATGACACTTGCCAAAGTGGTCGATGATCCCTCCCTACTGAAATCCATGCAATTTACGTTAGAAGTTATCAGGATTGGCCATGTGGGTATTATGACCAGACTCTCGGTTCAACGCGCGTTCTAACGGCTTCTTTCGAATCAGGATATCGGCAATCACGCCTTTTCCCCTCTCGCCACTTACGATATCCACTCACGAGTCAAGCACTTACTCGTGGCATTATACGAGGCCATTCATGAGCATCTGCTCGGACATTGGGGTTTCCATGGTGCGCGGATGTTCAGGCCAGGCTTCCCAAGGTTGGTAGTCTCGAATTGATCAAGGGGTTTACTCATGGATCTCCCGCCCAGCCAACTCCGTCAAGTTGTCACGACCTGGGTAGCAAAGCACCCATCGTTTTCCCACACTCTGGACGCGGCGGAATTTGAAAGCTTGGCCACGGCTATTCAAGATAATTTGGGATCATCGGTAAGCGGCTTATCCCACCCACACCCACCCTGCTTTAATCTTTAGCAGCTGCAACCTAGTCCGTCCTCGGAGCATTTTGAGCACGAATGGAGCTACTTCTTCCTCAAAGGGCGTGACGACCATAATTCCACATCGTTGCCTTTGCGGCTGCGGAACACATTGTTGCGGATGGTCGAAATGATGGGAGAATGTATGGCCGTGGAGGCCCTGCCGTGGACATGGCGTTTTCAGATGGATGCCGAAATTCCAACCCTGATTGATGAGTTTGAGAGGCTCATTTCACCTGGGTTAAGGTCCATGGGCGGACGCTGGATTGCCTTGTTGCCCCAAGCGGACCCCAAAGCTGGGAAATTCATATCTTTACTAAACAAGTCGCTCCCATACTGGACAGTAGCCATGGCAATCATGGGCAGGCTAGACGAAGCATGCGACGGCCTTCGTAAAGTTTGTGATTGGATGGTATGAAAGTGCAAACCAGTGCCTGCTCCGTACTAATTTCTTGTGGATCATAGGGACAGTCCCGTTCTGACATTCATGATCTATATGATCTCGTCACCAAATCCAAAACGACCTTATCCAAGTCGTCGCTGTCCCTTCTCAGACTCCGCCACCAATCCATTCCGCCTTCCAACCAGTTGCACGTGCTGTCTGCCCTCAGGGCAGTAACCGCGTGCAATGTTCTGGATGAGTTGCCTTGGCTATGGCGCTTTCAGAACAATTCCGACATCCCAATGCTGAGTACTGAGTTTGAGCGACGCATTTCACCCGAGCTGAAACTTGCATGTCTCCACTGGACTACTCTCCTGTCCCAGGCGGATCGTCGGGATACTCGCATTCAGTCAGCACTGTTCAAACTACATGCTCTTCTTCCTTTCTGGATCGCCGTCATGTCGTTCATGGGGGAACTCGACCGGGCCCTTGTTTGCCTGAATGACTTATGTGAATGGATGGTTGGTCAATGGTCTAAACCAGATGCGGCCCATGCTCACCTTTTTTGCCAGGGAGAGAGGTCCGCCTCAGCACGAGATCTGTACAGCCTGGTCGCAAAGAACAAAGACCAGCTCTCAACGTCGACGTTATCTATTCTCGCTTACCATCACCCGTCCATTCCGGCGCCTAATCGGTCCCATGTGCTATCTGCCATCGAGATTGTGGCTGGCTGCCGTGCTCTTGATGATTTGCCCCGGCAATGGCGATTCCAAAACAATTCCGACATCCCGACATTGCGTGACGAGTTTGAGGGGCGCATTTCACCCGAGCTGAGGCTTGCGTGTCTCCATTGGACCAATCTGGTATGCCAAGCAGATCGCCTTGACGCTGACATTCAGTCAGCGCTGTCCTCCCTGCAACCTATCCTTCCATTCTGGATTGCGGCCATGTCATTTATGGGAGAACTTGACCGAGCGCTTGTTTGCTTGAATGACTTATGCGAATGGCTGGTAAGACAATGGCCAGATCACATGGAATTCAAACTTAATCCTTCCTGTAGAGAGAGAGCCCAGCTTCAATGCGGGCTCTGCGCGACTTAGTCGCAAAATATCAAGACCCTCTCGCAAAGTCGAGTTTATCGATCCTCGCTTATCATCACCCTTCCGTTCCGCCGCGGTCTCATGTGCTGTCTGTAATCGGTGTTGTGGCGGGATGCCGTGCTCTTGACGATTTGCCCTGGATATGGCGCTTCCAGAATAATTCCGACATCCCGACACTGAATGTCGAATTCGAGCGGTGCATCTCGCCTGAGTTGAGGCTTGCGTGTCTCAACTGGACGAACTTGGTACGTCAAGCAGATCCCCTCGATAGCGAGATTCAGTCTGCTCTGCTCTCCCTGCAACCCATTCTTCCGTATTGGGTCGCGGTCATGTCATTCATGGGAGAACTCGACCGAGCACTTGTTTGTCTGGATGATCTATGCGAATGGCTGGTAAGACAAACGGTAAACCATGAGTGACTCAGGCTTACTCCTTCGCATAGGGAGAGAACTCTACTTCAATGCGGGCTCTGTACGACTTGGTCGAAAAATATAAAGACCCACTCGCAGCGTCCAGTTTATCCATCTTCGCTTACCGCCACCCTTCTATTCCGCCGTCCAGCCGTTCTCATGTGCTATCTGCCATCGAGGTCGTGGCCGGGTGCTGTGCTCTCGATGATTTGCCTCAGGAGTGGCGCTTCCGACCCAATTCCGACCTTCCGACACTGAATGACGAATTTGAGCGATGCATTTCACCTGAACTGAAGTTTGCGTGCTTCCACTGGATGAACTTGATATGCCAAGCAGATCACCACGACAACAAAATCCAGTCAGCACTATCCTCCCTACAGCCTATCCTTCCGTTCTGGATTGTTGTCATGTCATTCACGGGACAACTTGACCGGGCGCTTGTTTGTCTGAATGATCTGTGTGAATGGCTGGTAAGACAATGGCTAAATTATACGCACCCCCAGCTGACTTCTTCCTACAGGGGGAGAGTTCTACTTCGACACGGGCCCTTTATGACTATGTAGCAAAATATGAGAACCCACTTTCAATTTCGAGTTTGTCGATTCTTACTTATCACCATTCTTCCCCTCAACCGCCCGTTCTACCACGTACACTATCCCCCCCATTGTATCGTCTGGGCGCAGCGTCCTCGACAACCCCACCTCTCTATGGCGCTCCCAGACCACACTGAGTGGGTGGATTGGGGGGCGTTCTTTCGTACTTCTTATTTTTCCGATTTTCGTCGTTTGGTTTGTTAAACAGACCCCCGTTTATCTTATCTTCTCTTCTCTTTTTGCTTTTCTCTTTTCTCTCTTTGCCGTCACTTTCTCTTTTCTCCTTTTCCTTTTCGCTCTTCTTCTCCCTCCTTTCTTGGTGGAACGATTCGGAACTTAAACGCTTGTGTGCTGTGCACCACGAGTGTTAGCGTATTTCCACTACCCCATGCAGGACTATTTCATCAGCGTATGTTGCCTCAATTCCTCCTTCTCGCATATGTACTGCATGAGTATATTTCTCGCTTCCTACGCCTCTGTTCATGGTTTTTGCCCTAAAACGAACTTATACCAGACTGAAATCTGAGATTTAATCATGAAATTCCTTAATGGCTTTCATTGAAATACATGTTCAGGCAATAATTCCTGCAACTTTTTCATCTTACTTATATACGCGCGCTTACAACACCCGAGACTTGGTGGGATTTAGATTGGATGTAGAGGGACCATGGGCTTCCGGATCTCATCCCAAGTTTCATATTTTCCACAGCGATACCATCATACGCTCTAAACAACACAACACAATTACTGAGCTGATAGTGAGAATAGAATATTTCACGAAGCATGAGCCTCGAATGCTGCAAGCCGGCATGATTGCGCATGACCGCCGTGCATCCTGTGAGTTACGTGGGTTACGTCATTGTCTAATTGATACAGCGCCCTTCCACATTGCATCGAAATGAACACCATAGTCACCTGAAACAACAGCGTCTATCCTTGCGTTTTACCCCTCTCACAGTGTTGCCACGGTCTCCTCACGGGAAGTCTAAACATTGCAATGCCCGGGTGATCGACCACCCCCTGATGAAGCGTGGACTCCCACTCGGGACACCGCCTCCGAGGGAGTGCCACGATTGCATCATGAGGTGCAGTACCAATGGTGGCTATCCGGACAGGAGAATTTTCCGAGGAACAAGCACCCCCAGTCAATGTAGTTGTGACGATTCCCGAGCGAACGCAGAATAAACCGCCCATTTCCGACAAGTAATGGAGCACGAGATCAATGAGACTTGGGTCCTGGCACTCACATCCTTCCCCTTGCGTCCGCTGCATGCTTCGGGATTTCTGTGTCTGTCCTCTCTTTGCAGGTCCAGTAGTTGCTCCAAGGTCAATCTCACTGGCACGACCAACAACCGGTTCCCACCGCCTCCGGGAATTGCCGGAGGCTGCTAGTCAATTCAATCCAAGGTCCTCGCGTGACGCGTGACCGGTTGTTGGTCGTGCCAGTACAAGTACTGCTTCGGGTACGTTGTCTCGGTTTCGGTCCCCGCGCCTTCTCCGCATCTACTGCACGCACCGGCCCCGTGCCTACTCCATCAATCTTGTATGGCGTCCGCCGTACGCTTCGGCTCCGTGCCTCTATTCTGTCCGCTGCATCTTCACGATCTAATTCTCGGTTTTTTATTGCCAGCTTGATCTGCCTTCGAGTATGGTACCGATTGTAAGTATTCGGTCTTGCTGAAGGTGAAGGTGTTGTGACCTTCGATTACCTTTGGCGGTGGGATCCCGTGTATTTATGTATCGGCGCTAGGTATTTGTTTTCTAGCCTTTCGCTGTCTTTTATAACTTCGTGTTGCTGCCGCCTTTTTTCTGCGTCACCACCCTTGTCTCCACCTCAGTGTGTTTTACCGGGACCCAGGGGGATTGCTTCGGAAGCAGGGACCCCGGGCGTTATCCGGCCACCGATGTACCCCCGCCGATCCCCAGCGCCACTCGCGGAGGTTTAAGAGCGCAGGGCAGTGGTAGAATGTGTTCCTGATGGCAACAATGTAACCATCCAAAGCTTCTTTTTGGGCGCCTACAACCGATTCTCATACAGCGGAATTAATTTGCTCTCGGCAGCCACATTTAATAGGAACCACCTCACGTCGCAAGCGACGGCATGACACCACGAGGGTGCTGTCGATAGATGGTTTTCGAGAACGGAAAGAATGGAAAGCCGCATGCTCCTGTCATCCTGGACGGCACAGATATCTAGGCAGAGATTTGAGAGATTTGGTGACCCTCAAACTCGGATATCTATACAGGAAACATAAAGTCCCTTCGATCGATTTACCCTCCCAAAATTTGTTATTTCCCGGAATGGCTTGCGTCGAATGTCGTCGCAGGAAAACTGTACGTGTGTGTTTTAGCACCTTTTTTCTCATCCCAACCCCATTTTCTTACAGAAATGTGACACCGCACGGCCAATTTGCGGCAGATGTGAGAAGTTTAATAGAGATTGTCATTATGAGCGTATGGAACGCCCCGCTCGGCCCTCGTTGAGTCAACTCGAAGAAAGGGTATCAAATATCAGCAGGGAGGTCAGGGGAATGTTGAGAAAGACTGCTATCTTCAAGCATGGACTCATCCAGAGACTCAGCGGTTGCGAAGGGGAAGTCGGGAACCCCCCGCGTGGGTTCCCTGGTCGACCATGCATCCCTTTGTATCCTGATTCCTCCGTTCTTAACTTGCCTAGACCCACCTCTGGGACTGGCTGTGTCACGAGGATCGTCCTGCCTGAAGGCTATGGCACAGTCATACCAAGGGGTGTGATAGATGACAAATTGCAACACTTTGACACTTCTTTGGGGGTCCCGCACGACTTGAGCCAACATCTGTTAGTTTTGTGCAATGGTTCTCAATATTCGCCTACTAATATAATCCATGCACTTAGCATTCAAGTTTTCCTTCCCTTCAAAAGTCAATTCAATTTTTACATTCACATTCCGCGCTTCCTACAATGCACTCATTTTCCACCCACGCATCCCGAGTCTGTTCACCCTGCTCTACTAAGTGCCATCCATCTAGCTGCTTGCTCCGTCGGCGGCGGATTGATGTCTAGCTACGAGCCTGTGTTTTTAACCCACGCATGCAGCCACCTTGAGCAGTCGCTCACCCACGCCGACCGGCTCATTCATTTCATGTGGGCCTCAGTCATACTTGGCTGCTATTATATGCGGGGTGGAAGAGTGGCGAAGGCGTTTAACACGATCTCAGCCACTGTGCGCTTTGCAGTCGCGGCAGGGCTTCATGGGAGTGCTCGAGGGGACGAGGCATACCGAATAACGCCCGACTCGGAAAGCCTGCTTGCTCCTCCTGCTGATGCCATTGAGAGCGTCGAGAGAGTCAACTTGTGGTATGCTCTTGTTCTTTGCGAAACTTCTATCAGTTTGTGTGCTGGGTTTCCCTCATCGGCTCCAGGCGATGTGGGTGTATATGATTTCTATGCCAGCACCATAGCTCACATTTGTGGTTCGGCACAGAATTGTGCCTCAGTGGAGGCGATGCTCTCCTCATATAATCCGATGACGCATGAGCTACTACCGAGCCCCGATCTGAGAGCATATCAAAGCGTCAACCAAGTCCTAGAGGCTGACCTCAGGACAAAGTCTGCCGTCCTTTTGGAGGCAGCGAAAAACCTTGTGCTAGGCATCAGCCTAAGTAGGTGCAAGCATGGCAGTTCGGGAGTTTCATGATTGACATTGAAACCTCAGCCCCAGACGGATCTCTTACTGAAGGCTGCAGACGGCGCCACGGAGTGCTCCTTAAAGCCTACTCCATCCTATCTCAGAATCTTCCAGATATCACAGATCCTCGTGGTCTTCAGCCAAGAGAGACAGTTTGTTACGCGAACCCAGAGCTTGTCCAGGCACATCTGGCTTTACATGCGTGCGCTATCTTGCTGAACAACATCCAAGTCTCGGTTCACCCAGACGTCAGCTCAAGGAAGAATGTCGTTAACGCAGCGCATGCTATGGCAAGGATTGCATCTCACATCCGACCCACCGGATCATTGTTGCCTATTCATGGGCATCTGAATTCAATCGTAAGTCGGATATTGCATCCTTCCTGAGCTACTTAGTTTAGGCTCTTATTCTTGTTTGCTGCAGTGGTACTTCTACATGGGTTGTGAGGTGCTCATTCGGGAAATAATGCATCTAAGATCACGCATGTCACCAAGTGACATGGCCACAGCTGAATGTAACCGAAGTCTTCTCATCATATTAGATGTCCTGCTCGAGCTCGTGAACTACTACCCTTTTTGGGGTGAGTCGTCGATGTTGTCATCCCACCGGCCGCTAATAACATGAAAAATCACCTCAGAGTATTCTATCAAGAAGATTCCTTTGTTATTATCTGGGGTCGAGGATTATGACACCATCTAAGGTTGTACAGTCAGTGTGCTTACACGCTGTGCTGACGCGCAGCATCCCACCAATCCCGACACCCTTCCCGACATGTCCGTACGCTTCCGATCTATAGGTAAGGAATGGATGGTGAATTGTGAAGAACAAAGGTAATATGTACACCCGGGGGACCTCTATTACTCCGATGTACATACAACTGTGGTCACAGGATGTAGGAAAAGGTTCCCATCACCTTCATACAAGTTCATATCGTCGACGGCCCGAGGACCGCCTTACACTTTTTTAACTTTGTGAGTTATTTACCATTAGTTCTTTGAGTTTAACACGCGCTTTTCGCGTGTTTTCTGTGTGCTCCAGACAGATGCGGCATGAGATGCCCAGAGTTGGCTCCCTCACGGGGCAAGATGTCAACTAGATCAGCCGTGGCTGATTCACCTGTCTTCTACGACATGGAGTCTAGAAGGGTGGCAGGTTTGCCCTCTGCTCCACGAAGGGTGAAATCTAGGCGTATCGTTCCACAGTGCCAGTGACACTGGTATCATCCCGATCAAATCGGTGCCTCTGACACATTTCTGCCTGTCCCAACCGGGCGAATTGACGCGACAATCAGGTCTACATCAGACCCCGTCGCGTCCAGCTCCCTAAACCGGATGCCCACTTACTCGCCGCTATGGGGTTACCTAGCGGCAACTCTCTCAGATCTCATGAACAAGGCAGACCTGACTCTGCTAAAGAGTCAGGTAGAGACGAGGATAATGCCCTCAAATATGTGCCGACCCTCGTTCTGAAGGTCGCATCACTCTCGGGTTCGCAGGGAACCCTCGGTGCTGAAACCCACGTTGACCTCATTCAGAGGTACACTCAATGGCGTCAGGGTCCTTACCAGGTTGCATATGCGCGTGACTCTGTCTTCCGGAATCAGACTGCCATGCGGAACTCCGCTGTTTTTCGCTGTCTCTCATCTTCTTCATGTCCCTGGATTGAGGAGGTACTTGGAAGGGAGGTTCAAACGAGGGTTTGAACATGTCCTTTGGGCTCTGGAGGAAGAACTGGAACTGAGATATCGGCCTCAAAAGCGCAGCGCCTAAGGTGCACTAACTCTTTGCTGAAAGGCAAAGAAGTACTTTTGAAACCACCTCTCCCTTGAACTTCCCCACTCCAGTTCCTTTCATCCTAATCCATCCTCCGTCCTTAACTGTTCGCTCGGACATTCTCCCAGGCGGATGGGTCATTTTCCAGATGTCGGTGATTTACTCCAAGGAAATTGTGCTTCCCTCAGCCCCCCTCCTGGGCTTCCCTCTAACTGCTGCAGAAGGCAAAGGGATGGCCTGTGAACATCTTTCCTGGTGTTCCTTGCCAACATATTCGCTCGCAGTTTATCGACGTAGGGCAGCATGCGGGGTTTCACGCAATGACTGTGGGACTTCTTCTGGGATACACAGTGCCGAGTTTGTATCCCCCCGCGCCAACGCGCCGCCCGGTGTATAGACTCCCCGTTTATTGGAGGTCGACGTTGACAACAACAGGAGATCATAACATCCTGCCTCTACTGAGTCATCTGTTGAGGTTTACTTTGCCTGGCACTAAAACACACCATTGTTTGGTGGATTCCATCGCCTCATTAGGATGCTTAGTTGCGCTGACAACCATCTTGCCAAAAATTCGTAGCGGTACCTATTCGCATAATGGGCCTGTAGATCCCGTTGCCCAATTTCATAAACCCCCAGCGATACCATCATAAGACGCTCTAAATTGCGTAATGTGCTCGCTGTCGCAAATATCTTACGAACTATGATCCTCAATGATGCAAGCTCCGACGGTATGATTGGGCGTCGTCGGCGAGCCTGTCTTCATTTCTGTCCCATCAATTCGCAACAGTTGCGTTCCAGTCCACACGACCGTTAGGAGTGCTACTCTGCACATGCGGGTCGAATGCACTAGACACCTACAGTGTTTCAGGCTCTCATCTGTCCACGAGTTTTGCTTGATCCACCGGCGCGCGCCGAACCTGCCCCAGATGAACGGCTTTAACATGTGGAGGCATTACTAGGATGCACCAAACCATGAACGCCGAGGGACGGGACTACCGTCACGTTGAGTTCAATGAGCTAGTGCCAGACCCTACTCGGAAGGCTCATGCATAGATGGAGAAGAAGGGGATGAGACACTCTAGGGGAAAAACTGTACCCGAGAGTAAAGCAATGTCTGCGCCTACGACGTGATGATGGGCCTCGCGAGTCGCAGCGGAAAGGAGAATACGGTATGACGAAACGCGCTCCATAGACCAAACAGGGTAATCATACATGCAGACAATACAAGTGTGCTGAAACATATTTTCCAGGCGAAACCAGATGGAGTGGGAAAGTTGAGGGAAATCATACACAGGCTCATTCACGGCCGCAAAAGCCCGAGGGTACCGCCGAGCAGACACCCTAGCTATGTTAGTACTCACTTAAGCCCAGGCAGAGAGATTTTAAAAATTGCTCTCCCTTGTAGAAGGATTGCACTGAAAGGAGATGACCGAGACAACGAGGCCAAAACCCTTAACCGACTCCGAACGGCTTATCTCATTGAACTAGAAAGCCACCTAAACCCGATCCCGAATAGGGCACGCCCACCTACGCGGGCGCCGCCGTCGATCCGATATCAGAGCGGAAGGCAAGGAGTGCGAGTTTGCCATCGGGCTGCGAACCGGACTACACATTATCATAGAATGGCCATTCCACAAGAAACTAGGAGGAATCAAGCAATTTACGTAAAACTCATGCAATCGGCCAAAGGAATTTTCATTTTAAGGCTTTGTTCCTGAAGAAATCTCGAGCAGCGGGCAAACACGGGGGGGAGCACTAATCATGGCTTTGCAACCGCACGGGAGGGACTAGACTCGAGGATCACACAACCTGACGACACACAAAATCTCCTACCGTGTAACTGGCGATCCCGTGGATGTATGACACGGTGTAAACAGATGGAATAGCCACGTAGGCACGAGGCCGGGCATCAAGGCAGACTCATCATCGGGGAACTACCATGATATGACGTGACACATGACAAGAGTATCGAATACAATCAAAAAAAATTGGACTTAGTGTAAGATTATGTAACATCCCCACTGTTGGGTGACATACGGAATTAGTAGTCACTATAATACGTAGATAGGTATAGGGGGCATCTCTATCGGCTAGAACAGTCCATGATCAACAGTATTTCATCTCATTTACACCCCAAAGATTTTACTGGATCGGTCCTTCATCGTGTTCCGCAGCTTATGTGCGTCAGCCCCTGGGAACATGAGCGCACGCAAAATGAGCGCTTCTTTTAGCATCAGTCAAATTCTGCAAATTGACCAACTTACTGAAGGAAGGTTGAGATCTCGAAAAGTCCATCAAACCACCAATGAGAACTCCCAAATTATCAAACGTGGCCCATAAATCAGCCTTGTCCTGATTGGAAACGGGTAATTGATGGTGCCTTTCGACATCTTTCATAAGGACGTGGCAGGCGAGGTGGACATAAACCTTGAGGAGAAGGCAGTCAGCGTCATAATGGAATAAAACATTTGCGCATGACTACCCACCGCAAGGCTCGTATCAGCATAGATGCTTGAAATGGCGCCAATCCCCCTGTCCCCACTCCCATGAGTGCCGTCAGTGGTTAAACCCGGTGAGTCATGTCCGCTGCTGGGAGATATCACGACCCGGAGAAGTCCTGCCATTTCATGTGCTGCCTTGACGCCCCTGCGCTCAGCGTTGCGCTGCATCTCGTTGACATTCGACGTCCCGTGAGATGTCCTCTGGGAGTGGAAAGATAGAACATCATTTAAGAGCTGATGCAGTTGGATTTCTGCTGCATAGTTCAGGAGCATGCAGACGAAGATAGTTGGATTGGGGTATGGTGTCACTATCCCAGCAGCGGTGTTTACACATTCTGCATGTTCAAGGGAAAATGCACTGTTGAGCGGGGGAAAGGCGGTTTTATCTCGCTGAGTACGAGCGCCCAGGAGGTTGAATGTCTGCCAGAATGAACCAGAACCAAGTCTATTAGTCGCATCAGGGCCTATGCGCATCAATGACAGGGACCAATCAGTCCCTGAGTCTTAATTTTTGGCACACAGCGCGTACCTTTCATGGTTATGGCCAGGCTCTGGATGGCTTCCATGAGACAGGTGCCATTGACTCGTAGGCGGATACTCCCAGCGTAGTCTAACGCAACATGGCCGGACAAGGAAGGGTGACGCTGGGAATCATGCATCGTTGGAGTCATTAGCTCCTCGAGTGTCATATTGAAAGCATGTTGATGTATGATGTCCAATGCCTACAAAGGAATCAGGATAAGTCCTAAATGCGTAGCAGGTATTGCCGCTTACAGCTCTTGGGACAGATGATGGCATTCCGGATGCCTCAACCAGCGTCCTGTCGGTAAGGAAAATCGCACCCCAGAGATGATTTCTCCTGAGGAGCTCCTCCGGAGAGTTTGATGGAGCCAGAAGTTTGCCATCTCGCGAAGTTGGCACACTGCCAGATTGTAAGTGCATGAATGCTACCTCGTAATTCGTATCACTTTGAAGCATGTCAAACGGTTGGCAGGTCGCGCCATTATGAGGGAACGAGAATGCATCTATGCCACATCCCACCGCAAAGCGAACAGCTGCAGATATCGTGTTGTACGCCTCGACGAATCGCCCACAACGTGTATAATACGAACCAAGGAATGCGGATCCCCAAAGAAAATGTGTTAGGCGGTCTGCATATGCGAGGGACTGCTCCAGTTGGGTGCGAGTACGCTGGAGGAAGATTCGCTCGTAAGTTGCGATAACCGAGCTGCGCGTGGTTGACAGAGAGACATGGCACGCTAACAGAAAAACTGAATTAAGGAAGGCTGGATGTAAGGCTTGAGGGTAATTGGCTGGTAGGTGAATACGCGTAAGGAACGAGCGAACATCCGCGTGGAAATGGAATTGAGAACGATGTGGAAGGAACAGTCGCACACTAGGGTGCGATGCATATGAGCATCGGAAGTGTGTGAGTTGAGGGCGGATTGACACACAGAGTAGGAATTTTTTGATTTGATGACTAAACATTTCGAGATAGAGGTCGAACACTCACAGGTAATCGCATAAAAACTCGGGTACGTCGCCCTGGCCATTCCATTGATGCAAAGAGTGCTCCAGGACTTCGCATGATATCACAGCATTGTACGCAACAGATGAGGTGTGCACGATATTCAGGTCGCCCCCGTCCACTCCTCCACCATGCAACATGGCAAACGAGGATTGAGGATAAATGGGGAGGAGCTCCATGGGTCTCCCGGTACTGGGAGATGACGAAGAGCTTGAGTGGGTGGATGACATTGCGCTAAGTGCTGATTCCTGGACGAGATACCCTTCAGACGGGGGATGCCCCATACTTGCATGGTCGTCGGCCACATTTCGTGAGGACGACGCTTGAGAAGTCATTCCACCATCGCCGTTATAACTGAGATGAGCATTTTGGGGGTCATATGCCGCTATCTTGCTCTCCAGGAGTGCAATTTTATCGAGCAATCGTTCAGTCCTGGGCTTCCTCGTCTCGTTCTCGAATGCGCACTGTTTTCCGAGTCGAGCGCAGCGACCGCAAATGGGGCGTACCCCATCACATTTCTTGAGAAAAATTTTTTTGATGGCAAGTAAGGAACGTGGTTTGCAACGAAGGCTGGGAGTTGAAGCGTACCGTTTTCCGCTGCCTGCAAGTCAAGCAAGCCGAGCCTGGTTGCAGGACTTGTCCATGGACCTTTTGGGAAGCCATCTAAGAAGCTGAGAAGCAAGGATGAACTGAAACGGCTAATCATCGAGGGGTTATGTACGGAGATGCATAATACAGCCTCCACCGGCGAATGAATTCTAGTCAGGAGATTTGGTTCCCGAAAGATATCGAAGACCTCCCCTCGTGAAACTCTGGTAGAAGGGGAGAAGTGGATGACTGCGTCAAAGTGGCTGGGTAGGGCACATCAGTTCGACACGGCATTGAAGGGGGGTCTTTTCGAAATCAGTGAGCACCGCCCGTTCCGTAGCATCGTAACAACAAAGGGCATTTAGTAAGCTATCCCAGCTAAGCCCCCCGTTGCATCAAGAATACTAGATCGAGTTTGTTGTAATTTATGGGCGCTTGCTCCGGGCAAATTCACCGTAATCATTCGGCCAAGTCAGGTGGCACTTTTCGCCTATGCAACATTTACACTTGTCATTGAGGGTGGGCCTCGACGATGGATGTGAGTCGAGGGGGAGTTCTGCTACCACAGCGAACACTCGGCACGGGCCTAAACCTTCACGCGGTGCCCCTGTTTAAAACTAATTAGGCCTCTAACATCTGAAGGGAGGATGACGTGGCCACCGTGGTAATGCCAATCAACCGCAACCCCGTAAGCCCAGAGCCGCACTGGCTGGAGAGATGCAAGAGCGCGGGTGCACGTCCCGCCGTCAAGCCAACCCTTCCTTTTTCTTCTCACCACTACCTTTTTGGGATGACGAGCGCGATAGTGGCAACGCCAATGGTGACCTCCGTAAGCCCAGACGGGACTGGCCAGAGGACTGTGGGTTCAAGTCCCACCGTCACCCCAACCCTTCCTTATTCTTCTCTTCTCCACTACCTTTTGGGATGGTGAGGTGCAATAGTGGTAGCGCCAATGGTAGCCTCCGTAAGTCCATGGGCAGGCCGGAGGAGTGCAGGTTCAAGTCCTGCCATCACCCCAACACCCTTCTTCCTTCTTTCTCCACTACCTCTTGGGATCATGGGGCGCGATAGTGGTAGCGCCAGGAGGGCCATCACCCCAACTCACTTCCTTCTCACTTTCTCCACTACCTCTTAGAGTGATGAGGCGTGATAGTGGTAACGCCAGGCTGCCATCACCGCAAAACTTTCATTTCTCTCCACTACCTCTTCAACCAACGGCCCCTCCACCGCATGTTTTTATTGAACACATGAGCTGGAAGCCACTTAACACCCTCAGCTGCCATCCTGAACACTGAACCGCCAACCGAGATGCAATCTCACAAGAACACGCTTCGCCTCAACCCACCCACAAGAACTGCTGTCACGCTGAACAGCCAACCGAGACATTACCAAACCCTGGGCCTGGGGTATCAATCCAACAACACATGGAGCCTTCACCCAATTCACCCGCAAGAACTGTGCCCACACACCCCACTTTCTTCGTCACCTTTCTGGGCTTACAGCAGCAAACCGCGCGCCCCCTGCACTGGGGGTCGCGTGTCTCTTCTATGCACTATTTCTTCACTATGCTTTACATTTCTCCACATCATTTGTTACTATTTTCCAGTGCAGGGGACGCACGTCCTTATGTGTTATTTCTTCACTCCGCTTTACTCTCCATACCACCTGATACTCGATGTCTCATCCACCCATTGACACTTAAACTCCTCTCCACCTACTACTTTCCAAACATTTTTCACCCGCGTCATTATAGTACGGCATATGCCGATAGGCACAGATACGTACTTTAAAATGAATACATCCATCCATCCATCCATTGTCATTGAGGGTTTTTGGTCGGCCACAGAATTGGGCATCCACCTCATGCGCGTTGGTCGTTCAGAGTGTCTTTCCAAGTGATGACGGCAGAATTGACCGAGCCCGAGTTTGTTTGCACGGAACACTTTCGACAAGCCCCATTTCTCTCTGATTTGAAGAAGGCAATACGGGACGACAATGTTTCGCTTCCGGTTTCAAGCGCTTGCCAGATCTCGCACCGCCGTCGCCACTCGCCAATCCATTCACTTGTGGCAACGCTCTACGTTAGCAAAGTGCCACCGACACAGGATTAACATCAGTTCGTGCCGTGCATTGCGCATGCCCATCCGAACTGAAGTTGATTTCGGAAAGGATCACTGGTGCCATCGCCTGAAAAGTTCGGCCCTGGGTGTATTTCGCGCCCTAGATCGTTGATTCATCAGTTGCAATGATTGCGATTCATGTGTTACAACCGTACAGCCATCACTCTGTTGGGGATCATCAGTATAGTGAAGCGCCCTGCTGCATTGCAGTGGGCGGCGACCTCTCTTCGGCAGAAGACGGTCCCGGGACTCGATACCATTGTAAGCGAATATGATTTGGTGGTGCCAGACGTCGACGTTATCGGGGAAGAAGCACCTTGCGTCTGTTCAATTTCACTCTGCGTTCGATCAGAGAATTTCGTATTGGTACTGCGATTACATCTGATCTGGGTTCAATCACTTCACATAATTAAGGGACACGTCATCATTTGGTGCGTAGAATCATGCCCTTGCCTATTTTTATTAATCTTTCAGATAATTCATGGTATCATCTGAGTCTGGCATCTAAATAACATCATTGCTCATGCCTGATTTGATTCCAGTTTGTTCCGATATGGGGTCACCTCCCCGACCGGTTCAGTCACCGTTCGCGGTATCCTACTTCCTCTCGGCCGGAAAGCGTTTTAGTCTCGGTATTCAAATCACAGTTCAATGGACAAATCAGTCATTGAACTCGCCTCCGTGAGGCTTCATATCTAGGCTAATTAGAAGTCGGGTAAACATATGGTGATGTATCATGGCACATCACTCCAACATCAGATAGACAAGCCACAACTTCTTCAGCCAACGACAGTGAATGTCGATACGTGGGACTGCCACTCCAATTTACACAGGTCGTGGTCATAGTCTAAGTATTTCCATGAGCTTTTGCTTCAATGCTAGGGCGGCTCGACGGCTTTCTCCACTTGCTCCAGCTTCACCAGAGGCCCCCAACACAGACTTGTTCTCGACAATTCTCCGGGAAAGATAGGGGATTACCTTGGGAAGGTCCGTAAAATGAACGCTGCGCCTTTACAATCAGGAATATAGTACATACATTTTCCAAAGGGCCATATGGTACGTATCTGGGCATGGTCAGTGTTGCATGTATGTCGAGATGAAACAAGCGGAAATCAAGGAACTAGGCAACACGCACTTCAAAACCATCGGACTTGAGGCTATGACGTTCGCAGCTATGTAGTTTGTGAGGTCGTCACGCATGCCTTATTATAACATTGGGTAATGACATGTCACGAAAGCGGAACCACCGATGCATAACCGAAATAAATCATGTTCAGATAGTTAGTCCGATATTGGGTACCCGGAGATGGGATCGCTGGCTGTGCCATGTTTGCAACTTACCTAGCAATTGGCCAAAAGTTATACGATCCGAAACCATTTTTGGCACGCGCAGAATGGGCCCTGTTGATTCATCCATATCTCGGGTAGCAAGTTTGTACGCGAGTAAACTATTGAGAACTAGATCGCAACTCTGTTTCATGGTGGGAGTTCAGCGCCGTTTTAGAAGCAGGACGGGCTGATGGAACCGACCTGACGGTTGTGGGTGGCGAAAATCACACCAACCAGTGGAGTACCATTCCTGAGGCGGTCGGAAGCCAGACTGGAAAGAAGCAATTCAATGCACTAAGATGGTGTCAACCATCATTCGCTAATCGGCTCTTCACTCTCACCTCATTATATGTCTTGTCGGTATCCTCCTTCCTGGTCCAGACAGGGGCTTCGTTTCCACCGACCGCCTGCGCATGAGCAAGGGTAGCCCCTCTAGCACCATTCCCTTTCCCTCTCTCTTGAATGATCCTCTCCTCACCTCTCTTCCCTAGTTGATAAACATCATGTTCCAAGGACTGATATGCGCCTCTGACGAGCTTGACACCGAGAACGTAGCCCTTCTGTTTGGCATCCTCCAGATGAGCTGCGAGATGTCGCGTCCCACGACGTAAGTAAGACTGATAGGTTGCATAGATGAGGGGTTGAGGAGCGAATGCTCCTGGTTTTGGCTCCTGTGCGTGATTGAATTCACGGCTTAGAGCCAGAGTGAAAGTGTCGATAGCAGGCTACGAAGATTCGCAAAACCGGCACTCAGTTAATCACCAACAAGGCCAATATACTCGGGATACTACCCACAGTATACCTTGACAAAGACTAAGCATTGAGTCGGTGAAACGTCAGGGGAACTCACCAAGTGTGCTCAGCATCAAAGACGAGCGCGACGCCTTTTTCCCTCGCAATTATGCAAAGTCGACGCAACTCATCGTAAAGCGATCTAATAGCACTGACATCATCCAGGTTCATAATGGAATCTGGCGGGGGAGCAAATTTAGGATTGGTAAAGATTGCCAGGTCCCCAGGTTCGTTCGTATGTGGGTAAGGCACCGAAAGGGTCTTTGGACTGCGAGAAGAATTAAGATATATCGAGAACCGCTCCATACACTGTGGGTCTCTGAGGAGAGCACTCTGTCCGAGGACGAAGATGGAATGCGATGTTAGGTCGATATCAGAAGGCACCCAGATGTGCCTTCATACCAATTTGAGAGCGACCCATGTCTTTCCTCCGGGATAACCATCGGATCGGTTTTCGAGGTCGCCAGCCACCCGAATTGAGTGAGCCATCTCATCAATGTTATGCCGATTTACGCGTGTCACGGTTTGGACCTCGCTGTTCATGATAGGCTCCACGCTCTCATCGTATTCAACGCTGTACGCTAATAGGCAACCGATCGATCGCCGCCTGAGATTTCTGATGAGTGGCGAAGTTTCCTCAAGTGTCTCGCCTCCAACAAACTGTAAAAGGGGCCGTACGTCATCAATGGATACGATGTATAGATTGCCCTTCAACAAACCTGTTTAAAGAATGATTCACGGATAACAAGTTCAGAAACCTGCTTGAGGATAGGTATTGCAAATAGGGTCGAGATAATTTGTGGACCGGCATCGACCAGCGGTGTGATGGAGCACAGGGTATAAACAAAATATGACCGAAGAAGCGACGAAAATGATGGCTCATCATTTTCCTTGCTTTTGTTAGTAGTCCTCTCGGGGATTGGCCCCTGGTTCTCTGTGTCAAGCCAAATAATCGATGGCAAAATAACGGCGATCGTTGTTCCGGTAACTCCGTAAAGAGATGTTCGAAAACGGCCATACATGCCGCGATGACATCTAGGTTTAGAAAAGCTCAAGCGACTGATATGGAGGGAAAGTGTACGGAGGCGCAATCGAAACATCCGCGGACAGTGATGGCCAACAGAGCGTTCCGGAAATAAGCGTAACCAGGGAACCCCGAGCTTATGTAAGTGGGACAAACCGATCGACTGAATTGATCCACCCAATGCGCCCGACAGCTAACCTAAATGCCCCACCCAGCGCGTTCCACAAAGAGCACGTGAATGGCCACGTGCTTCCTTTTTTTCGGAGAAGAAATTGTTTATTTTCTGTATGTAACTGATTCCGGTTTCTCACAATTTGTATTGTCTGTGATAATACATATTTATAATTCCAACAGCGGCCGATATCGGTGGTTCTTTACCCTAATGGTTAAGACCGAGCCTTGGTCGGTCCATCTTGCTTTAGGGGTTCCTGTTCGATTCAGAGTTGTGGTTTCTTTTTTTGTCGTTGTCGTTGTTGTCGTTGTTTTTTTTTTTTTCTTTGGCATCCAGAGTATTTGGGTTGGGGGTTGAGTGCTGGGCCGGGGGGTTGGGTGGTTGGGTTAGGTGGTTGGGTGGTTGGGTCGGGTGGTTGTGAGTTTGTGTCTATTCAATTTTGAATCGGGTGTTAGGGGGTTTGGGCGTTGGGTGGGTTGGGGGGTTGGGTTAGGGGGTTGGGAAGGGTCGGGTTGGGCAGTTGTGTGTTTATGTGTCTATACAATTTTGAATTGGTTGGGCATTGGGTCAGGGGGTGGTTGGGGGGGTTGAGAAGGTTGGGTCGTGGTTACGAACGATAGTCAACTTGACGCATTGCTTAGACTCATATTTACAATTTAAATACTCTGGTTGCTTTTGGAATCGTATTTTACATTTTCTTTTCGCATGCACGTGAGCGTTGTGGAACGTGCTGGGTGGGGCATTTAGGTTTAGTGCGCCCGACACCTCACAACAAGCTTGATGGATGGTAATAAGAGGCAGTGAAACAAGATATGCCGGAAATAAACCATCACATTGATGTATCGGTAATTTTTGACCACGAAACTGACTATGCCGGAACATGTTGAATCGATCGTTTGGCAAAAAAAATCATCACTGCCCCCGGCATGATTCGCCGCTGGTATGCCGCCTGGGAACCCCACTTGCAAGAAAATAAACCATGCTCGTAATAATGATACTCCGACCGTAAGTATGGCCCGGGGGGGGCCGCTGGGCTATGTGAAGGTTTCCTCAGTCTGAGTCCGTTCAGCTTGGGTGTGGTTTCTAATACTATCCTAGTGAAATTGTGGAGCTGATCGAGCAAACTGATTCTGCAGTTTGATCCGTTCGGGCTTCCCCAGTCTTGCTCCCATTTAGCCTTTTTTAGGTACTGTGGTGAAGCGAGGACCGACACATCACCGAATCGTTGCAGATATTACAGTTCACTCTAAATCCCGGCAGCATGAAACGGCTAAGGAGTTGTGCACATGGATGTGTGTTGTGGATTCCCAATACAACCCCGGGGTTCCTTGCCGGCTCATTTGTTCGTTGAACTGCTGGGTGGAAGGTCATGGATACAGCCTTGGATGCTGATCCATGCATACGCAGCTACTTGCCATGCGTTTTTCGATAATTTATTACCGGATCATGCAGGCTGTTTGTCAGATTTTGGGGATCAGGGATGCAGCACAGTATGCAATTGCTCACTCCCAATTGCGCCGGCACCCGTCTCGGCTGGGATCCTTCAGTGAAAGGAGCTCTACCAACGACTGCAGGTTTTCGCTTTCCTTTGAGCACTGGTAAAAGGGACCCTATTGCACGAGGGACAGGTCACTCTTCGTTTAATGTTCCTACTCGGTTGGGAAAATTCGTCATATCAAATTTGACCTATTGATGTTCTCAGGCGGTCCCGCATACTTGGACATCACTTCCTCCTGAACCAGGGTACACGCAGCCGAGTTTTGTGTGCTGGTGGAGGTCCATGACTACTTGCCGAATGATTTGGCTTGAAGCGCAACTGGATGAATTGCGGAATAGATGCCATGGAATTTAGTTCCGAAGGTGTTTCCAGGCGCGTACATTACTCATCCAATGATTCAACCATCATCCCCTGGTACGGACGCCACAACTGAGAACCTTATCCGAAACAATCATATCCCAAAGATTCTCCGAATTATTGGCTCATAGCGTTCGGGAAGTGGTTTACCCTGTTACCAATACGGGAGGGGCGGCTATGTGTGCCCTTGTGTGTCAATGTTAATATGGCACCTACGCTCATAGTATAGCCTATAAAATTTACGAAACCACATTGCATCTCAAATGAGACTGATAGAACCATCCTCCATCACTCGCCTGGAAATACGTCAAACCGAGGTTCCGCGTGCCACAGCGCTCAGCAGGCCTCTCGCACATTGGCTGCAGTCCTGTGCTGATGGTTTCAACACGTAAATGCCGCATTGGGCTGGGACGGGGTGTTAGGCACATTATTGCACTGCAGAAATTAAAGAATAGCCATTGCAAGACATTATAGTCCCTTCCTGCCTCCGCTTTCCTGATTTTCAGAGGGAATTAGCTGCTGAACGAAACGAGGAGGATCGTGCTTGGTTTTGCGGACATGAATGCGTCATAAGTTGAACGATGTAGTTAGGTTTAAGGAACCGCTCATCAAATACCGTGCACCAACACATACTGAGGGGAGATGGAAACAAGTCTCCCCTCCAGGAGAGAGTACGTCTACCGATGACTGGTGCACAAGGACCGTGACAGCATCATTACGTCGGAAGACGTAGAGCCTCTTTAAAGCAGACCAGATCCCCCACGCGCGTGGGAAAGCGCTAAATCATTCACTGCATCCCCTTCCTAGGTTATCATAACGCGAGCCCTCTTTTAGTTTTTGGAGGAATTCGTTGGGTGGCGCATAGTCGCCCAACAGCATCAGGGTCGATATTTCATCCCCCAACTCCAGTTACAAGCTATGTTGATAGAACGAGAAAACTTACGCAAATTACTTTTGCGTCAGGCGGCCTGGCACATAGAAAGAGAGGTAGCACTCGCCACGCAGGGCGGGCAGGTGGCTATTCGTGTTCGGCAAATCCCAGGGCGTGAACGTTGGATGAACCCCACGAATCATCTGAAACTCCAAGTGCAATAATGCAATCAACAGGAAGAGTTCGTTAGCGAGTATACCCACTATGCTTCGCTTTCCAAAGGTGCAGCCGTCGCCCACCTCAATTCTACCATATGCGCGATGTGTACAATGCATGGAAGGAGGAACATGTGAAGAACGGAAATATCACATACAGACTCGAGCACGAAGCCATCCGCATCGTGTCCCGCTCGCCCAAAGTCAAATCTGGCGGCGTAATTCTTGAGGTCAATCGTACAGGAAGTTAAGAGACCTTCCGCGAGACATTGGGTCAAGCGTGAGAGAGGAGGGCGAGCGAGCGAAGGAATTTGCTGCTATGTCTTTACTACACTATGTAGTACGAGCAAGACCAGAGCAAAATCGAGATGAGCTTCGGTGCGTTGTTTAGCCACATGTCCACATGTCGCACCGCCGAACGTTCGTTCTCTAATTCCCTCTACAGATCTTACTCGTTACCTCAATTCCGCAACGAGGACCCTTCTGGCTCACGCAGGCATCCTCCCCCTGACTTCGTTTCAGCCCCAACGCAGTCCAGTAGTACCGTAGGTGCATCCGTTTGTGCGGAAGGCTCATAAGGATCAACCCGAACCACCTCTTTCTCCACATGTTTTTCAGACCATATTTCTAGACAGAGACGGCTCGCAGGATCACTGGACGTGGACCCAGAAAAGGAAATATACGAGAAATGGCGGAAGCAGCAGAGTCATCGATGGCAGCACCACGCGAAAGTTGTTCCTTGGATGAGGTTTATTTCGAACTCAGTGGGCAATTATTTGTCTTTCGAACCTTAGCTGTTTGCTGGAGCGTAGACGGTGCTCAACATGTACGAAATTGGAATTACTTTTGGATTCGCAGCCGCATATCGTCTTGGCGCTTCGTTCCCTTTCAAGGACGATCCAAACTGCGCACGACTTTTCAAGCTGTATTTGGGGGTTGTCGCATGGCATGCGTGCGAGAAAAGAGGACCGTAACGATTTATTTGCAAGGTCTCCCAACACACCTTCGCTATTGGCCTGCATAGCCATGTTAGCTCGCCATCATCCGGTTCCCTTTGTCTGGATGGTGCCTAATGATTCATATCCAATTCAATTGAAGACATCGCACAGATAGCCCCCAAGGTCGATCTTAAGCTCCCGAGCAATTTCGTGCGCTAACTCAGTAGTGACATTACTTTTGAACGTCGTGGATCCTTCGAGCTTATCCTCCGAACTGGGGCTTCCGCGTTGAATGAGCTGCATCTGGACAAGTTCCGACATCTAAATAGCAAAGTCCATACAAAACGGGCCAAAATATGGCATTGTTTGTCAGTCGAAGCTAGCAGGAAAGCTTGGGAGACAAACACAAGAATGCAGTGCATGCGCGGCAAATAACTTACACACGCAAGGACCTGTACGCGACTTGCTTCGGTGGAAGACCACTCTTCCTCATCCGCCTGATCTCCACCATGTTCGAGTATCAGGGCTTCAAAGATCGCTTTGAACCGATCAAGCGGGAAGACGGAAGGACCTGTAAGGTGCCGCGGTAACTGAAGCATGGAAAGGGTGTTGATGAGTAAATTCGGATGTTATTATACTATAAGTGTTGATCTGCAGAAGGATTTTGGCAGATAGGACGTACCTTAGAGGCTGCACCAGCCACAGCCCCTTTTGACTTAGTGGGTGATTTCCGAGCTCCGCCCCCTTTTTTGAGGCGCACTCTACCGCCATCCGCCGATCGTTCGAACAACCTCGCATCAGTTTTAGATGGATTTAGGCTGGCAAGATAGCTGGCGACGAGCATCAACTTGGCACGCCAAGTAAGCCTTTGAGTGAGATTCCCTAGGGCCGTGTCTTCCTCCGTCTTCTTTTGCTTTGAGGGGGACGTGGAAATACTTTGGCTAAATGCTAAAGTGTCAGAAAGACGGAGTGTTTTGGGAGGAGCGTTCAGCTCGGCCCAATGGGGAGCACTCATGAGGCGAGGATAGAGTGTGTGGAGGGCCGAGACGAGGCCCTTATTAGATCGCCTAGAGAGCCGATGAAAATCGTCATTTGTTGGGACAGGATATAAAACGTTGAGCTCTTCGCCTGATTTTTCTGCGAGCTCATCCATATCCATGTCCGAAGGGGAGGTGTGAGTGGATCGCTCGTCAGGAGGCGGGGTCGACTGGAACGAAGCTTCAGTGTTTTCAGTTACTCTCTGACGCTCGCAGTAAAGAGCTTTCCACTCTTGCACAACTGGTGCGATAAACCCGGGCCAATGTGCAGATGCGATATATGACAGGTGCTTGGGATCCGAGGTCACCTCCGCACATACCATATACAAGAGATCAATGTATTTGGAATACGTCGATTCAAGGCGAGGGGTGTAGACATCCAGCAGCGACGAAGGGCATCTAGGGTACAACGAAACAAGGTACTGTTTGGTCTGCAAGGGGGTGAGAGGGGGAACAAAGACGAGCAGAGGGTCAGGAGAGGCTCCCCATGCGGGACGCATATCGATCCAAGTACACCGTGACACGAGAATTGTTGTAATATTTAGCAAAGACTAATTGAAGCTAAGTCTGGCTCAAGATGACGTCAGGGATTAGAACACACCAGCTCTGATAAACGGGTTAATGGGACGAGGAGAGTAGGTAAAGACGCTTCCAGCCTATCGGCGTTGCGGATCAAAATCACAATGCTTTCCCAAGGCCGCAATGCTCCCTCTGATGAAATAGGCTGACACACAGCCTTGAGCGCTTGTATGAAGGCATCCCAGCCCCCGTCCCAGGTACCATTCTCTTCACCTCCCCAGCACTCACACCCGCTATCCCATGAAGGGGTCCATGAGGCGAGCCCATTGATAATGCGCGTGTACAGCACGCGCGCCGAGAAGCACTCAATGGCATCAACGGACACAAATAAGCCAGCGGCACATTCAACCATCTCGTTGAGGCCATGGTAATCGAAATGGCCGAGCGGATCGTGAATGTAAATGAAGGAAGGGGGGCCAAGGGACAGCAACTCTGGCAATTGCTCGAGCATCAGTCCTCAGCATCACGCGATGTGATGGTCATTGCACGTGACTACTCAACCCAACTAGGTCCTTAGACTAGAACTTCGTACTCCAAAGCACGCAGCTGGACTCCCTACTCTCGCATTCGACACCCGTCTCTCTTTCTACTCCAAGTTTGCCTAGCAGGACTGGCCTGTTTTTATAGTTGCCGGCGCCAAGTAACGACAAACAACGATCACCCGCCATGGTTCGTTCTCAGCAATCAGATGCAACTAGCACTACTGCCGCGATGACCCCTATTCCGTTCTCACCTTTCTCATCTGCCAACTCCATTGGGAGTGAAGGCACTGGCACCTCCGAAGGTATGTCTTTGGTAGGATCGACTCATTGGCGCTTGGCGTTGACGCTTATATCCCGTTCTCCCGCCCTTACTCCCACGTCGGCATATATAGAACCTGGAGACCTCGGGGCATTCTCCACCATCTTTCGTGCCCTCACTCAACTCCATCCACGTCAACCATTCAACTCTCTTCCAGTGTTGCAAATGGACGAGGCAGGCTCCGGCGCAGCAACAGAAATGGATGATACGCCTGCTGAGTCGGGCCTCCAATTTCCTTCATCATCATCCTCCCTCACCTCCCCATCCGATTCTGATGGGCCCTCTAGTGACTCTGTCGCGTTGTTCAACCAAAACGGCGTTGGGTCCACCCTATGGAAACAGGGTGGAATAGACATGTACCTTACTACTTCGTCGCGTAGCGACCTTGAAGATAACACGGAGGAAGATGGGCCTACTTTGGGGATGCTCGAATCCGCTCTCGTCTTTCTTGCAACGGAGCGAGCCCGATTGAAGTCCAAGCTCGATGAAAGTTTTTCCACTGCGGAAACAGACGGCGGTCTAACATCGTCATTACAGTCGCGGCCCCCCAGAAAAGGAAAAAGAGAGCGCCGCATGGCAAAGAAAAAACGAATGAGAGACCTCGAGGCTGCCATTGATGGTGATGAGAGTCGCGCGGAGACTATTGAAGAAGCGTCTTCCAACGAATCTCTTGATCTCGGCGATGGGATTGTTTCCTCTAGGAAAAAAGCCTCCGTTCCCGATGCTTCGGGCATCACACCCATCTTTCGCCAATCGACACGGTCGTCTAAGCGCGGTCGAGCAGCAAACAAGCGAAGGAGTGATCATCTGTCTCCTTCCTTCCAATCGTCTATTGCCTCTGTCCCCACACCTGAATCAGTCACACTAAAGGCTCATCTCACTTCGTTGGCCTTGCGGTTATCCGAACAGTTTCCCTCAGACGCTAAGATATTGACAAATATGACGTTCGATACGGATCGACTAGTTGCCGGCGCTGCAAGTTTTAATTTAAGTAACCGATTGGAAATGGAGGGGTTTTACGAACCTAGGGATGTCACAGCGGCGGGATCCGTTGGGAAGCCAAACAAGAGTCTCATGCATGTGTTCGTTGATCAGTGAGTGCCTTTTGCCCGCAGATGGTGAACATTATTCTCATTCCCTCAACATCACAGTTCTAACATCCTTGTCGGTTTTCTTGAATGGCTGAAAAAACAACCACAACAGCCTTCTAAGCTTTCCGTACCTGGTGGGGCTTGGACTGCTCCAAAGATAAATAAGCCCAGGCTGTCGCATGCGTCCCTCATTTTACTCCTCGAGCGCGGCCGAACATGCGGTCGGCGCGTGCTTGTGGCCTCTTCACCCCTCCATCAGGGTACGTTAACCTCCGACACTTCGTAGATCCTCAGTCACAAATGTGAAATTGGTCAACTTTTAGGTGTCGATGATATTATTGAGATGGGTTACGAAGTAAGCGTTCTTCAACGCGTAGCCATTAAAGAAGGCTTGTCAAATGGTCCTGTAACTTTGAATGGGAAGTCACGCTGGGCGCCCGTCCACAGTCGCAACACCAGTAGTGCAAGTCAGAGCTCGTTTACTAGCAGTGCTGGTATTGGAAATCCCGTACAGCAATATCATGGCAACAGTTCAGCAGCGCAATTGGGTTCTGGTGGATCATCGACGGAGTCTGGAGGGAAAGAGATGAAGGGGTTGGAGAGGCACGGTAAACCATCGAACGGAAATGGTGCTCCGGTTGTACTGGGACATAGGAGGTATGGATCTGCACCAAGTACCTTCTCTTCGGGACAGACCACATCCAATCTCCAGCATTCCCGACTCTTCACGAATCTGCTCAACTCAGCGTCCCATTCACCTTTTGACCGGCCATCCCTCATTGAGTCGCCTTCTCCCCCAAACGGTGGCAACATCACTCCTTCTACAAACGCTCGTGGTGCAGCGCGGTACAGAGAAGAGGCAGTAGACGAACTCCTCCAGCTAAAACTACTTCAAGTCCTTGTGGCATCCACAGATAAGCCTCCCCGCGGCTCAACCATAGTCCTAGCAACGGGTGATGGCGCCTCGAGTCAATTCAACAAAGACGGGTTCCTCGGGTGTGTGCGGCAGGCGGTCGAACGGGGGTGGAGGGTGGAGTTAGTCGCCTGGGAAGAAACGAGAAGTCGTGCTTGGAGCGAGCTAGCATATGAAATAAAGAGGAGGAGGAGCAGTGGGGAAATGGGCAAGGGATTTGGTGGCGGCCTGCATCTCGTGAGTCTGGAGAGGTGGGGGCGGGACCTATTGGACCCCAGCTGTCACTAGCGTGCGGGGCAAGACCTGCCTTGTTTCAGGTGTTTTTTTGGCTCGGCACTTCATTCTCCATTGATCCCCAAATATCCTGCTCCCCCACTTGTTTTGAAGCTTGCGCTTTCTGCTGTTAAACCTCCGCTTGATTGTTCATGGGTTTCCCGCATGCTTTCTATCGCTGTTTATGTATTTTAGTGTACAAAGAACCTCCTGTATCTGAACGCCTCCAGGTAAGAGCAGTACACTTGCTGCTTGCACATTACATAATTACCTTGCTTGCAAGGTCATGTCCACAATTCGTGGGAATTTTGAAAATGTATTGACCGCTTCTCTGCACGTGTCCTTTCTTACAACTCTCGCGGTAAGATCTTTCTGGCTCATTTTTCCCACTACTTCGTAGCGGGTTCTGCACATTTAGGCCCCGCAAGTGCTGTTCACAGGATCCTTTGTAACCCAGGGTCCTCTTTTTCCAATATGACAATCACTTCCGCTGTAGTACCACTGCGATAAGACAAATCACTTGACCCCTCGTATAACTATGTTAGCTCAGACTTCAGACACCCAGTCGGCTCTCTGTGAGTACGAATTTGACTAACACTACACATTCCTCATCCCAATCTCAGTTTGAAACGCGACTCTTCCTGCACACTGTGGCTTCCTCTAACTCCATTTGCATCACTTCCGATTCAACCTCTAAACCGTGGTCATACTCATTTTTGAGTGTGCCTTGGACCTCGATCCATCCACCATCACTAATTAGACATACCACCTCCGTGATTCATATCAACGGCGCAATGCACTGCATTCTTTTAATCGGATAAAGCTAGTGGAATAGAGAGCGTTGGGAAAGCTAACTGGTGTTGGGTAATAACTAATGTAGTGTGCTCATGGCAAACAAAAAGAGGGGAAAGAACACCCATGACAGCTTAATAAAAGTTGCGCGATGGTAGAAAGAACCTCAGCATAATGGTGCAAAAAGACCCTACCAGTTTGATGGAAAGATCAACGATTCGGCAGAATGTTCCGTTGTGGCGGTTAACCTCACATGCAGAAGGCTTATCACAAGCAAGGTCAGGGCTGCACGGCAGCCATTTCTAGTACAATGAACTACCGACATTTCCCGCGTTGTTGCGCGATTGCATACTGTGATAGATATGTCACATTCCTACATGCGGGGTTTGGAAGCCGGGAGTCGAAAGCCTGAAGGGATGACGATATCCGTATTCGGCTGGCAGTCACCGTCAGCTGGTGCTCTTTGATTCAAGCTCAACATTCCCGTCATTCAGCAAAAGCAACGGAACAACAGAGCGGCGCACACACAGGGTGAGTGCTATCAGCCATCCAGCGCTCATATCATTGGGGCGCCATGATCGCACGCCCCTCTCATATGAAGCCTAGTTCTCTTCTTGATAGGGTATCAGCCTGTATCCTGCAACGTCGCAGTTGCAGGAATTTTTTTCGGTAACTCAGTTCACATCTGAAGCTCAATTCGAGAGCATCCAGTTGAACCCTGCAGACGTCTTGTTAACGCTCGCTGTCTCATTGTTTACGACTTGTACACCATACCAATAACTCTTCACGCCTCACTGCCCTGCAATCCTTAGTGACTGGAACTTTCCCTTGGCTATACCACGTAGTTGGGTCATTGATTGGTCTTATGCTAATCGCCTCCAAGTTACCTTACTGACTGGCAGGGTTGGACATGACACAGCACAGCATCTCCCGGGTCGAATGTTTGGAATGAGCCACCCGTGCGTTCAAGTAGCATGATACACATTAACTGGTCAGACGCCCGAGTGATCCACTGAAGCGAAGTGTCTAGGGTAAGGTGTTATTTTTCGCTCTAACCTGACGTTCCGAACATAGGAATTGAAACGTCTTTCCAGACCGCAACGATTGACCCCGGGCCATCTGAGCACGGTATCGTGCCCCTTCGCGAGCACAATGGCCGCGCATTGAGCCGCCCTGCACTTCGCTGTGCAGTGGCCTCGGTAATTTTCCAGCCCAAGCGAGGCTTAAACGTCGACCTAGCAACGGGCTGACAGCCCAGGCGACTGGTTTGCTGTCGGCCGACACGTTCGACGAGGGGAAACTGAACGAGGTCTCATTGTTGAATGTAGTAATGGCTGCGCCGTGAATTCAAGACCACTGGTCAGTTCATCGAGCCATGGCCTCTAAGATGCCCAAAGGCCCCACCAGGTCGGTAACTTTGGATACCGTTGGATGAATAGTGGACCATTGGCACCAGTGCCGTTGGACTGCTAATCCCAACAGATTAATTACCAAGCGCAAGCGCTTGGAAATTTGTACTTCAAAATGCACGCAGCATTCACCCAGTTCCCACATCATGTACTAGAAAATCACGCTCCGATCACGCATGGGCTCCACTTGCGAGCGCATGATCCTTACAGAACACTACTCGTAATCATCCTTACCGCCGGGGTGAATTCACAAGGGTTTGACCGACTTGAAGGCTCTATTTCAATACTTTCCCAATTGTAGCGACGCCGCCTGAAGCGGCAATACCCGCTACTCCCACATCGACGCAGCGTCGCAGCCCACTTAGAAGTCACTCTGGAGCCGTCTTTGCGCGCCGTGGTACTAGGTGGTACTACAAATGTAAAATATCGTTAAGTTTTAAATCAGGACCGCATCCCCAGTCTGCATATACAACCCCACTGACATTATGAACCTGAATTGAACGCCACAGCAGTATAACACTCCAAGACTGGCGAAGGAGTTTATGTGATATTATTTGGTTTCGGTGAGTAAATACAAGCAAAATGTCACGACAGTGTTCGAGAGAGGGAGGTGATTGGTTTGTCAACAGCAAGGAGAGCAATGCAGACGGTGTGTAAAAGCGCGCGCGAAACCTGAGAGTAGGCAGGAATCTGAGAGGACAGGAAGGTAGTCAAAAAGAAGATGGAAAAACAAATCACAAGAGGGATATTGAGAGCGGTGCGCAACACATGCACCTTGAGTAACAATCGCCGGTCAGGGCATGGCATAGGAGCAAATTCCATTGATCGTTGATTGACAATGAAAAATCATATAGGCCGTGAGCGATCGCTTCTTTGGTTAGATGATAATCGCAATCAGCTTCAGTGGTAAGGAGTTTAAATGGCCAGGGGCCACTTAAAAAGGCTCGGTGTGGAGAGGACGCCATAGTGTGGAGCAAGAGTTTGGGCAGGAAGGAAGTGCAGCAGGAGGGTTGGAGGATTTGGGCAGGAGAGAGTGGGGGTGAGGGACAACTTGGGTTAGCTCGGTAAGCAAGTTGAGGTAAAAAAGGGAATAACCAATAACGGTGCTCAGGTATTCAGTTTGTGCACGCAAGACCCGCTACAGAGTAGCGGGAATTAACTGAACTTCTGATCATCAGTATAGTCCTGATGCCAGGGTGTAGTGCTTAGCAGCTGAGACAGGTGCACGAAAATCTGTTGCTTCAACTTGCCGTGTCAAGAGCCATATCAACGTGTCCACCATAGCCCCAACCTCATTGAAACGCTTCCTACAGCCCTCCCTGTAGCCCACAGACCGGTGCGGATGAACTGGAATCCGAAGTGCGCGAAAAGGTATGGGCATAGAAGTTTGGTTCAGAGGATTATGTCGTGGTCTCCCAAGCTTGATCCTCCAAAGCTGAGGATCCTGTCTGAGGAACCTCGACAGGAATTGTTCACCAATGGAAGCTGACATGCATCCGAGGCCAGTGCGAGATTTGATTTCCCTAATGGGTAGGGGATGCCTGTGTAAAGAAACGAGGCTTGGCGGGATTTCCGACCCTGGAAAATGCATCAAACGAGCACCATCACCCTCTTGCTGAAGGCCACGACGTGCGCCACTGCCCAAGGCTTGCCAGATCACGAAGCTTTCGTGCCTGCAATCCAGCCGTTTAAACCTGATATATGATTATTCGCATAGTTGTACACGGAACTATATACCCCTCAGTCCATTCGTCCCTTAAGCGTTCGAGTAATAATCTTCTCTGGTGTTCTGGGACGGGGCCAACTTAGCTGAACCGATAACGAGCAGGTAAAGACTCACATGATGTGTACTATAGCCCCCCAACCGGAGAATGCATCACGGTCAACAGCATTGAGGAGTGTTTGTGAAATGGTCTCAAAGAGATCTTCCGGTTCCTGTATCGAGAGTTGGGACCGAAACGTGGAAGTAAGCGAGTGCGATAACGAAGGGATCGAAAGGGGGAACATACAAGATCAGGTTCCCACAAAGACTCCGCTGTTCCAAACAGCTTGTCAGCTGCCGTCCCGGCAACAACAAAATCCTTGGGAAGGGTCAAGCACCCAATCAAATCCGTTCCGGCAATGTATGGCCTACTGCCCTCTGAGGGCTTGGTCAGGCCAGCAATGATAGGCTCTATGTAATACGGCCCAAATCTACAGCGGGTTGTATGTGTAAATAAAGTGTGCAGAGAACAGAGTCATCACCACATGCCTTCGTTCATAAAGCGTCGAGCTGACGAGGTGTGCGAAGGTTTGTGGTTCGATCTCACGTCCTTCCTTAATGGTGTACATGTTTACGCGATAGCGTAAGCGTTCCTTCCTGAAATAGAGGTACATATCAGTCGCCCATAGAGCCAGCGTAAGGATAAACCCACAGCGTTAGAACGTCCGTCGCCAAACCGGGTAAACCGACGTATATACGATCTGTGACAGGGAATACCTAGGGGTAATGAGTCTGACGTGGCCTCGAAAAGAATTAGACGGAGACAGAATCAGGGACCTTCTCAAAATTCGTCGCAATCGTCAGAGCCTGGTTCCCTAATCTCAAATCTGAAGCAATCGCAACGCAGTTCTTTCCCGTCATGGCCACAACGGACCCTCCGTTGAGTTCCATAATCGACTGGTTAGAAATTACCATGACGCGTCAGGTATTAGCTGGGATGCCCTAACAAAACTGCAGGCTAACCATGATGGGCAACACGCAGGGTGGACAACAGGCAGTTAATGGTGTGAGGTTACTTCAAGAACGCGCAAGCTAATGGGACGCGTAACGGATGCTTCCGGATCCCAACTCAATTTGATTTTCAATGTCGATGCCAGAAATAGCGACACATCAGAGAATACCTGGGATTAGACATGATGAACGGAAGGTAGATATGTCACAAATGCGTAAATCAGGGTCCAAAAGAAAAGAAGTTATTGGGCATGATCCAAATACATGCATTTGCATGGCCGGGTGTTGTGCAGTCAAGCGCCAACACCTAAAGACGAAGTAATGGGAGATTAGGAAAATGGGGGGCCGGGCATTGAACTGGAGAAACGCTGAGGAGAGCGAATGTGATGGAGACAGATGGTAAAAAAAAGCACAACCTGGAATGGGCATTGAATGCAGACGAATTATAATGCACTATGTGGCAAGAAGTGAAATCAAATTATAGATGCCAACTTGAAGAAAAGAATGCGTATTTAGATCCACCAGGGCGAAAACCACTACATTACATATTCCGAAGAATTGCGAGCGCCCTTTCATACGTCTCAGGAGTCGCCTGTTTGGTTGTATCAATCACCATCACTGCGCTTTTCTTCCTTGCTTTACCCACTCCACCGCCTGGGCGCGGGCGGGGTGGAGGGTCTTGGTGGTCAGGTATTCTTCCGAGAGGTGTGCATTCGGGATCAACCCCTCTTGTGCCTATTCTTGCGTTCGAGCTTGCGCTCACGTCTAAGTAAAGATCATTGGTTGCTGTAGTGCCTCGTCTCTTTAAAAGCGACACATTGATGTCAGCCTTGGTCGCTACTGCTGTCGTTGGATCAAGTTTTCGTCTCTCCAGCAAAGTAGTCGCAGCCTTAGCATCTACCGCGCTTTGGCGAACAGCTACACTGGCGAAGCGAGACGACAAATCGGAGACATGGTCGTACGTCAAGTTCACAGGCTCTCCAAAGAACTTCATGAGCTTCGCAGCTCGTCTCCTTCTCACTTGAAATTCTTTAAACTGTTCACGAGACACTGGAGAATCGCCCTCTACGACAGTCACAGAGGACGAAGCTTGTTTGATGCGTCTCTGTGGCGGGAAATCGACTGGCGCTGAGCATGGGCCAATGAACGTTCCTTGACGTTGAAGGCAGGATAAGGATTTAGGAGCAGAACCACCAGCATCCGGCTCAAGGCCAGCGGAAATTGTTGGGACCTGCGTTATAGGGGTCGAGGATGATCGCCCATGCTGTTGGTAATTTTTCCTCGACGATGATGGATGTGCTCGTATTGTGGGCATCGTTCCCACAGATTGAGGCTCGCATGGGCCTATAGTCGTTGCTCCTCGGCACCTGAGACGTGGCAGGGGTTCGGGAGTAGGAGCATAGGAGTCGGAGTCAATATTGGCAGAAACTGTTGGGACGAGAACTGAAGCGGCCGAGAGAGATCGCCCATGGTAATCTCTCCCACGCGAAGAAAGCACCGTCTCCACAGTTTGGTGTTTGTGTGGATTGGAATGAATACTATATGCAGCGAAAGGCTCGGGTGACGGAGCCTTGGAGGGCCAAGGAAACCGCTCATTTCTCATGTACGTAACCGTCGCTCCTGAGTTTTCCGGTGGAACTTGGGTTTCTGTCGAGGTGGTAGGCGTAGGAGTGCGCAAACAGTGGTACCGCAGAACAAACATGCACGACTCCTCCGAAAAGGCCAGGGTACAAGGGCTCCCCTGATTTTTGTGTGTCTGCGCCGTTGCATCCCCATTGAGCGTCGCCGTATCCACGTTGCCGTCATCTGAAGCGGTCGGTAGCGACGAGGATGTCGTGCTGTCAGCATAGAGACTAAAACAGAGGCTCGATCGAGAGACCTCGTACGAGTCAGAGTCAAGATCGATGAAACTTTCGTTATCGTGAGCATCTTTCGGGCCCGCTGATTTAGACTTGGAAATCGGTTGGCACACGTCGGAAGGAGGGATCGCTCCAAAAATCTGTGGCGAACCAACACAACGTCAGGAATAATTGAATGGCCCAGTTGTAAAATAACATGCCTTGGAGACTTTCGACACCCTTCTAACCAGCTCATTTCTCTCCTTTGTGCTCATCTTCCTCCCACTAACGCCGAGATCAGCAATCTCCGGTCCCTCATATTTACGTATTCCCTGTGCCTGGTTGGAAAGATCGGTGTCATTGACCGCAGGAACCTTTGACGGCGTCGGTCTTCCACTTGATACTGTCGCTTCTCTGCAACCCTTGATGGATGCGCTGGCGGAAGGCATCAAAGAAATGCTATCAGAACAACGGGATATTTCCAAATCCTCTGTACCCCGCGCCCTCGATTCCACAATAGGGCCAAACCTCTCCACACTCACGTCTTTGAGCACAAGTTCGTCCGGAACATCTCCACCCAGAATCCTTTTTAATTTGTCGAGTCTGCTTCGAGCTCGGCGGAGTTCTTTCTCAGAGGGAGTAGGCGACGGGGGTGGTGACGGGGAGCTGATGCTGAGGAACGAGACGAACGAGACGGGAGAGGACGGGGGGCACCCTTGCAATTTAGACTTGGAATCAGACTTGCTGAAATAGGTTTGGGAATGGGATGTAAACTTGGGCGTAGGAGATTGAGAACGGGAGCGAGGCACGGGTGATCGCAGAGAAAGCGGAAACTCTGATGCAACTGCTGTCGACGTCTCGGGAGATGGTGAGACGAAGATCTGAAGGGGCTTCTTCGGTCGCAGTTTCTGTCGTTTCATCCCAACCTGACCCGACCCAGTCCCGATATGATCGATAGGGGGCACGGTCACTCGGATTCCAGGCCCTGCAGAAGTCGATAGAGTGCTTTGTTGAGCATTGATAGAGGCATTAATCAGGCTCTTCGCACCACCGCTACGACAGGATTGCGTCGTTCGTTGCCTAAATAAATCTGTGGCCAATGGTGATACGGGGGGGATAGGTGGTAGCTCAATGCCCGTGCGCGAGGAAAAGGTGAACTGGGGGATGGTTAGTGTCTGGGTTGGGAGCAACAGCTCTCCTTGAGGTTCGAAGCCATCCGACATGTCTGTCCAAATTCCAACGCAGATTTGATATCGCACAAATCAGGCACGGAGTCTGGGAGGTTGAAGCGTCGGGGTTCGAAGGGCTCACAGCCAGCTTCCACAAACGATAGCGAAAGCAACAGCCTGTCTGGCAAGAGGATCAACTGGGAGCAAAACAATGGCCGATAACGGAACAAAAAAAAAAGAAGAATGCCCAGCAAATCCTGGAAAAGCCTTGTTCGCATCACTCCATCATTCGAAACCCGGAGGAACGCATACCCAAACGAATTGCAGTCGGCCGCTTCGTCGTTGACCCCCAGTATAGGAGCAGAGGGAGAGAAGCCCTCAACCGTGCAGCTCCCTGATGGCCGTGGCAACCGCCTGTGGACATCTTGCAATAGAAAACTCACGCAATCGAAGGTCCGTTATTCCTTAGGAACTCTCGGCATTGAATTGGCTTGCGGCAAAAATCGTGTAAATTCGGCTTCTGCCGCTCACATTGATATGGTTTTAGAGTGTTTAGACATATGTAGCCTCGCCCCAAATTTGTCGAAATAATTCACCGATTTGATTTGGACGAATACGGAGTTACTCGCCAAATGTAGCAGTGATGAGGCGGCTATCAAATGCGTCAGCGCTAAACTAATTATGTATATATATATTTGAGTGACTCAGATCCCACCCATTCAGAATGAGCCATTTGTAAGTGGCTTGATTCATCTCACTCACAAATATTCCCACAAGTCGATCCTTGTATATTCAAGAGTGGGAGATCTGAGGAGAGGCTGCTGTACCAGAGCAGGGAATTACCTTCCAAAACAGTGGGAACTTATCAATGCGGCGAGGGAGATATGGTGGCCGCGGCGTGGACATTGCAGGGACCTATCAAAGATTCAAACGAGAAACATTTGGGGGTGAGAATATGTAAGAGGGATGTTCACTCGACCTGCTACCATTGTTGTTGTTCGATCCGTATGACTAGGAGCGCCAACGAACACGTGGGAAGCCCTTTGTGTTGATGCACGGGTTAAATGACGGCCGGATGGGCCCCTGTGCGGGGCGCCCACGCCCAAAGCGCTTGGAATGCGGAGACCGCCACCCTTGGTGCATGAAGAGAAAAGAAAAAGAATAGAGAGCCGCGTGCGGGCGCTGGTGTACAGGAATTAGTTACAAAGTTGTAGACACAACAAAGAGAGGACAAAGTTCAGATTCGCCTCAGTCGCACGGTCCAACAATTATGTGTTTTTATAATCAAGCGCTATGGATGTGCACTGACTGTGGCAGCGAGTAATCCAAAATAGGAACAAGAAGGAAACTATAGACTCAACATCAACTTGGCCACAGCGTACGCCTATATTCCAAGAAATCTCATACTTTAAACGCATTGCAGCAATGAAATAGCCACCCCGCTTGCCCATGTCCTGATCACAGGTGCCGAGCCCGTGACGCTGCGGGCGCGGGTTGAATTGACGAACCGTCAAGCAATTTAGTCCAACCAACTTAAGACATGGACAGCAAGTTGGAAATAGTTCACCAACAGTACCCTCGGAACGTAAGGCCACACTGTGAAGCTAGAGTAGAGTAGCTTAGTTAGATATCGAGTTTGCATGCACGGAAGAGAAATGGTGCCAACAAGATAAGTATTCGTGTTCACTCAATGCCAAAAGGGGTTATATACTGTGCATGTGGCATGACACGGAGGGCAACCACTACTTCGAAATGATGGGACCCAAGCATCATACGGGCTGATCCACTCACGCCGCTGGGCTGAAACTGGATCGATCGGATTAAAATTCAAAATAAGTTGGGGGGCGCGGCACATGAGCATGTTTTGATGTCAGCCGGAAAGAACTGGGCATCAGCACATTGGCAGTATGGAATCAAAAAATAATTGCCCACATGGTCGCTGACATTCGACGAGGGCCTCATTCAGTGGACCGTTGATTGCAACCGGATGACATTACCCGGAAAGCACGATCGACATGCGGTTCACATATGAGAAGGGGCAGTAAGTTGGCCACAGGCCTTTCCGGGATCCCCCCGCTTAGCTCTTCAGTCAAGCAAGTGGTTAACAAGGAGGGGGGGGGGCTCGGTTTGGCGGTAAACCCATCAGGTCTTGTGAGTCACACCGATCGGAACTTAGTTTGAGTGATCAGGAATGCTTCGGACGGCGCCGCCACCCGCGCGATAGGCGGGGAAGCTCACGACAAGAAAGGAGAACAGCACCGTGTTGCATTGAAGAACAGCATTGGACTCAATGCCTGGCACTTGTGAGCGTCACGAAAAGAGGCCTGAGGATGAAGCAGATGCACCCCAGCCATTCAAGCCAAGCGACAAGCGCAGTGATGTGCAGGAGACGGAATCGATCCTCATTCATGTGAAAAAAGTAGCGCTCCTGGTTGATAAACCACATGGAGGGTGCACTACACACTCCAAAGGGAGAAAGAACAATTATTTGACCAAATGAAGACGGTGCAAGGCCGCGCGATGAAACTGGAGTGCGTGTGTGAAAGACTGATGTGCCAGACAGGATGATGTGGGGCTAAACAGAACCTATCACTGACATAGGCACAGCTAAAGGCGCGTAATAACCCAAAAAGATTTAAGCAAGAGTTGAATGAAGAACTTGTATCCGTCCCGACCGATGCTTCACCACAAGATCTCGCTTCGCACAGTGAACAGAATGATGTGAGCTGCATCTTCCCACTCCGTACAGCCCATTCAGTGAATGTGCTCCAACCGGTGATGCCTTCGGATCCGTACATGGTGTTTCACAAGCGGGACCATTGTGCCAGTGATGTTCCCAAAACACTCCGCCTCTAAGCATCAATGCGGTGAGCACTCCGGAAACCGAGACCATCATCGGCTCGGGGCTACAGCTCGGCTACTAGGGAGTGGAGGCCAGGACCTCCTAACTACGTTACTGTTACTGGTTACCTGCAACTAGTTACCATGGTGCATTGCAACAATGGTTTCAAGTCGCCTATCTCAGCGAGTTGTATGAGAGACTGAGTCGTAAGGGGCATAGTGGCAGAAAGACAAAGGCCATTGTAGCAAACGTGATGAACATAGCTCTCCATTCGCGAGCCGGTGACAGCTCTAGGAAGTTTTCGCTTGAGGATCAGGGCACAGGGGTGGACAGCTGCACCTCCGATGAGTGCCAGTATTAGCGGTATGTGGAGGGGCTCCTCGGTCGAGCAAGACACAGCGAGACCGGAGATGATGGATACCGAACCGATGTCGCGATTCAAAAATGAGAATGATGAATCACAGAATTAACTAATTCGGGTGTGTGAAACGCGCCCCCATTGAGTTTGTTGACAAGGAAGGTGAATGGAAACTGAAAGCCACAGACAAAATCTAACAGAAATGAAAATCTACATCTGTGAGCTTGGGGCTTCGGAGGAGGCGCGGAGAGCGCGAACGGCAGGCTGATATATCGATGCGCCACATTCCCACGATGTATCCCGGCTGTTATGTTCGGAGTATGGTTCGCTTGTTCGCTTGGAACTTGCCGAATTTTTGCTGCCCCAACCTACTAGTTCCGCAAACTCAGTGGTGAAACCGTCCTAAAGTCATTTATGGCAGGCTACACAATGGGCTGCCCAGCAAATCATTTAGTCGGTTATAGCGGCTGGGAAGACAAATCACCAAAACATTTTCATAGCCCCTGGCACAAATGCCCAAAATCTGTGTTCACCGGACTTCTTATTGACACATTCCGATTGATCACGGCTACAATATGCTCATTCACCGCAGTATAGAGGTATTCCGATCGAGGGGCACTGCCGCCCGAGTCCACAATGGGGACACATCGCCCAGTGAAGCTTAAATAGCTACCAATCCTGCAACAGATGTCCATCATCAAACAGAGAACTTGGGGCGCAACATAAGCTGCAGTCGCCTGCTTCAGTCATCAGTCAACGAGAACCATCACTGACCCAGAAACTGAACAAATGTCTAATCAGAATTCCCTTCACCCTGGTCAGGCTTGCCTTGAGTGCCGTCGTCGAAAAACCGTACGTATATCTAGTTGCAATTTGTCTTTGCACCCTAGGACTCACATTTGTGCTGTAATTGTAGAGATGTGATGGAGTTCGACCAACATGCTCCAGGTGCCAGCGTCTCCGAAAGGATTGCGTTTTCGAACCTGAAGCCCGACGACCCCAACTCGACCGTATGGAGGAAAGACTTCTAGAGCTGGAAGGCATTATCGGGGAACTGGCCCGACGGCCTGTCTCACTCAATCACGAACTTATCCGTAGGCTTATGCGTGATGATGTCCCCTCTACGGACAGAACTCCCGCCCACAGGCAGTTCTTTCCACTTTACTGCGACCCCCCGAGGGTTTCCTCGGGCGGTGTGGTCACCGGCTCTGAGATGTCAGAGGGTTATGGAAGTGTCGTTCCACGTGCCCTGCTAGATGCTGGCCTACAGCGCGTCACAGAAGAGGTGCCGCTGGAGCTGGCAGATGACCTGTGAGCCCACCGCACTCATGTTACAGCTGATCAAATAAACTGACTCACAATGTCATGCGAAGCACGCGACTATTGCTGCCATTCAGGGGTCAATTCCATTTCTACGTTCATATCCCTCGGTTCCTTCATAAGATTCGTCTCCAGCCCTCTGATGCTCAGGCTGTTCACCCCGCTCTCCTCAATGCTGTTTTTCTGGCGGCGTGCAATGTCGGTGGTGGATTCATGGCCACCTATGAGACTCTTTTTCTCAACCGTACTCGTCATTTCCTCCAACAATCACTTGCCATGGCCGATCGCTTGGTCGACTTCATGTGGGCGAACGTCCTTCTTGTTTCTTACTATATCCGTGTAGGTCGAGTCGTTGAAGCGCACAACGCCCTTGCCTCTACGGTGCGCTTTGCCGTAGGTGCAGGTCTCCATGACGCATCCGAGGGTCAGACCGGACTGGCAATGCCTCCCGCTGATAGTACCGATAGAATGGAGAGAACCCACCTCTGGTATGCCCTCATGCTATGCGAAGCCGCCATAGGCGTAGGTGCTGGCTTACCACCTTCGGCCCCGCGCGAGGTGAGCGTCTTTCACTCACGTTTGAATAGTAAATGTATTCAGAGGCTGGACTATTCCAGCATTGCGCTTCTCTTAAGGCTCTCTTTTTCGGTCGGCAGATTCCAGTGAGTCCATTGTCGTCAGGACATCGGTCAGGTTGCATTGACCAAGGGTGTTCAGAGCGGCGCAGTGGAGATTAAGACGAAGGCCGCAGTCCTCCTTCACGAAATAAAGAATCTCATCGCCATCCCGATTGGTGAATCGAATAATCTCTCCTCTCTCTACCTCTCTTACTGTCATCCCTCAGGCCCCAACGGACGACCGTTGTCCGACTTCTCCCAGCGTTACAACACCCTAATCGCAGCGCATTCCACACTCCGTTCAGAATTGCCTTCACTTGTAGACCCTTGCGGCCTCCAGCCCACTGAGGCAGTATCCTATGCAAATCCGGACCTCGTACAAGCGCACTTGTCGTTTCATGTTTGCACCATTCTGCTTTTCAATATACAGACGTCGGGAAGTCAAAGTGCGGCCGCCAGCGAACAAGTCACTCACGCTGCCCATTCCATGGCGAATATTGCACTGCATGTCAGAAGAGGCGTGGTCCTGATGCCTATCCAGGCACATTTAACCTCTGTGGTATGTGATTTCCGGAAGCACTTTTGAGGGATTCGCGAAAATGATTTGCTCCTTTTTCTTTCTGTGACACCTATGCAGTGGTATTACCATACGGCATGTGAAGTACTTATTCGAGAGATAAAACGCCTGACAACTGGTGGCTCTCCTGGACCTGAGGGGGCCGTGGAACAGACGGATAGAAGCTTGGCTGCCCTATTTGATACACTCCTAGATCTCGTTGATCTATATCCACGTTGGCGTACGTTTTTCACCTGCTTGCTACTTTTTATGCGGCCGCTTCGTGCTTACGGAATGTCTCACCGTCATAGAGTCCACTATTCGCAAGCTACCCCAGCTATTCGAGAGTGATGAGTATGATACCATTTAGGTAGAGGCTGTATGAGCCTGGCCTGTCAGCTATGTCCGGCCCCACAATCTGCTTTTTTAGTTCGATTTCAGTTTTCCGTTCGTACCAAACGGTAATTACCATTTTCGGGCATTTCTAAAGTGCCATTTTTGCACTTAGTGTGGACTCGATATTTTCTCACAAAATCCCATGTATAATTGATAATCTTTCGATAGAATAATATATCTCACCATGTCCGCTTCTACCTTGTTGTTTTCGGTGCCTCTCTGCTGCTGATAAGCGCCCATGGTCTGGAAGACCAAATCCGAACGGGCCTCCCGCATTTCAAATCAAGAATCACGCTCAATTTCATATACTTATCCGATCGTGAGCACGATCAGCCTACAATTCCTTCCTCCTGATCAACTAAACAAGCGGGACACGTTTATGTAAGTGACAGGAGTCACTGTAGACGCTGGAGGCAGGTCTGACCCGTACCTGCTCTTTCAAGTATCAATTAGGGTGTGCAATATTCCCGAAGTCAATGCATCCTCGGAACGCTGTGCAATTCGCACACTCTAGGGGAAGGCCCGCGCTTGAGGGATGCTGATTGAGTCACAATCACTCATACACATTAAGGGCGCGGGTGCCATTCACCATGATTTAGAAGGTCGAGATGGTCAGGATTGAATCCCCCAAGGAGGGTTGAGCTCGATCAGTAGGTATATTAGGTATGCTCCGCCCTGATCGCAACGCTCTCCCCCGGGAATGAGACACTGTCGTCTAGTCGGGTCAATCAACCTTGTTTCAAGGGCGCCGGCACCGCGGCGCTGCAGAATCAGATGAAATTCTCCTATCGACTCGCTAACACGGCCAACCCTGCCGCGCTCCTAACTGCTGACTGCCACGTGTTAGTCCCGTGTCGGTACAAGGACTCTGATGCCAACATGAGAGCTAGGTCGCCATGGTGGGAAAGCTTGGCATGTGTTTGTGCTAATTCTAGGAGCGAGTCCTCTTCTTTTTTTTCCTTGATGGCGCCGAGGATGTGCCCTCAAATCTCGTTAACCACTTAAACTTCCCATCAAATGATAGGCAAGTTACACCGAAATTACGAACTCAAATTGACTACAACCGGGTGCATGCTTTTCATGACAATCGACCCTCAAACTTGATCATTGCCTCCTCCTATGTTTGCGGCCTTTTCCCTGGAATTATCTTGGATATGCATCGCCCATAGCGGCCTTCATGCGATCGACGCGTCCACGCGTCCATGCGACTCCTGTTGGGGATGACCCAGAAACTCATGACAACGCCTCACTCGAGGCTTATATAGACGCATGCGTACCACCTACTGTCGCTATCTCTAACGAATCCTTTTTGTTGGTCTCCGCCCGAAGGCAGAAATACTCCTTCGACGTCAGTAACTGACTTGGGCGGTCTACGCTACACACGCCCCGCAGACGGAAATTTCCAAGTTTTTGGTGGATGGCAGCTCCATCGTCCAGTGTGCTTCCTCCTGGAACAGCTTGTGTTGAATGCCGCAGGAGGAAAACGGTTTGTGCTGCCCCCGATTCCTGTCTCTTGGCTCATTACTCTGCGCTGGTAGAGATGCGACGGAATTCACCCTGAATGCTCTAGATGCGCAAGACTAGGGAAACAATGCAGATATGAACCGCCAGACCGTCGTCCAAGAATTGACCGCATGGAGGGCCGTGTGCAGGAATTGGAAGAGAGACTCGAGGAACTCACGAGAAGACCTCCGCTGTTAGAGCATGAGCTCATCCAAAGACTTATGGAAGGGCCGAGACAAGTGGGTCGGACTCCTTTCGTCCGGCCGTTTTTGCCATTTTTCTCGGAGTCACCGAACACAACATATACTGGTCAATCTACCATTCTTCAATCTGGGCTCCAAGAGGGATACGGCAGCACTATTCCCCGTGCCCTTCTGGATGCGGGACTTCAACGCCTTCACCCGACTGCTGATGTGACGCCTGAGTTGAGTAATTACCTGTGAGTCATCATTTTCAGGATGGCTGCCACGTGTTTGCGCTTATCCTGACTCATAGGGTCCGCGTCCTTATCCCATCTCGCGGTCAATTTCACTTCTACGTAGATGTGCATCGGTTCATCTATCGCCTCCGTCTTCCTCCCGGTCATCCCTCCGCGATTCACCCTTGCCTTCTTAATGCAATCTACCTTGGAGCCTGTTCAATAATTGGCGGCGCTTCTATGATTGCACATGAGCAACTCTTCCTGAATCGAACCCGCCAATCGTGCGAACAATCTCTCGCCTTCGCAGATCGCCTTGTTCACTTTATGTGGGCCAATGTTATTCTAGCACAATATTATTTGCGTGCTGGTCGCGTCGTCGAAGCACATAATACCATTGCCTCGACGGTGCGGTTTGCCGTGGGCGCAGGATTGCATACAGACGCTGAAATGGAGGACACGGAAACAGGAGACATGACTTCTCTAGCACTTCCCCCGGCGGATCCGATCGATATCGAAGAACGAGTGAACCTATGGTTTTCCCTCACGATGTGTGAAGCGGGAATCTCGCTAGGAACCAGCCTGCCATCTTCTGCGCCGCCTGTGGTCAGTACTACACTGATTTGCGATCGTATGAATAGGGTGATGTTCTGATATACTTTTTGAAGCACCGCGCTTCTATCGATAGTTTATTTTTTAGAACCGCACCATCTGCGAGTAACTTCCTCTTCCTGTCTCTTCTTTGTATTGAAGCCAGCACTATTCAGTACGATACCCATTATTCTGCTATAGAACTCAAAGCTCGATCGGCAATTCTGCTTCACGCTACAAGGAACTTTTTGCCCCTCACTAAAGGTAAGCCATTTCTGACCGTTATTCCAAGTATTGATGGGAGGACTGCCTGGCTCAGATGGTCAAGTTCGCCCCGATCTTCCCCGATACGAATTGCTTCTTGAGGCTCACTCTGCCATGGAACGTGTCATGCCGGACTCAACTGACCCGCGTGGAATCCTGCCAAGTGAAACATTCTCGTGGTTTAATCCTGAACTCGTGCAGGCCCACTTAGCCTGGCACACGGCGACGATTCTATTACATAATGTTCAACGGAAAATCGGGCTCCAATCGACCTCGGCAAGTGGGAGAATGCTTCAATCAGCAGAAGCAATGGTAGAGTTTGCCTCAAGGCTAAGGGCCTCTGAAGGCCTGATGCCTGTGCAAGCGAATCTGGACTCAATTGTGAGTTTCTCCCTAATGCTAAAGCCATCACATCGACATATCGTGGGTTGGCGATGTGTTTTTTAGTGGTACTACTACACTGCTTGCGAAGTTTTCATTCAAGACATGAGGCATCGTGGCGCTTCTGCCTCAGCACAGGATCATGCCGTCGAGGAAGCAGAACAAAGTCTCACTTTGCTTTTCGATATCCTTCTCGACCTCACTAACATGTATCCATCCTGGCGTACGTGATTCTATTATCTGCAGATGCTGTTCTTTTCCTGAGGGATGTGTTCTCCCAGAACGTTCCATTCAGAAATTACCTCAACTGCTGTTAGGAGACATAGGGTTTGAAACTATAGACTAGTGTCGGATCCTGTCACCTCGCCTATTCCGGCGCCAGCCCCGACCATAAACAATCCGGCCTCTGGAATACATCTCCTCCAGGGCACATAATAGCTAGGACCCACGGTAGTCGGTTGGTTGGAAAGAGGCGTCTGTAGGGAATTGTTTGGGGAGGTATAGTTGCCGAGGTGTGTGATGGATTCGACTTTCACATCAATCTCAGGGGTCGATTCGATTGTGTATTATACGCCACTTGATAATTTGGCCTTTTGACTAGCGTGAATAATTGGCGCCATCATCTTTACGTCTCGGGGAACAAACACAAGGGGGAGGGTAGACGCTGAAGATGTTGATTCAAATGTTGAAGGAGATCGATTGATTAGTGTCAGTGCTTCAGTTGAATTGTCGATTCCAGCTCGAGGGAGGGTGAGGGAAAATAAGAAACCACGACTAAGATTCCTATGCAATACCATATGGTACTGGTTGCTTGGCTTCACAGATCAGACAGGACACAGCGCTGTGGATAGCCGAAGCGTCACCTTCTGATGCTCCACACGCTTGTACGGGCATTGATGGCGAAGGAAGTCTTCCGGCCCCATTCATTCACTACAAAGGCTGCTTGGACCGTGGGACGAGACGCCAGGAACAATATTTCAGTCTAAATAATGAAATCCTAACATTCTCACACTGATTCGGCGCTGAGGGGCTTCCATTCCCGACGGGGCTACCAGTCCAGATTGTTCACGGATCACATGTGTGATAGCCTGTGCACAAGGGCCTCCACACACACACATATCGGTGTGCATGCTGAAACATCCTCATGGAAAACGAGTTGGGTCATGCTCGTGCTAGATTACTTCCTTCGCCATCAGAGCGCTTCCAGTCCTTGTACAAACTAGAAGCACACTTCGGCCATCCACGGCCAGGGGACCCCGAAAGCATCATACCATGTGTTATCTACGAAGCGACGCGGTGTAACCGCTCAGTTAACAATGTCCTTGAGACCGGCAGAATCTGGACCAGGACGTAGGCAGGGGCGAACAGCATGGTGATAGCATTATTGTTTTATAATAGACAACATTAATCGTCTGTGCCTCCTTGCTCCCTGACTTCTCATTGGTTGGTGGGAACTAGAAAGGCTGCCGCGCCAACCCAGGCCTTGCTCGAGGTCCTGCCCCTGTTCTCAGTAGTAGGATCTTGTCGGAACGTTACCCTACAGCACAAGGAAAACATGCTCATCTATTCGGTGCATACCCGGTCTCTGTACCCTTAGATTCAATGAGACAAAGTCAACAAAGCGACAAACACTTTATTTAGGGGTTCCCTGGATAAGTATGAAGGAACGAAATTTAGCCCCAAGCGACACCAGCCGTGTCGCATCGTCAAGTAGTCATTGCAGGCCCCCATAAACATTTTTAGCCCATTCCTGTGTGGTCTGACAAAGATTGGCCCCCCAACTTGGTTGGTGAGAAGCTATTCAGTGCGAAATGGATTCCAAAGTGATGGTGAAGTCAAACTCTGAAGTTGCAAGCGGGGCTCGGGGGGAAACAGCCGGAGCAATCTGAGGAGGCAGTGACATAGGGTTGAGGGTAGCCTTGAGGGCCCACCAGCATGGATTCTTGAATTGGAATAAGATACAGGAGTAATAAGCACGCGGTTTACGGTGGGAATCATGCCAAATTTCCTGAGTAATTACACGAGCTTGGATTTCCAGGCGGAATTAGCAAAGTAAAAATAGCTCCCGGTCAGGGGGGAATACGAATCCATTGATGAAACCAACGATCGAACATGTCGTTTCAGCCCTTTCAGAGTATGTTACGAAGTCATAGAGGCTGGAGCCCTGCCTACTTCCAGAATTTGGTGCACAAGCTCACGCAGTCCTCGCGGACTCCTGATGAAGGCCTATTCACACAGCCGGTAAGTCGGAGAGTGGACTCGCGGTTAGAGTAAGATGACTTGAATGCAGAGTTGTTCAATTGCCATTGGATGTATGCCCGTTCAAGCGTGACTCCATGGAAACGTGACCCAGCTACACACGCGAACCCCCTCAACCAGAAGGTGGATTCCGGTGTGTCAATATGAGATGGCCGTACTGCCATGTGATGTGACGAGGCATCACCACTCAGCTTGGCATCAGATGAGAAGGCGTGCGGTTTCCCTCAAGAGAGTTTGAGCAGGGTTTGATCCGGACCATAATGGTACTCATGGATATATTCGAAAGGAGAACTTCAGCGAGCGGTCAGAGTGTGTGCTGCGCTTTCGGGTTTCAAGCGACGACCTACGATAGGATCTGTCATGTAGGTTTGGGTTCCTGTGCACATTCAGTGGCGTGCTTGGATATTTTTAATTGTCACTACTCTCATTTCCTTTTTCCCTCACAAATTTGGAATTCCGAGCTTCTTGAAGTCGTTCGTTCGCTGACGGACTATGACTAGAAATGGACCTTGCTCGCACACGTGCTACGAAGGGTCTCCCTGAACTCTGTCGGGGGCAAATGCCTGGCCTCGCTTACCGGAAGTGCGCTGAGTGCAGTCATCCGTACACACTAATTCCGGCATTTCTCCGTGGCGTATGGAAAGCACATCTTGATGTTAATGGTTTGCCTCATTTACTCACGAGAGAACATCTTCGAGACCTGCATCAACTCCAAGCAAACTGATCGCGTTTCATGCACACGTGGGTACTACGCTCTGATCGGATCGCGCTTGCTCAATTTGCGCGAACACCCCTTCTGAGCTGATTGTTCTACTCAAAACGTGGTGGTACATGTCCTAATTACGTAATGATGTACGTTCCACTGCCGACTCCTATTTGGTATGGTCCGTCGGACCCAAGCCGGGGAGTGATCACTGACGCTGACGACTAAAATCCCTGACCCACGGGAAAGTCCAGCTTCTGTGCCCATTCCTTTGTTTGTCCAGAGATCAACCAAATTGACAGGATCTAGCCCTTCTGGACTCAAGGTTCAAATTTATGTTTTCATATCATCTAGATTATGTAGTCGGGATAATTTGGAAAGTGCAGTCAGAAGGGTCACCACTCTTGCGACAATGATTATATACACCGGGACCAACATCGCAATTCACTGTCCCAATCTTCCCGTTTTCAGTTGGCCGACCTCGGGCTTTTTGGATCCCCAAAAAGGGACGGCAATCCCTGGGACATGCACGGGCCAGATCGAACCTACGTGTCACGGACAGCAGTGTTGACAGAGACGCGTATTGAGGATATCAATTCTCATGTAGTACGGATATATCGGATAACAACTACACGTGGGCGTGGGTAGTCCACTTCCATGCCCTCCATGTACGAGCTACGCCCTACTCTGGTTGGGGACCAACTTCTCTAGAACGCTAAGGCAGAGCTTTCACTTTCCCTCGCGATATTTACTGTAAAGGCTGCGCCAGAAAGAAACAATGGGGGGTCAGGGTGCCATTCAATCCCCTGTACGGGAATGGACGAGGGAGGGGTGACAGCAGATGTATGATAGCCAATCATTCCTATCACGGACAGTCCTGGTATAGCCCAGGAATCCCCAGTTCATGATCACACTCTTCGAACACAGGGTCATCAGGAAATGGATTCGTTGGACACTTTGGTTGCAATTGGAAGCAGCAGGTTCATAAGGATCGACCAACCTAGTCAACTTAACTCCTGTTTCCACTCTAACGAAGGTGTCTTGGCCAACGTATTTCCGGGTTAAAACCATTTGAAGTGTGGTCGTATGTGATACGTCCATGAGAATTATGGGAGAAAGTGGGCCGCGCGGTGTTACCCAGCCGCTATGCGGTTCTGGAAGCTATTCGCTATCTACGAATGCGGCATACTGAAGGAGGGTTGATCGCAACGGACATGCGGTTATGCCCAAGGCTGCGGCTGAGTTCGGCTCTGAATAAAGGGCCGGGTCGGATCCTAGAGTCGTTCACTATGCATATTTCCGAAGTATCTTGTCCCCTTTCTCCCTGAAGCCCTCATTATTCGATATGGGAAGCGAATAATGAGTCTCTGCAAGCAAGCAAGATGATCTGAGCAGTTGTTACTGCCTTGCAGCTCCCATGCATGCTCCCACACGCTTCTGTTTGCTCTTAGCTTCGTTCTCAGTGTAAGTACTTTATGGAAATTCCTTCTTCCAGACGTGACGTACATCCCCAGCCCCGTGGATTGCGATCGCTAACTCACCAATGAAGGATTGGACACCAGCACAAATGAGTTATTCGATATAGTTGTGCATGGCGGTCAGGGCACTACCCATGTCGCGCATTGAAGCAACAAGTCGTCAAGGAAAATTAGCGTGTAAGGTCGACCACGCATCAGTGCCATATCAGAAGATTAGACTACAGTGTAGGTTGATTATTCATGGCAGCTCCGCAATGAAAAATCCTGCTAGACAACTTCACCTCAAATTAAAATCCTACTATAAAAACAGTGGATAATGTAATTTTCTACCAGGTTTTGAAAATTTGGTATGACTGCCAATTTTTTTTTAAAAACTAATTTCTATTTTTGGAAGGTGGAGGTAAGGAACACGAAATTAGTTATCAAAAAGACTTTGTTTTATTCGTCTATGGGATTTGTATTTCCGAACTGCATACTCAGCCTGTGCCCCTGTAAGACCTTTTCTATGTAGGGAATGTTAATAAGCAAATGGACAAAATTAAGTACTCACTCATATGCATCCATATAGCGCCAGGTTTTACGGAAAAAGCGACGGATTGTTACAATGTCACAGGAATCCAAGCACTGTGGAATCAGAGCTTTTGCAGATTTAAACTTCCCATCCGTTGCAGCTCTGTATCCTGAAGAGCTTACATATTAGAAAATGATATCAATCAAGAAATTGATTTGACTCACGATATTTTGCGTACCCCCAGTACATCTCAATTGGGTTAAGCTCACAGTGAAACTTCGGTAGGAATAAGCAGATGTGGCCCCGCTCCTCTACATATTGCTGAAGAAGTGGCCGTTCACTCTTGAAGTCGGATTGCTGGGACAGAACACGCATCATACAGCACCAGTCAGAGGCCGCAGTTGGGTCATCCAGTGCATCTGACAGTGGGATGTCCTCTACTTCCTCACCAGTTGCCTCTGCAGCAGAAATGCGTGCTTCTGCATCTTTTGCAGCTTGAGACTTTCGGCACTGCTCACAGGTCCCAATCGGCTTCCCATTTGGACTTTCGGCAACAAGTTTCCTCCACACACTTTGGCGCTCCTGCAACACAATGCGCATTCCTTTAGGCTTTCCTTGCAGCCCAGCAGGGATGCTTGGGTCATCTGGGTAGACCATTAGCTGTACTTGGCCACGAGTATCTTCCTCGTTTGGTAATGGGGGTGGGTTGTCGAGTGGGATGATGGTTGGTCGCATTTTTTTCTGTTTTCCACCCGGATTCACATTCATGCCATTCACATTCAACGCATCGGGGGCGAATCCCTCATGGCTTGAAGAGCAGTCAAATATCCATACTCCGACACAGTCTGGGTGTTTGAACTCAAATATATCAATTGCATCCTTCAGCTGTAAATAATCAATTATGCACTTTACGTCAATTTCAAGTCCATACCTGATTAACAAGTTGCTGACCATCCCACCACGCATCATGACCTTTCCCCGGATATGTGATGACTCTTGCATCAGACTTAATCTGAGTGGTTGCTGGGCGTTCTCGGTTTCGTATCTCTTCTTCCTCTGTTAGGACCAGTCGACCCTTCTCAGTGATAAAATCGGAAACATGTATAGCACGACCATTGCCTTTCTTTTTGAGGGGCTGCTTGCCATTTTCTATCCAAACACGGCGTCGGTGTTCATTAGTATGAAATATACTCTCATCCTGGAACACGGGTATATGTTCCTTGTCAGCAAAGACAGTTGGGACTGGCTCCATCTCATTTCCATCGTACTTGCGAAAGAATCTGACCCACACCCATCGACCCATTGAAGTAAGAATTTATGGCAATATATATACAGTACAAGTTAACATACCTTCCAAACCCCTTATTGGTGGACATTTTTTCGAGGTACTTCTGTCGATATGCCAGAACATCAGGCCGTTCATGGCCATCAGTGTATGTCCCCTTCTTTGACTCCACATTTCGATACCCCAACTTCCACAGCCACCGTCGAGCAGCCCGCTCACTGATTGTCTTCTTGGTGTCCTCAGGGAATAAGGTGGGAAGAAGCACCTCATTGACATGTTGCATTAATTTCTGAGTTGTCACCTAATCAGATGTTGGCAGTGAGTCGTGGATGATACTCAGATGGATTCAAGTTTACTTCGCCCAAGCGCTGTTCTGCCAGATGCCGTCTTACACCCATTACCACTGCTTCATTATGAAGAAAACTCTTTGCACCCCCTTTCTTTGATCGACACCTTTCTGGGAGCTTTCGGAATTGTTTAATGTGGTGTGTCATCTCTCGGATTTTACGTGCAAATGCTGGGCCCTTTCCCATGCGTTGTGCCACCGCAAGACTTGCTGCCTGCAAAGGTCTCTGGTGCTTTCTTCCTGGAATGGACCGCTGCTTTCGATACAGCTGTATATATCCAGCTACCGCTGTGAGGACCATAATCTCTTTCAATGTTGCCATTGAGGTGATCCGTGTTGCTTGTTTCACGAGTTTGTGTATAGTGGCCAGGATATCTTCTTCGGGTTCTTCTTCAGTTAGAATGCCTTCAATGGACTGGCGGATGTCAGTGGAGCGCTCTGTATTGGTCACATCAGTGGTGGCAAGTGGTCGAGTATCTGGTCCGGCACGGTTCAAAGTCCCATCTTCAAACACTTCTCCGTCATCTATGTCCTCCGGTGCTGCGCTGCTGCCTATATCGTCTTGGACTTCTTCATCACCGACCTACAGGGAGATCGATGACATTGCTCTGGCATACTGTCCAGTGGTGTGTAACAGATGCACGTACCATCTCATCCTTCAAACTCATTGTCTCGAAACCTCGCATCAACTGTGTGAATCTCTCTTCAAATTCCATGATGGCGCTTTCTCGGCTTCTCTCTGTGGTGTTCTTCCCAGAAATATCAGTTGTGCTCACTTGGAAAAATGAAACTGATATGAGGACTGACCGGCTGCCTCAAGAACTTTCTGAGGATATCGGCATCACAAGTTGTCGCCGCTTTCATTAGGTCCCTGCGCTTTGCTTTCACCCGATACTGAGTCCGAGTGGAATCTCCAGTATATGCGCTCCGGAGCTTCGCCTTGAACAGTGGATATTGAGTGGTCATTATGGGTGTATGGGACATACCTCCCGAGTCCTTTTCTCAACATCTCCTCGGTGGCTTGGCTCCTCAAAGACACTGTAAAATATCTCTAAGCTTCTTATATGGTCTTCCTCTTCAGATTCCTCTGTCGCATCGGCACCCTCGGAGCATAAGTCTGTTGAGATGTCTGAATTTGCAGCCGGATTGTCCTCATATTCAGATGGGGAGTCGCCCTCAAAATCTGAGTGCTTAAGACGCTTCCCAAATGTCCTTGAGCTTCCTGTCCTCTGTTCGCGTGCTTGGCGCTTGCGAGCATTTAAGGCAGGCATTTTGACTTAAGGGACCTTGACGCTCGGGTAGCACGTGATTGCGATGCCGCACAGACAAACTGGTGTTGTTTGTAACCAACTCAAATATAATACCATCTATCCATGTCATTTCGGACCAGTTGGACATCATTTGAACACGTTTCCTAATTCACTGCCAATTTTTTTGAGAAAAAATTTTCATTACTCAAAATTACACGAAATTGCTCTGATACATTGGTAAAGTACTTAAAAGTGCTGCCTTTCCGCTAGTTTCCATACAGTTTAAACAAGTTTTGCGAGCTGAGAAAGAAAGTCCTTCGGAAGCAAAGTGAGGCGTCAAAAATAAGCAACCTACACTGTAGTACTGCACATTCGTTCTTCCACAGTTGCATATTCATTTATGTAACCCGTGGGGTCATTCAGTTGGTGGCAAGCCCGGCAACATCGGTCCGATGCAATTTTCCTTCCCCTGCAGCATCGAAGGCAGTCGTGGGTGTTGATGACATCGATTCTTTGATTGACGCCGGACCATGCATTTCCATGTCGTGGTATCTTGAGAATAAGTAGAAGCGCCCCCGCTCGGAAGACGCCATCTCGAATCCGCAGGCCTTTGAAACAAACTCTCACTCTAGCTGTCTCGCGAAAATCACTCTGCGGGTCCGTACTACCAAATGAGGAAGCATTCAATTCCCTTTGAGGCTGTAGTAATTATTCCTTTTACCGCTGTAACAAGGGGATTTGAGAGCAGTTCGTTATCCGCGCGCACAGGGGACCATCGACTGGCCGCCGTTGCATTTGACGCGACCCGCCACCGTTTTCCCTCCGAAGGAGATACATATCTTCCCGATGTTTCTGAATTGGAACCTGGACCATTTGACTGATAAGGATGGTATGGTGTTATTCCCGCGGGTGCGGCCCCGCCGGATGCCGTCGGCGATGATGTACCATGGATACAGAAATGGGGTACGAGCGAGTTACCTCCTAGAATCGTCCAACATAAGTAATATGTATCCAAAATATCTGTCCCCGAAGCCTTCACTGGTTGTGGACCGCGCGTATCTGGACTTCTTGATAATGGATGTTATGCTGTGGTCAACTCACGGTTCAGCATTTTTCCGCTGCTATTATTTCCTTTCTTAGCCATCTTGGCTGCCAAAGTTGTGGCTATTCAGAGCGCCTGATTATAAAAGCAGAATCTTTGTGGGTCCTCCCTCAGTTCACGTAGCACGGAACTGAGGTGAGACTAGATATCGCCTCATAATATCATTTTAGTTCATGTAGCACGGAACTGAGTGCTGTTCGCTAGCGTTCTTTCTTTAGTTATGGGTCTTTGTTCAAGCAGACGTGATGACAGCTTTGTGCGTCCTTCACAGCTCAACACCCGTGCATCATGCGTGTCGACTTCTGAGAATATTAATGATTCAAAGGACAACTCGATCGAATCCGACGAGTTCGTGCCAGGTGGGGGCTGTAATCGCAGGCGAAATGGAAGGCGTAGACCCTCGGTGAGCAAGTAATCTCCAGGGGCTGATCCCAGTTGGCTGACTTTACTACTATTACCAAAGCCTCCACCCACTAATCCTCCTCCTAGTACTAGCGACCAGGTATGCATCCCTGACAGACTTCAAGTCCCCATTTGAGAGCCCGTTCTAGGTCGCATTTCCTCAGCCCGTCCTCAGACTCCAACAGTGCGCCCTGGCAACACACACTTTGGCAGCATCATTCACCCATTTTGTTCGTCAGGCACAGAGGCCGATATCAGAGTCTCGACAATCCTCATATCAACCAGTAAGCATGAGTTAGTTTCGGTCTGGGGTTTCGAGACCTGAGCTACCGATTCAATTATGCACAACAGCTCGAATCCCCGTGACCCCGTACCCCCTAGAAGGCGGCATAACACGATGGTTTGAACCCAACACGGCGCAAGCGCAAATATGGACACATTGGGAAGGATGATGTGGAGGATTGTACTAGCTAAGCGCGCAAGTCCGCACAGGAGTTCCATTGCGTAGTATTTCATCGTAATTCATTCCTTTGTATACTTCCACGCATGGACGTTGACCCAAAATCACTAGTTATATTTCTTTACATCTGTGCTACGAGTGAGCCGCTGGGAGACGCATTGCCATATTTGGAACGCTGTTCATAACATTCACACCCCCCTTTTTTGTCGTTTCAGGGTACAAAAGTACGCACGTCCACTTTTGCGAACTTGATTTTACCCATGTGCAATATTGCATATCCAGTATTACTACGTGACTTGCTGTAGTCGTGAATATCGTTAACATTGTCTCTTCCCACTAAAGAGAAGCCTGGCTGGTCACCTGCCTAGTCAAGTTGCCAGAGCCGTTTTCGTTCGTGGGATATATATGCGTTTGTATAGGTGAATATCGCGCGGTTCTCATTCATGAATCGTATACGTCCGTGCATCCGTGCAGCACTCTCAAAACCATCAGGGGTTAATATATAAAGATACGCCAGTTGTATTACGTAAGCAGGTTATTTCCCTCCATTCTCTTTCCTGGCTTTCTCCTCTCGCTCACGTTCTTCCCTCTCCTCTCTTTCCTTCTCGAGTTTAGCAAGCATGGCTGCAGGCCCCGACTGCCCCATAATAACATCAAACAGGCTTCCACTCATCTCCTTCGTTTGCCGTTCACGCTCTTCTTCAATCATTTTCTGCATCTGAGGTTCCTGAGCCTTGAAGTAAGCAAGTTCCTGGCGATAATATTCTTGAGCTTCTGCACGCTTGGCCTCGAGATAGGTCGGTGGTGGGCCCTTCTTCGTTGGGCGAGTCCCAGACGACTGATGATTGTGGGAATAACTTCCATCAGTCACGGAGCAGGGTGACGAGCTCCAACTTACACTACCGAACAGTGAACTCATGGTAAATCCTCCCACAACACTCTTGTTACCGCCTTGTCGCTCCCATTCTTCAATGTGCTTCTTTTTGCTCTCCGCCTCTTTCTTGGCATATTCTACAGCAACATCCTTTCCCGCGTACGCTTTCAGAACGGGGCGTACGTCTTCAGTCTTGTGGATCGCGATTGCTGGCCCGCCAAAAAAAAAAAATTGCAATTAGTGGGGTCCTTTATTCCTGAAGGTCGGACCTTTCACTCACATTCCAGAAACGGAATCAGCCCGACAAGTCCACCCTTAGTCTGATGATCACCTCTCCATTTCGGGAGGATAATCGCGTTTTCGGGGTGGAGATGCAAATGATCAGGCTGTGTACCGATTGCGATCACCTTTGACAGATCGCGGTTGAGATACGACAAGTCCTTGACTATCCGTCCATCTACTGAGCGGGTGGATTCTCGGAATAGCTTGTAAGAGATGTAGAGATTGTACGGATCAAGCTTCTCCAAGATCGGTATTGCTGTCTGTGCAAGTCAAAAGGGACAATGAGTTGATTTGTGCAGCACATCGTTTTTTTTTTCAGATACCTACGAAGGATATCTGGGACGTGAAGACCACAACCTCGAACCATTGCGACAGGTAACCAATGAAATATTCCACGCCAGGACGTTTGGCTGTCCTCCAACCATTCTCCCTCTGAGCCACGAATGGATTATTAGGCGAAGTTGAAGCGGTTTTGGCGACTTACGTCCCACATTGAAGCAACAAGTAGGTCGTCGAGTGACAAAATTAGCGTGTAGGGTCGACCATGCGGTGGTGGAAGTGGAGGGGGCAGAAGTTCGTCCCACGCAGGCTTGTCAAAGTACTAAGGTATTCCCCCCAACGAATATCATCAGTGCTAGATTAAAGCATACGAGATCAAAGACGCACGTCAAAATTACGGGATATTCTGGCGCTTGCACGACCAAAAAAGCCTGATTTTTCTGCACCCTTGAGAAGAAGTTTTTAATGCAAGAGCTCTGTGACCGACAAATCAGGGCATTACATACTTTTGGAATTTTCTCTTTCTCCCCCCACTCTCTTCCAGCATATATATATGACCCAATGAGCCCAAGACCTATCATAGCTATGCCGACACGGGAATATATTTTCTTCTTGCGTTCGATACTGGAAAGAGACTGCCCTGCAGACCTGGCACCAGTTGTTTGAGGGTGGAGAGGTTCTTCAGAAGTGAAGTCCAAAGAAGGTAGAATACTTGAGGGGGGTGAAGAAGTATCCGAGGAGGGAGCAACAGCGGATGAGGGGGAAGGATTCGAAGTGGGAATGGAAGTGTGTGACGTGCTTCCCGTTGTATTTATGGGGGGTTTCGATTTTATAGGTTTTGATGATGAGCTATTTTGAGGAGTATTATTGCTCGGGCTACGCAGCCTAGCAGACGTGCTTAATAGTAGTCTATAATGTGGTACTCTATGAGAAACGATGGCTGGCCCTCGAGTGAGAGACCGAGGGAAACGCTTTGAATGGAACGCCAGCTGCGATACCATAGACCGAGTGGCCATCATCCCCACGGTAAGAACTGGTCCAGGCAATCACTAGTGCCGTTACGAAGAACTAGAGTATAGGCGCCGAGTGTGCAATTACCGAAATTTTGCGGTAAGTTGCGTCAAGAAATCAAAAACACGTGATGTTGATTCTCAGCACCAGACGCTCCGCGCTTCCGCACTTGATGACCCAGATATCCACAACTGCTTTACATGCTCCTCTCACCCACTCCTCACCCTAGCCACATATGCCGATAGGCACAGTTCCGAACTCTAGAATGAATTCATCACACTTGTTCACCCGAGGGGGTAGGAAGCTTGTCAGCGATGATGCACAAACGCCATTTAGAGGCCCAATTTGTGTCGTACAATTATTGCGTACGGGGCTCTAAATTTGTCAATACCACAAATTCGAGTGGCTGATTCATTCCAGTTGGATGCTAGCTGTGGTCAGGCCGCACCACTTCTCCTCATACTTCCCTACAACAAAGTGGATAACATGGCCTTCCTCATCACCCGGGAGCTCAACGGTGAATTCTAAGCGTGAATCCAACTTGGATAATGCTTGGTTGAAAAGCGATATCTCGTTGGAGCAGGCTTCGACATCCTTTTGTGGGATGGCTGAGACAGCTGCTAAGGTGTTGGCATCCGTTTTCACGGGGATAATCTGCATTTTGGACCCCGGTAGGTTATATCGATGGGATTCTTCCGTGGTTTAGTGTTGCAAATCGAACTGACCTCTCCCACTTCTAACAAGTTAGATAGACCAAGCTTGCTAATAGTGCTTTCCTCCACCCGTCCTTCATCCTCGAGATCTCCTGCATAGAAAGCAACATCTGAGAACTCGTCTGAATCGCTTGAACGACCAGCAAGAATGCTGGAACATGATAGGCTAACAGCTCCCGCTTGAGCCTTCGAGAGGAGGTCTTTCAAGAAGTCAAAGGAAGAGAGTGGTGTAGTTTCAAATGGTTTAGGGACTGCAAGAATGCATTGTGTTTCCGCATCGAAGAGAGGCCTGGATTTCTCTTGAGTGTACCTAGCTAACACAGCCCTTTTAGAGGAAAAAAATGTGTGAATTGGGGAGGTGTCGAAGGCCTGGGGGGCGTACGTCGTATTTCGTATTCCCTCGATATCTGCTTTTTCAAGCTTTGTTGACTCGATAGCCTTGTTGAGACTGGCACGATCGTCGATCGGCGTCGACGAAGTGAACACCATTATCACGAGATCGTAGGAAGTTCCCACGGTGATCGAATAGAGCTGATCAACCCAAGCGCAATGAGCAAAGAGGGGACTGAACGCGCAGTACGCGACAGTCGCGTGGAGCGACGCCCGTCGCTCCTTGTTGAGTTAATATCAGGCTCGGTAGCGGGTGCAGCTCAAGTTCTTGTCGGGCAGCCCCTCGACACAGTGAAGACCAGAGCACAGGTAGCATCGAGTACGTTAAACGCGCGTTGTTCAGTTTTTTTAGTTGAAATTTTGCTTAGAGGGAATGTTTGTAAGCACGTCCAGTAAACATGGGGCATGGTGGAATCCAAAGTCCGTCATTGCTAGAAAGGTCCGATGGATATTCTCATCCAGACTGTTCGAAAGGAGGGCTTTTTTGCTTTGTATAAAGGCATGTTGGTCGGGCTAAACAGGATATGTCGTCTGACCGTGGAGCAGGGACGCTGTCTCCTTTGATCGGGATTTCGGGAGTCAACTCTTTGCTCTTTGGTGCTTATGGCGTCTCCCGCAAAATGATCTCACCATTCCCTGATTTATCAATAGCCCAAACAGCTGTTGCTGGGGGGATGGCTGGCGCGGTGAACTCGATTCTCGCTGGGCCAGGTAAGATGCAAACCCTCTCTAGTCATGCTGAGTTCTCAATCTCCAACGTTCAGTCGAACTTTTCAAAATTCGAATGCAGGGTCAATACGGTGGTGCTGACGACAAACGCTTGTCTCGTGTCGCTAGAGACTTGTGGAAAGAATGGGGTTTCCGCAAAGGAATCATGCGAGGGTTTTGGGTGCGGCCATCTCTCTCTTCATCTCATATGCGACTATCTCGAAGGGCAGCCGAACTGTAGGTGACAGTGGCAAGAGAAATACCTGCATACGCAGGGTAAGCAAAGACTGTCATGACAGCCATGCTTCAGATCGTCTGATTACGATGTCCAGATTTTATTCCGGTTACGAGTATACCAAGAGACAATTTAAGTTCAGATATGGCGAGAACCTTCCCATCTGGGCTTTACTAGCAAGTGGATCTTGTGGTGGTGTATGTACATCATTCCCCAGGGGTCCGAGTTAACCTTGCAGCCAACCTCCTAGATATCATATTGGCTGGCTTGTTATCCATTAGGTGCGTGGTAATATCATCCTTTTTTGTTCCACATCACTCTTACAGCGTTTGTGTAGATGTTGTCAAGTCCCGCGTTCAGCTGGCACCCAAACCGCCCACCGGGGGTCTTACCTACATTGCACGCGAGCTTGGTACCGTATACCATGAAGGCGGAATGTAGGTGCTTCTCCTGTGCTAAATTCTAGGTTTTCATATGTCCACAGAAAGGGGTTGTATCGCGGGCTGACTCCATCTTGTGCGTCTGCAAGCGTTTCGAAAATGTGCTGAACATCTCACTCCTATAACATGGATCTTCGTCAGTGATACGAACGTGGGTAGAACTGTCACGCCTTTCGGAATTGCGACACTCATTTTACCATTGGTCTTTCGCAGCATCCCGGCAGCTGCCGTCACTTTCGCCAGTAAGTTAGCTAGCTATTTCGCAGTCATTTTCTGACCCCCTGAGTCATCCAGCCTTTGAGATCACACGTGGTAGGCACAGAGCGCTTCCAAGGTCCCTGTGGATGTGATACACTTTTCTCCAGAATATCTTCAGGCACACACTTCGTGGTAGATGGCGCGCCAGACACTTATGAAATAGTTCATCACTGCTTCTACACAGCTCCGGTACTGGACCGCTAAACAGTGGAGTGCACGGGTGCAATAATTGACCAGGAGGCGGTAATATAGATGGCATGTATGGAGAGGATATCTGAATGCATGAGTTGGAGAGGTTGGGGAAGGTCGCATGAACTGAAAGCATGCGAAAAATGTTCATGGAATGCGTAAGAGGTGGGGACGGATATCAATCATGTTCGGTCAACCGGTCAACTGCTTCTGATTAGTGAGGGGGTGTCATCAGAACACATCGCTCCGTTGATGATAAACTTGTCGAGGGATTAGCAGGTAACTGTGCGTTTCCTTCGTGAAGAGGGGGTGCCAATGGGGAATCCTTCAGGCTCGCAGCCGTGTGGTCAGTAACGAAGTACAGCGCAACCGGATCTTCCTTCCGGAAGTTGGTCAAGACCCTTTCCGGGGCCAACTCTTGTTTAGGAAGTACCGGAAGCGGCTGGCTCATTGTGCATTCACTTTGAGCGTCGCTTAGTGAGTTCTGAATGATTTGACTTGGTAAATGCCGCGATTTGGTCAAGGTCATATCAACGGTGGAATCGTCCCCATTCTCGCCAGCGGAAGACGTATCCTCCCATGTGTCATCTGTGCTTTCGTTGGCGCCTCGGGTGGTTTGTAATTTGGGATGAGGTGGGGTTGAACGCGCAGAGAGGACAGAACCGCGGGGGGAGTCTGGAGAGGATCGATGAGGATCGAACCTGGGCGATGATGAAACGCTTTGCAACTCCCTCGCCTTTGCTCTAGTTCGCGGCGAACCACCTATGGAGATATCCAAGGACCCATTTACTCTGGTTCTGTGTCGCCCTTTGGGTCTAAGCTTGCCTCCACCTGACATGAATACATCTTCGCGATTTTCATCGGCAGTGGATGATGTCAAATGTGTTGATGGCGTGAGCATGATCGATTTGGTAAACGAAGACACTCGTTGGCGCTTCCATGTTTCATGAAGATGTGATGTTTTGGCAAGCGCTTTCCGCGAACTCCCTGGCGCGTTGTTTGTGATGATGTTGGGCGTCAATTCAGCGAGAGATGGATATGAGTATGAAGGTGGTGTGTGTGGGGAGCCTCGAAGATGTGATTTGCTTCGGGATGTTCGGGACTGCTCAGGGAAGGGCGAGAGGAGCACAGGTGCACGTGGTTGAATGTCAACCATCTTTGTGGCAGAGGAGCGAGACAAGGGGAGCTGAGGCGCCCGGACGTCCTTTGCGGGGACGGCCCGAATGTTAGGCAGAGATGCTGGGGTTCTCCCTTGGATGGAAGGCGTCCCTGCTTGCTGAGCGAGAGTTGCTACACTCTTAGTCAGTTATGTCGTCAAGTGACACGAGCATTGGAAACAGGACGTACAGGATGAATTTGGCTTCTCCGGCTCGGAGTTTGTCCTTAGCCCATTGGCACGCCAGAACAGGTTTGGTCGTCTACCGGTGCGCATGGAATTTTTTGGAACTGAAAGCTCGTCAAACAGCGAGCCTCCAGGGCTTGCACCGCGTGTAAATGTCATGAAAACCAGAACCATTAGAAGAAGACACAATTGAGCAACCCCTAGTCGTTTTTCAAGAGTAATCTAAAAGAAATAGGCCTATCAGATCTGCGATTCAGCTGATTTCCGGATACCTAACTTCGTTTGACAAGGTATGAAGCTGAGTCACGAACTCCATCCTCTGTACTTCCATGTCCCGTTTCTGGTTCCGAAGCTCCAACAATGCCTTCCGAAGCGCAAGCTGATGCTATCACCAAAATAATGAGCCTGATGCGTGACACGGCAGTGTAGATGATCCCACCGAAGTCTGTAGCTTCCCAACATCATCCTCGAGCTTCTTCAGGGCCTCTCGGACAGATTTCGCCTGATCCTCAATGTATTTTACGCTCAGGGAGCTATTCGATTCCAGGGCAACAAGTCGTTTCATTATATTACGATACACGCTCTCCCCGGTTGCTAGCGATGGGGATGGTGAGTAGGAAGACGGACGAGTGGACCGCAAAGTCGAAGAATCTGTCGGAGAGCGTACGTAGCGTACTGCTGTTGAATTAAGCGGCGCAAGAGTTGAGGACTCCGAAGGAGATGCATGAGTGGCGGTAGATTGGAGGGCAGAGGCAGCTGGATCGGGTGCAGATGGTGCGGTCGATGAAATCTCAGACTCTGCTGGAATGTTGCTGGAAGCGTTGGCTGTCGAGTAGTCAGAGACGTGAACTGATGATGTGAACCAACTAACTCACATTTCCCGTCCGCAGCGTACGCATATACGGGCCCTCCAGTCATGATTTGATTCACTATATCATCGATTTCAGCCTCTGGAGCTGCTAATGTCTCGGTTGGCACAATAATTGGAGTATGGGTGTGCGTTGACTGGATATCAGCGGCAACGGCGGACGTAGCACTGGCAGCTGCGGAATTGGATGCCTCAGCAACAGTGTCCTGGCCCGAGGTCGACCTCTCCGCAGGCGTGGATTCTGTCGGCCCTATATTGACGGACGACGTAGCACCTACGGCGGTGCTGGTCAATTTGATTAATTCTGTTTGGCTGTGCGCAAGCTCCAAATACTCCGCTTCTGCACCAGCTTCACGTTCCTTTCGCCCTGCAGCTTGCCATTCGTTCCATTTGTATTCTTCCATTTGTGTAAGCCCATAAACATGCAGAAGGCTGACCGGGCAGTAGTACTCCAAGCCGTAGTGCGACAAGAAATCAATGCGGACATAACGGTAAAAGTGGGGATCTGGTGGAGGGTGGAACGACTAAAGAATAGCTTGTGAGAGAGAGCACCTGAAGGAGAAAGACCCGAGGCACCTGAACTGTGCGGATGTTCTTGGCACTATATGTACCAACGTGCTTCCAATGCTTTTGCTCCACGCTGACGCTGACGGAGATGTCCTTGAATACCCCGGAGAAAAACTCAGAATTTGCCAGTTGAATGGTGTCTATAAGGTAGTTCAGTAAATTACAGACCCGGATCCTGAAGCGCAAATATACCTATTTGGATATCGTCGCATAACTCAACAATGACGAATTTACCGGGTGTCGCGCAGGGACTGAGCATGTACTTGTCACGCTTAGGAGATAAAATGGAAGCGGGAGACTTTGATTCCTTGTGGGAAGAATGTATTCTTGCCGAGCAATCAACCGATGCATAGTTGAACCTGTCAGTGAGTGGGACTCGTAATGTTGGCACTATGTCTTCGAGCGTTTTGGGTGAGGCCGATGACCCAGCGTGAGAGTTTATATGAGCATCTTCGGGTCCACCTGCGTTGGAAGATTCCATATTATCATCAGTAGACTTATTAGGCGTCTGCGAGAATCTCAAGCGCTTCCACTCCTCGAACGACGGGAAGTCATCCGTCATGGCCACAGGAATGTCCGATACGGAGCAAACGGGACTATGGATAGTAATAATGGGTCGGAACTGGTCTTGGACGGTCATGCGGCAGGTGTTCTGTCGGTGTGGCGAGTGCTCATTGGGCGTGAGTGACCCAATGCAATAACGGAGCATGCAGACAACCGTCAACGTGGCCATCCAGGCTGATGTCCCAGCGCGTTTCTCGGACGAGCCCATGGTATTCTTGAGCCAGTTATAGGCGTGGTGTGGTCCTATACAATCATTCAAGCCACGTACAGAGCCAGGTGCGTTTACTTAGAGACGTGGAGCTTATTGAAGGATGCTTCCCGTTTTCGGAGACAAATCACTTGACGTTATGGATCTCATTCATTCAAAATTGTAATTTGTATTCAAATTTGGACCGTGACAGCAAATCTGGGTGCCATGTATGCCGATTCATCGAATGTAACTTCAAAATCTGACGCATCTGATGAAGGGCTCCCAAAGCAAAGAAGAAGCCTGCTGATGATGGTGGAACCACTGAGCCTGTGAGTTCTAAGCACCGGTATCTTGTTCCATTGTACAAACATTTACTTAGCAGTAATCCTTGTAAGTCTTTAGCTGAAAGGCTCTCATTTCTTGACTATCCACGACCGTTCAAGAATCCTAGCTGGTCGAGCAGTCGGCAAGGGGCTGCAAATAAACGTGGTCGAGGGCTGAAACAAATCTTAGCTAGTGACCGGGAGAGGGAGAAATTTTATCGAGAGCAGGCGCAATTAGCCCCGGAAGTGGATGGAGAGGTCCCCAAAAGCCGAGAGGAGGATGTTGTGTTCTGTATGGCTCCTTTGTTTCTAGAGGCTTGGCGGTACAAAGCCCGTCGGTGTCCTCTTACATTCTAACCTTTACTATCGCAGATCACACCGTTGAAGCCCCTCCCTCAATATTGCCTCAAGGAAAGTACTGTGACATAACTGGCCTAGAAGTGGGTCCCTGTCTATATACGATCGTCTCCAAAAGTTGACCCCGCTTCACCAGGGACCTTACACGCATCCAACGTCAGGGTTACGATACCATGACCAGAGCGTATACGAAGTCGTCAAATCCTTGGTCAGTTGTTTATCTAATTTTCCATCGTTCTCGACAGGTTGTCACACCCATTTTACAGAATCCTTCGGCTCAACAAGCGTACTTAGCTGCGAGAGGCGCAAGTAATATCGTCAAGTAACATCTTGGGCGATCGTTGGACCGAGCGCCCAGGCCTTGTGACATTGCATAATGCCCCTACTACCGCAACGCTCCTTGAAACACAGAATCCGCGATCGATTTCCTGCTTCTCCATTCTTATGTACAACACCAAGACACAAATCGAGTATAGTACACAAATCCAGGTCAGGGAGATGATGAAGCCACTATACGCCAGTACCAAGAAAATGGAATAATATGACGAAGGTATAGGGATAGCTTTCTGCTATCTCTATTGCAACAACGCGAGTGAACGACGTTTAGGATGGAGAGAGAGGTGGTGGGAGATGCATGCAAAAGACGAATATGAATGTCAGTAAGGCGAAAAATGAAAGCTGCGAAGGAAATGGACATGGATAAAAAAGCGAAAGTCATGGCACACGGCAGAATGGGAAGGGGATTTAGTGAATCAAAGGAGATGATAGAATGGAGAGAAGACGATGTTTGAAGGTTCGGTCAGCAATCAATACGCCGTCGGAACGAAGGGATGATAGGGATATTGGGGAATTGTCGTGGGTAATATTACGAGATAGGTATAGGGTAAGAATGGAAATACAGTGGACGTGTGGGTTGGAATTCGAGCAGTTCCTTTTCCAAGAATATGATCAACGAATATACCGGTATCCGCGTAAGGCTATGCAAGCAGGGTTGAATGGGATCCACTCCATACGGAGGGAGGGTCAAAAGGGTGAAGTTTGAGTGCAAGCGCAGATTTGGTGAAAGTGCGGATGATGCATCCCGAAGAATAACACGCAGAAAACGTGTCATTCTAACCAATGGATAACGGCATCACCTCCTTCTCGCTCCCGGTTAATGAACTCGCGCCAAGCACGTGGTAAGTCAGGCCGGTTCCATCCAGTGAGTGTGATGTTCGTGATGCGTTTCGTAAGCGCCATACGTGCAAGAAAAGCTAGCGTAGGTACGTGCGCATGAATGAATGTTATCTGGGGAAATATGCGCATGTGAGAACGAGAAAATGAATGTATGGAGACTGCAAATCATGTGGGAAGGAACGATGGTTACCTTTGTCAAGCAAGTACCGTCTAGAAGGGTTGGGACGCCGTCATCGTCGGCTCTTAACACGGATAGGATGGCTTCCCAGCTTGATCCAATGGCCCAACTGCGACATGGTCAGTCAAACGATGAAAAAAGAACTTGGGTATCAGTGCTGACTCACTTATGCACGCATTTAGGAAGCAAAGTCAAATACAGCGCCCCATCAATGATGAGTTCACGCAAATGAACCATGAGCTTAAGCACCGCGATGTGACCGCTCATCACCTCGCCCCATAGTGATAGCTCATCCTCCGGGCCTTCGCTCATCGGGAAGCTCATCGTCAGGTGCAGCTTTGTTGTCCGCATATCTAATAGAAGCGGATAAAGCATAGATGAATAATTTGAAAATTCTTGCACGTGAGTCTCCCGTGGAAGCCTCTTCACAATGGGGAAATAATTTCGAGAAGAAGCGACGTCGTAATGCACTTCAGGGATGTGGCGATGGAGAGAATATGCGGGTACGAAGAAGGAATGGATCATATAGTCGTCTGGGGGAGGGACAAAGAGCTTGAGGATCTTAGTGTGGTTAACGGGGCCCTCTGGTCGAGCGAGCGAACTTCGGAGGTCGAAAAGCGCTCTATAACGGCTAGGGCTTCTGATGGTAACAGTCCTATACAGGAATGGCTCAATAAATTGACACCAGGTTCGGTTCACAAGGGAGAGGTTTGCTGCCACGGGAAGGTCAATGGAGTCGAGGCCACGGTCAGCGGCGATAGCAAGCCTCAGGACAATGTACTGGATTTCCAATGGAAGGCTGGGAAGCCAGAGAGGCTCGCAATGATTTCCGATCTGCCCGAATGTGCTAAAACGGGGAAGGTGAGATTCATGCCCCCGACGACGGTCAAGGCTCGACTTACGATTGCCGGAGATCTAGCGGAAAGGAAAGAAAACGATGTAAGAATAGCCAGGAAGATAATACGGGATGAGGGCGCTACTCACGGGTCCATGCCTCCGTACTACGATAGCTGAGGAGTGACACACTCTGGACGGATCTATAAACCGACTTTCCTGAAGTCCTCGGAAGGTCTACACGACACGAAGGAGAGAAGCTATTCGATGGGAAGTGATGAGGCAAGGGAAATTCGCGCATGAACATGCATGCAGGGGGCAGCAGGAGTCAACTGCTCACCTCTCAAGTTTATCCTTCACGGCTCTGGCGAATGAGGCGGGTTTCTTCCTGTAAGCACTACGGTAATGAAGGTTGGGGTGGCGAGAAAACATGGCACGGGCGATTTCGTCGTAATACTTGACCTTGGTGCTGTGCGCACTGGACCGTTGGCGGGAATTGGTCGCCGGGAAAATCCCAAAGCGCCATCGACGATTAGACTCCATGCACGATAGAAGAGTGACAAGGAGAGAACCATCGTTTTCTTCCCAGCTGTTCATGGGCGTGAAATGAGGATCGATTGCGTGGTGCATCTGAGCGGACTCGGTGTCGCACCTTAGTTGGGCTGCTTTGACTTTCAGGCTACGAGGGACGATGTAAGAAACGGACGGGTGGTGACGGGGGGAGCGCCTGAGAGTGTCCATGGTGAACAAAACCCAAGGGGATGTTCTGTGGGTGGATGGCAGCGTGAAGAGGGAAGGAGATATGTACGAGTTCTAGTCACGTGCACCGCTGCATCTTAAAGGACCCTCCCGAAATTGAACAATTCATCAAGGACCCCATCGGTCTCTTCATTGATTTGCAAGATCTCGGACCCTGGAGAGTCCACCAATGCACACCCAGGGAGCTGCAGCAACAGGAAATAACAAGGGATAAGTCGAACACCGGACGGACAGGTAACGATAACTACAGCAGCCTCTTGCGCTTCGCTTGGTTCCACCACCACCAAATGGCACACAAAACCCCAATTACTACCAGAACATTCACACCGAAAACAGCCCCAAACAAATAGAAACGTCCATCCGGTGTACTCAACGGGAGATTAATGTTCATGCTGAAGATACCTAGTTGAAACCGTCGTTCAGTCACTCACACACGCAAAATTTAGCAGGGAAACGCACCGGTAGCCACTTGCATGCAGTGATCTGCCGTGTGGACAGCACTGCGCTTCAAGAGCATTGAATCTGCTCGATTCGTAGCGTGAGCGAGGTTCACTCCAAGTCCCGAGAGGTATGTTGGCTGAGAGTGAGCCAATACTCTTTCGTAATGCGCCAAAGACTGTTGCATTGTCAAGAGATGGTCTGCGTATTAGTGGTCCATCAGCCTGCCTGGACATCGACTCGCTAGTCAGTAAGCTCACCCTGGACGTCATCTAAGTGCGCTCCTAAGTCTGCGACACCCGTCAATCTATCCCGCAGTATCCCAAGTACCTCGTTCTTCGGGGCGAGGAGCCTTATGAGCAACGTCACGGTCCGCCTAGTCCGAGACATCCTTATGAGAGTTTGTGTTCTCGCAAACTTGACAGCACGCCACTTTGCCTGACCAGTCAGGCGTGGGCAGATAAGCCTCAGCCAAAGTTTCTTGGTCCTGTGCACACAGGCGGACCCGCAGGACGAGAGGTAACAGCTGATAGGGCGAAACAGATATTGCAGTGTCGAGCATGAACGCTGGTATGTATGATTCCAAGCGCTACGACGGGGTTGAGAAGTGGGCGATATCGGGAGTGACTCCTTCCTTTTCTCGTTGAGATCAACAATGACCTCAATCGCTTCAGGCTCGACCTCACGTTGCCGGGCAGCTTCGGCGTGCTGAAGTGTAGTTTCCCAGTCACGGAGTACTAGATCCTCATCTTGCATTCCGGTAACAAGCCTATCGACATTTTCCACCTCATGACCGATGCGCTTGATGACAGGGATGTAAGCATCAACAATGGAATCCATCAAGCCATGCGTGATGTGGTCTATAGAATTGGTTGCATCTTGAGCATACAAAGGGATGTTATTGGTAAATGCACCTGATGTCATGATTGTGGTGTCGTTATTCATCTGTAAAATTTTGTTCCTAACTCTATTGACATGTTCCGACAAATCCGAAAAATGGAACTGGCGAGATGCTCATTAGTGAGAACGTCGGTGCATATGACTTGGTCTACTCACCGAACAAATTCCTTCTCTAAAGACAGTGATATAAACGTTTGTCACATTAGGGATATCCTCCTCGTTTTGAGGTCGTCCATCATCCCCTAATTGTTCACGATCCCTCTCAGCTAGATAATTATTCAAATCCACGGAACGAATAACAACGAAATAATAACCCAAGCGAGGGAAGATCTCCACTTTTTCCCGTGGGTTTTGCTGCAAAATATCTTCTAATGTACGTGGGTGCAGATGAAGCAGCTGCAGAATGGAAGGTCACTACGACGGCCGGGATTCTTCACGTAAGTCAACGTACCGTGCCAAGCATACGCATATCTTCCCAAGTAGGAGAGGCCACATCGAGCCACCACGCTTTCTGCCATAAATTACCCAAAATAGTCGAGTCAACTTCTGGTGGAGTGCCGCTGGAGCGATTCCCTGTAGTAGCCTGCGTGGTAGGTTTTCGAGTGCCCAGATTCGTGTTCGAAAAATTACCCGTCCCGATGCCCGCACTCATGAGGGGCCTAGAATGATGATGTTTCGACGAGGGCTTTTCAGCGTGACCTCCTTTGTTCTTCATCTCGGGCACTGAGTCCATTGACGCGGGCGACATCGACTTAGTCAGGGCCACGGTTACCGGGGGCACTGAGCTTCGTGAACCGACCCGTGGCGACGTAGTTGTAGTTCCGCCTTCAAATGCCTTCTCTCCACATCGTGCGTGGGAAGATTCGGCGGGAGAGTGCACAACAGCTGCCGGTAGGAAATTTGCAGGTGCAGGCTTGGCGCGATGGAGGCAAGAATTCATTCTAAGGGACTTGTGCTGCTCATGGCGAAGTCTATTAGCATCACGGAGAGCCCGCTCGATACTGGACAAAATAAGGGGTAGCGAGGTCGTTTGAATCAGCCGAGAAGTAGAGTCTTGCTGGGGCACTGGACGGCCACCAGGGAATGAAGAAGGTATGTTTTGAGACCGGGCTTCGGAAGCATTTGGCAGAAGCAGACTGAATTCCCGTGGGATCCGTCGAACGTTTTCAAGGGCTTGGCGAGCGAGTGCGCGCTGTGCTGAATCGGTGTTAACAGTAGAGGTAACGATGTTGGGGCGTCGGCGATGTCTGGAAGACTTCCACGTGGCGGCGGGGGGAGCGGAAGAAGTGGTAGAGGATGAGCTAGTTGTGGAGGCAGATGGTCGAGCCCAGCGAGGGATTGCAAGCTCCACTATGGCAGCGATGGCTCTTGCAACTAATCTGATGGACGCGAATGGTGTCGAAGGGGATGAATGCCTGCTCGAGGCTGTGTCAGGTGAACTAACGCGTACGATCGGACGGGGCGCCTCTGGGAGTTGGGGGGTTGAGCCACGGTATATATCGCTTTCAGGGTTTTCAAAAGGACTGGCTCGCTGAAGCGGCGTCGGACCAGGGACACGGGGAAACCTGGGTGTCGCTCCAACGAAAGGGCTAGTCAGAGACTGATTAGATTCCATTATGGGTATGAGCTAGAATTAGTCCTCTGGTTGAGAACGCGCTGATTGATTCCCCTGGGTATGACACTAGGCTTGCAACGCACTCGCCATAAATCAGAGCACCGCAGAGCCAAAGAATGTAAAGGCCTTGATGGCTAACGACAAATCCCCCGCCAGCTCGACAATGGGGATTTCTGGAGCTTCGGGGATATCTCTTGGAAAGTCAACGGTAACGTTAATATTTTATGTGATGGGTTCTACTTTCCATGATGCGATTACCGCCAATACCCTTAACCTTATTGATCAAAAGTTTATTGCCGGCTTGGGCTTGACCAATAGTAACGCTGCGCTATATAAGAGCACAGCTTGTGATACCCTCAGTCCTCGATTACGAGCCTGGGTACGCGCTCGACTGGCTATTATAATAGCATCACCCCCCAGTAGGAAAGGCTTCGCGAGATGAAACAAGCCTTCTGCCTAGGTTTTCTTTGCGATCACAACTTTGAGGCGAGAACAATTTGTTGCCTTGCTTGCACAATTCGTGGGAATTTGTTTTTCCCCATTTCATTAAAAAATTTCCTGCTTTTCCGGGTACAGCTGAGAAGAGAATACTCTTAGATGCTAGGGTTTCTGGGAGAAGCTTCCGATGCTTTGGAACTGCTTACGTCGACAATCGGAGGGCCCTTCGGAGTGCCCATTACAGCGGGGGAGAAGACAGATGTCATCCTGGCTTTAGAATAACCGAAGCACCAGCCGGAGAATCAAGGATATGGGGAAGTGCTGCTGTGACACTTCGTGTATGCTTGCGTGTGCTGGGTGAGGCCTTGGGCGACTGCGGAAGGAATATATCCGTAAGTTGGGTCTGATATTGGGTGTGCCGTCAGGCCCATTTCCGCTTGTTATGTGGCTCTCGGCGAGTCGAACGTGAGGGGGGACAAGATATCATGACATTGTAACCGCGCGCGGGGTATAAGTAGCTAGCGGTGTAGAAAGATTAGACAAAAGTAATATGTAGATGGAGAGCGCATGGTACGCACTGCTCACGTGGAACATTGTAGCGAGTAAAACAGGTGCCCCGTGGAGCAATACCAATAACTGATATGCGTGCCGGCACGTCGTCATAGGTACAACACCCCTTGTGCTGGTCATCGAAGAATGGCGCGGTATCGAATAGAGGCTGGTGTTGGAATTTGCACGTGGTCTTTTAGGGAAACCTAAAAGTTGGACATACTGGGAATCGAACTCCAGTCTTCTGGATCGCGAACACAGTGTGCACAGCCATTACACCATACGCCCTGTTAGGCTGAGGTGGTTATTTCAACAGCTGGTAATCTGCCTAGGGGTATCGTTGGTCCACAAGCAGAATGTCGCATCACCAGCACCGATCACTCAAACAAAGACTGATAACGGGGGATCGAAAAATACTATACCGATTTGTCCGCAGAGTAATGAACCCCGACCTCCCGCAAACCTCTCTGAGAGAAGTGAGAAGTGCCCTGAAACGACAAATTCCAGCAAGACATCGCGCTGCCGAATCGAAAAAAATATGGCCCTGCTAGCCAAGCTGATCCTACACACCTGGAGTGGGAACTTGCATGACGAAGAAAGGTTTCCGGACAACGGCTAGAGAGCAAGGACCGGGGCCGGCGTAAATGACTGTATCGCGATTCGCGAAAGCTACTGCTAAGAAATGGGAAAAAAAAATGTTGCGTCACGCTTGAACATGCAACTTGTCACATTTGTACAACACACAAACGCTTCTTTATGTAAGGCGACCCCTTTCTCCTAGCGCAATCTCAGAAGGTAGACCGATCAAAATGCCATTGATATGGATATGTGGTAGTCGAAGTATCAAATCTTAAAATATAAAGGGCTATGGCGCGTTCAATACGTAAATACATACATACTAGAGTGAAGATAACAAAGTAATGAAGAGGAGCGAGTAAGCAGACATATGTACGTAAAGGATAAAAGAGGAAAGATCATGGCATACACTAATTTCAGCGTCGAGATCTTATGTACTGATATTGCCACGGAAGAGTCACTCTGCAGTGCAGAGTGATGCAGAGTAACATTTATATAGAGCAATTATTGAAATGATAAAGGAAAAATTTCACCTCAGACTCGTACAAGGGAGAGGGGGTGAAAAAATCCTCTCTTTTTACACACGAATACGACTATTAGTTCATTCCCACGGCATCCGGGAGTTGCCGGTGAGCACAAAAATGAATTCAATTCATTTTCGATTCAATTCAAAATCTCCGTCGCCGGATCAGTTGAACCCCAAAACATCGTCCAATACCTGAAATGTTCATCGCTGTCAATAATGTCAATAACCATGTTATTGACAGTCGGATGACGGAACCGATCGTTGTGTTCTCCAACATCAAATGCAGTTGCGAGGCGAATCCACGTTTGTGGATTCGCTGTAGGCTCCTGCTAAAGTAGAGATTCACCTGCCAGTGTTAGACACAGTATGTAAGACGCATCAATCGCGGTGAATAAGAAGTATAGCACTAGGAAAATACATACAAAGTACATCCCAAAGAGGCAAAGGTTATCTCACCTCAGTTCCAGATGTGAGGAGAGGAAAATCGCGCGAAGTGGCTTTTAAGCCATCCACGACCGTGTCCATCAACGTAGCAAGACTACAAGAAAGGAAATAACAGTCATTCAAGATATAAATGTCCATGCGCGACAACGTACTGTCATGTGTGGACCATGCAGAGCGAGGATCGAGGCCACGGCGTACGTTAGAAATTAGAAGGCATGTGAGAGACATCAACAGCGGCTGTCGTCCCTATCAGGGCCCTGATCCTCCTCTTCGAGGTTGAAACTAGGACGGAATGCGTCTACCTTCCAATAGAGAGCTGCCTACATTCTTCATGTTCTGGTACCATCCCCATTCACCAAAGGGACTCTTGACGACGTCCAACTTTCTTCATTCCTTTGCAAGATCTTAGACCCGGAGAGCCCAATGCGCTCTGTGAAGCTGCAGCGACAGGAGAATAACGGAATATATTGCGGGAAAAATCGGACGCAGCTGACTCAGACGGACAAGCTCATAAAGGCAACAAACTACAGCAGCCGTCGTCCTCTCTTGCGCTTCGCTTGCTTCCACCACCACCAAGTGGCGCAAAACACCCCAATTGCCGCCAGAACATTCACACTGAGCACGACCCCAAACAAATAGAAATGTCCAACTGGTGCACCCAACGGGTCATCTTTAGGACGATGGTTATGGGGTACATGAACATTCATGCTGAAGATACCTAGTTTAAACAGTCGTTCAATCACCCATACAAGCAAAAATCAGGAGGGAAACGCACCGATGACTACCTGCATGCAGTAAATGGCCGTTAGGAGAACACTAAGCTTCCAGAGCGTCGAATCTGCTCGATTCGTAGCCTGAGCAAGGTTCACTCGAAGTCCCGAGAGGTATGTTGGCTGAGAGTGGGCCAACACTCTTTCGTAATACACCAAAGACTGTTGCATTGTCAAGAGATGGTCTGCGTATTAGTGACTCGTCAGCCTGCGCGGACATTGACTCAGCAGTCAGTAAGCTCACCTTGGACGTCGTCTAAGTGCGCTCCTAAGTCAGCGACACCCGTCAGCCTTTTCCTCAGTATTCCAAGTGCCTCATTCTTGGGAGCAAGAAGCCTTGCGAGTAATGTCACGGTCCGCCTAGTCTGAGACATCCTTGTGAGCGTCTTTGCTCTTGCCAACTTGACAGCACGCCACTTTGGCCGACCAGTCATGCGTGCAGAGACAAGCCTCCGCCAAAGTTTCTTGATCCTGTGCGCACAAGCGGTCCCCAAAGAGGCGCAGTAACGGCTGATATGGCGAAACAGATATTGCATTAGTGAGGATGAACGCCGCCATGCACGATTCCAAGTGCGATGACGGGGTTGAGAAGTGGGTGGTGTTGGAAGTGACTCTTTCCTTTTCTCGTTAAGATGAAAGACATCAATCGCTTCAGGCTCAACCCCACGAGGCGGAGTTGCAACTTGTTGTGTAACCTCGGCATGTTGAAGTGCAGTTTGCCAGTCACGAAGCATTTGATCCTCATCTTGCACTCCGGCGACAAGCCTATCGACATTTTCCACCTCAGAGCCGATGCGCTTGATGACAGGAATGAAAGCATCAACAATGGAATCCATCAAGCCATGCGCGATATGGTCTACAGAATTGGTTGCATCTCAGTAATGCCCAAGCATACAAAGGAATGTAATCGGTAAATGCACCTGATGTCATGACTGTGGTATCGTTATTCATCTGTAAAAATTTATTCCTAACTCTATTGACATGTTCCGACAAATCCGAAAAATGGAACTGGCGAGATACTCAAGAGTGAGATTGTCAGCATATATGACTTGATCTACTCACCGAACAAATTCCTTCTCTAAAGACAGTGATATAAACATTCGTCACATTAAGGGTTTCCTCCTCGTTTTGAGATTGTCCATCATCTCCTGGTAACTGTTCACGATCCCTCTCAGCCAGATACTTATTCAAATCCACGGAACGAATAACGACGAAATAATAACCCAAGCGAGGGAAGATCTCTACTTTTTCTCGAGGATCTTGGTGCAAAATATCCTCTAATGTAAGTGGGTGCAGATGAAGCAGCTGCCGAATGGAAGATCAGGACGAATTCCAAAGTCCAGGGAGTGACATACTGTGCCAAGCATACGCATATCCTCCCAAGTAGGAGAGGCCACATCGAGCCACCATGCTTTCTGCCATAAATTACTTAAAATAGTTGAGTCATCTTCTGGTTGTACATGTGGAGTGCCACCGGAACGATTCCCATTGGTAGCCTGCACGGCAATTTTTCGAATGCCTCGATTCGTGCTCAACAGGTTATCCGTCCCCATGCTCGCACGAATGAGTGGCTTAGAATGGTGGTGTTTCGACAAGGGTTTTTGAGCATTACGTCCCACACTCTTCGCTGGATCCGTTGAGCCAGATAGCACCGCCGTAGTTGGGGCCACGGTTACAGGAGGCGTTGGGCCTCGTGAACCAACTTCCAGCGTAATCCCACCTTCAGATGCCTTGCCCTCGTATTGAGGGGAAGGTGCACGGGGAGTTTCGGCGTTGTGGACCGGAGAGCCCAGAGTGGCTGTTGACATGATGTTTGCACGTATGGGCTTGGCACGATGGAAGCGAGAATTCGGTCGAAGGGACTTGTGTTGTTCACGGTGAAGTCTATCAGCGTCACGGAGAGCCTGCTCGACACTGGACAAGATAAGGGGCAGCGAAGTCGTTTGAATCAGCCGAGAAGCAGAGCCTTCCTGAGGCGCCGAATGGCCACCAGGAACATCCTGAGACGGTACTCCGGAAGCAGTTGGTAGAAGGAGGCTGAATTCTCGTGGGATCCGTCGAGCGTTCTCAAGGGCTTGGCGTGCGAGTGCGCGCTGTGTTGGATCGATGTTAACGGTAGAAGCAACGGTGCTGGAACGACGACGTCGTCTAGGAGGCCTCCGCGTGGTGGCTGAGGGAGTAGAAGAAGTGGTAGAGGATGAGCTAGACGTGGAGTCAGATGATCGGGCCCAACGAGAGATCGCGAGCTCCACAACGGCGGCGATGGCTCTTGCCACCAATCTGGTGGACGCGGATGATGTCGAGGACGAGGACGAATGCCCGCTCGAGGCTGTGCCAGGCGAACGGACGCGTACCATCGGGTGAAGCGCTTCTGGGAGTTGGGGGAGTGAACCACGGTATATATCGCTTCCAGGGACTTCAGAAGGATTGTCCCGCTGAAGCGGCGTTGGGCCTGGGCGACGGGGAGCGGACCCGGGTGTCGCTCCAACGGAAGGGCTGGGCAGGAACTGATTTGACTCCATCGCAATCGATTACGGTTCTGCAAGGGTATGAGCTAAAATTGGTCCTATGACTGAGAACGAGCTGATTAATGACCCTCGGCAGTGGGCATGGCACTAGGCTTGGTGCAACGCACTCGCCATGCATTAGAGTGCAGAGAGCCTCAGGGCCACCGAATGTAAAAGCCTTGATGGCTACCAACAAATTTTCGGCGGGGGATTTCTGGGGCCTTGAGATGAAAATTGTGCGGTGCAATTGGTCATGTCACTTGATCGTGAGAAACCTCTTTCGCGATTTTCCAGCCTTCCAAGTGCTGACATCAATCACCTAAATCGTTCACAGAGTCCAGCTTGTTGGCGGAGCCAGTAATTATCAAAAACGCAGATATGGCATCTACTGTATCTAGTTCTCGCCCAATAAAGTCTGCTGCGCCACGTTCGATACCGCCAGAGCTCCTTGATGTTATCGCTGCAGACTTTCACCAGGTCAACTTTGCGGTTGAGGATCACATCAAGAAAGAGCTCAATCTCAAGCTTGACAAAGGTTAGTGTTGAAGTTTTGAGATGTTGTTCTCGGTTTCTAATATGTTCTCTTGCCAGATGATCAGATTTGTCAAGCAAATCTTACGCCTGGTGGCTGCCCACTGGGAGCTTCCCAGTGTCCATTAAGGCACACCACGCCATCTGCACTGAATTTCCAGCCTCCGCCCCCTCCTCCCACTAGTTTTCGGGAGCGTGAACGACTATCGACAGTAAGCGGCTAATCCATTTCCGGCTCCTATGGAACCTGACAATATGTTTTCGACCCGAACATCTCAGGTGTGCAAACATTGGCTTCGAGGCCTGTGTAAGAAGGGTGATACATGTGAATTCTTGCACGAGTATAATTTACGTCGAATGCCTGAATGTTGGTGGTTTGCCACGTATGGTTATTGCGCATCCGGTGATGAATGCTTGTACAACCACCCGAAGGAACGGAAAGTTGAGTGCCCGGACTACAAACGTGGGTTTTGCGAACTTGGACCAACGTGTCCGCGGAAACATGTCCGACGGATTGCGTGCCAACGATACCTCAATGGCTTTTGCCCACTAGGACCCAAATGTGATCAAACTCAGTGAGCAACGTATTAGTATCGTTCGTGTTATCACAGTCTGACACTTCCTTCTCCAAGCCCCAAGCCCCGTCTACCGAAAGAAGAAGAGTATCTGCCACCACCACCACCTTCGAATCGAGATCTAGGCCCACCACCTGCTTCGTACCTGCGTATGCAGAATGAAGGGCAGGGACAGGTGCAAAGTTTCGGCGGGCCTGGCATTCCAACGGGTGTGGTAGTTAATGATCCTCAAAATAGACCGTTAGGTCCAGACGGCACCCCGATGCGGAGGAATTTGGACGAAGTTCTATGCTTCAAGGTTTGTTCTGGTTCACTTTCTAGGAATCATTTCCAAAGGCTAAGTAATGGTCGAACTTCTTTAGTGCAGTCAATATGGTCATTACGCCAATACATGCTCGAATCGGAATGTACCCGGTAACCGGGGTGGTTTGGATCGCCGCACGTTGCACACCCAAGAATAGGTGCTGCGTGAACGCGTGTTGAGCTTTGTACAAATAGTATACAGTTGAATCCGTTGGCCGAGAAGTGAGGTACTAGTGCTCCCCACTCGTGGTAGCATACCGATCTTCGAGGTCCTCTTGCCCTCCGTATCCCCCTTCGATCTCCTCCCTTCTTTTAACCGTCTCGGTGCTTTCTTTGAGGACTTCGTTTTCGGCCCCCGATCTAGCTCTGAGCTCTGCTAGTTGCTGTTGTTCCTGTTTATATTTCCATTATAATATAATCACAGTTCGCAATATTAGCAACACGCGTACCCGCTCGTGAGCCCAGCGGTTCTCGTCACCACGTTCCTTGTCCTTCCAAGCGGAATCCTGGGAGTAGAGATGAATAATTGATTCCATGACAATATGTTAGTATATCAAGCATTGATGACGCCCCGAAAAACCTGCCTGTGCCGTCGCGCCGGTAGACATCTATTGCAAAATCCCAACAGGTGTAAAGTGAAGCCGAAGTAGAACAGAGTTTGAGCACGAAACAGCCTCTAGATAGAAGCACTGGCAGTGATGTCAGGATGTCACGGGTCCGATTAACCTGACTTATATAATAGCGGAGTTGTCCGAATGATATTGTAATATTGTAAACATGGTACTCCTAAGCTAATCAGCGCAGGCTTCCTTTCTTTTCTTTTTTCCTTCACTCGTCGATCACCCCGTATACTTCTCTTGCTACCCGTTCCCAACTACCTCCTTCGATGGCCCACTTCCCTGCATACCGAACCTCTACCGGGTGCAGTCGACTCCCAACAATGACAAGTGAATGCAAAGGCGGTCCGAAGTCTTCCTCGCAAAGTTTTTCCAGATCGGAAAGCGTCCCTGCTTTGATGCCTTGATGAGGGGTGCCTACTCTAGAAAGCGTAAGAGCTAGAGTATGCGATGGCGAGAGGACTTTTGGGGGTCCTTTGTGATAAGATTGTTGAGACTCGAATCCCTTTGTCTGGGAGACCAATGGCGAGTTTGATACGGCCTCCAATATTTGTTCAAGTGCAACAGCAGGAGACATATAACGGGGCGGTTCGAATATCTTACGGCCCCTAACGCAAAAAAATTAGCATAACACGTTCGATTTCCAAAGGAATTCTCACCTTGCTAAATTTTCCTCGCTTTGCTCCTTTACCTTAATGTCCAGTAAAACCAGTGTATGCAGTCCGATCCGAGCATTTTCGAGTATTTTCTCTAACCAACTATCGGGTTTCCACTTTTCTGTCCAGAACGGTATCGAAACCGCTTGCCCAAAGTTATATAGCTGCAGTCCGCTGGCACCTATTGCACTCATAATGCTCGCATTGTGAACTATATGAGTCGGAATGTCCAGATCGCGTGCTCGCAGAAGGATGTCGGTGTGAGTAGTTGCGCCAAAAGGGTCCCCTACTACCAGAAGCGCAACGTCCCCTTCCCCAGCGTCAGATAGTATTTTGTCGGAATTAGTTTCGACCATATCGCGATCTGCGACGATTACTTCTCGGCCATAGAATGCTTCCTAGAAACTGTCCCGATCTGGGTCTCCGGAGAAGTGACATGAGATAGCACGTCACCTACCAGTCGATCCTTGTCAACCATGAGTATACTAGTGTATGATTCCAAATAAACGCGTGCGGCGGCCCTCACGATCTGATGTGATGTGAAGTTAAGAGACCACAAGCGAACTGCTGGGTGGAAATATACCTCCAGTCCCCGCACAGTGATGTCTTTCTCATCGTGGAGACCAAGGCCGATGAGATAGAACATCGTCAACCTCGTCCGGAAGAGCAGCTAAAAAATCAGCTGAAGGATTGCCCGATTTGGTTCCGATGTCCGAAGCACGCGCTTCCTTATCACTACTAGTACTACTATGGCTACTACACAAGAAGAGGTGTGCGTATATTTTGGATAAATGGGCGCTCCTGAACATCGGCACTATAGCAAGTCACTATCAAAGCGGGAGATACGATCCCCAACGGAACGTTCTCCTACGTGCCATACAGCCCAGAACTTGCCGATGGGGTAAGCGCCGACACTTTGGTCCCGTCAAAAACCCAGGAAATGAAATAGATACTGACGGATAATGTGTGCATCACCGACTGTTCCTTGTAGCGTGCCTGTGGCGTGCGTGAGTGTACCCCCTGTACGCGACTGACTGCTCCGTCAACTTACTGACTCATTCACGCTCTCATTGTTCTGCATCCAAAAAGCCGTCAAACTATCTACTGATGACTGGAAAGGGAAGAAGGTCGTCCTCTTTTCCGTTCCAGGTGCCTTTACTGTACGTATCGCGACGATGCGCGCTTCGGAGCCGAAACCCCAACTGATTGTGATTCCGCGTCAACCTTCGATATCACTGATGGGTTTAGCCAACTTGCCATGTCTCGCACTTACCTGGATTTGTAAAGGGTTATGACGCGATAAAAGAGAAAGGTTTGTTAATCTTAGCGGCATCAGAATTTCGAATAATGACGTCACATTTTCAGGTGTCGATGTGGTTGCCTGTGTCGCGTTCAATGATGCTTGGGTGTAAGCTGGATGGCGAACCTTGATATGGGTGTTCGCTGACGCACGCCCGTATAGGATGTCTGGCTGGGGGAGAGTCGAAGGTGTCGATGACAAGGTATTGGCTCAGGTTTCCTCGTTTGAATGCTTTGGTTGAAATCTTTGTCCTTAGATCCTAATGCTTTCAGACGCAAACGCAGAATGGAGTGCGAAGCTGGGGCTCAAGAGTGGAGAGAGAACGCGGAGGTATGCTCTCATAATCGATGACCTGGTGGTTAAGAGCGTCGGGGTAAGCCAGACAGCCTCGCTTGTCATCTGTAGTAATGTATTTATTTCACAGGTAGAGACTCGCCCTGGAGTGAACGTCTCTGGCGCCGAGCACATCCTAGCACATTTGTGATCCCATGTAACTTGAAAGCTCTTTCGCAGAACTTCTGTAGACTTTGATATGAAGTCAGAGTGCTTCCTATGTTGATGAATAAAAGCATGACGGATGGTGAGATTCCCCAGACCTGGAGATTGTGATGTCCGTGTCCATAGTGGGTGATTTAAACCGCAGTGCCAGTCACCGCGCCCAGCGCTAAAATAGAGGTTGATTACATAAGATTCCAGCCTCGTGACCACCAGCCCTTTGCATCATCGGCGCTAAAATGTGAGATTTTGACGATGTTCTCTGCCTCAAGTATGCCTTCTAGAGGTCTGTAGGACCAGTACGACTCATTTGGCATCGAAAATTCCGTGTTAAACTGAAGGTTAAGCCTGGATGGACATTTCGTCGTTTGGATGCACCTATGCTGGTTCAATTGATATTTGGTGGAACGATTGCTGACGTTTGTTCTTCCGTCTGGACTTGACCCACGTAGATGGTATGTTTGTTTGAAATGGATTGCGTAGGTGTAGCTGATATAACTTTCCTTGAGTAGAAGCTCGATATCGACACTTTCTCCGGCTTCAACGTTTACCCAGCAAAGGGGCGTCTCTTCGTTCGTTCAGATTCGAAAGTAAGACTTCCCCATATCCGAGATCGCCTTTGTGCCAAACTATCGTGCTCGAGCAGGTCTTCCGCTTTTCTGACTCCAAGACTGAACGCTTATTCCACAACCGCAAGAACCCACGGAAAGTAGCATGGACTACTCTCTACCGCCGTATGCACAGGAAGGGTGTGACGGAGACAATCGTTAAGAAGCGCACGCGCAAAACTGTGAAATATCAGCGGGGCATTACAGGTGCTAGTCTGGCCATCATTGCTGCTAAACGGGCCGAGACGAGTGAAGTTCGTTCGGCTATACGTGCGGAAGCCATCGCTAAAACCAAGGCTGCCAAGAAGGAGAAACAGGAGAAGGTGAAGGTTCGTTGACTGATTTGATGTTGGTGATGAATATCCTGCAATGGACTTAATAATCATCCATAGGTTGCTGCCGCTGCTCGTCCTCCTCCCGCTGCACCAAAATTCAGCAAGCATCAATTCAAGGGCGGCAAGTCTGGTCGTTGATTTTAAAACTTTGGGACTTTGGCCTCGTCTCGTTATCCCCCTCATCCTTTCCGGAACCCCCTCATTTTTTCTGCATCGCCAAAGTCTAGGAGTTTTGCTCTGTCTAATGCTCTGTCCATACCATCAGTCTATGTATCATCCACATACATGCCTTCTACCCTACTCAACCATGCAGACTCATCAGTGGCCCGCTATACTCCTGACAGACAAGCTTATTTTCGCCCGTAATGATCTAGTTGCAGTACAGATGACTCCGTCTGCATGATAGAACTCGGCCTCCGGTTAGTGGATTCACTCAGTAGAGGCTGGGATCCTGCCTATGGGTTCGCCGTCATCAAAAATGGGTCCACCATAAATAATTAGTTGGGCATCATGTCTTTGGGGAATCCCGGAGAAGATGGTCTGTTACACGTTGCACAAGAAAATTATTTGTGGCCTTGCGTTTGTGAATGTTTGTCAGCATGGTTAGAAAGCGTGTCGTGCAAGGTGGAGCCGTCCGTGTCGCCCTCAACATGTCAACAAAATCGCGGCCGAACCCACAACTTGGACAGCACCCATTGAGAAAATGAGGAGTGCTACCAAGTTGCGTCGCGACATCGAAAGGACGTCCATGATGAGAGGTTGCAAACTTTGGCAACACAGTGGGCCTAGCTCGCGCGTTGCCACTTCCAATGCATCGGAAGGAAGTTGGTGCTTTGCTGGTCATCGTCTTCAGCAGCATCCATTAACCAAGGTAACTATCACATAATGACAGCTGGAGGGCAGCAACTTACCTGCAATGATACACCACCATATTGCGCTCAGGCTCTATTGCAATGAAATGAAATGATAGCGATGCACTTATGTCGATACACCGCTCCCCAAACCAAAAAAAACGTTCCGGAGACCCACTGTGCCGCCCCTTCCTCGTTACCATATCGGGGCGCACCCTCGCTTCAACATCTGAGGTCTGGACACCACGGTATCGAAAGACTTCGTAGGGGTTGACTTTTCTATCCGCTTCCCTTGCATTTTTTAGAGGACAGGTCCGTATCTGTTGTGCTGGAAGGGTTCGAGTCGGAGATAAACTTTGAGGAGTTCGATGAATTGGTGAAGGATGAGTAGGGAGCCAGCGTGATAAACCCGATCCCACCGTGAGACTCAAGGGCCACAGGCTGAGCCGTGAGAGTGGCTTACAAGCGATTGAGAGTTGGCGGCCGATGTCCGACCATGCAATACTCGCTGCGCCCCCGGCTTACCTAATCAGAATTGAACTTGTCACTCCCGATTTGGTTTGCTGTCCCACGAATGTCGCCCAGACTGTTCTCAATCAGTCATGCATTATGATTCCTTCTAACACATTCAACACAGCATGCCAATGCGCCCGTGAATAGGGAACCGGACGTGCACCTAAGCCATCGCATCGCGCACAGGGGAACCAAATGGTATGATCTAATTGAAAACCGAGACTCACAAATTTGAATGGATCATGCTGAGTGTAATCATGGTTGGCTGGTGCATGTGAATTGACTGATCTCCAATGTGGGAGTGCAGTAATGAATTTTGTACGTTCCTTCCCACTCTTCTCTTTGTGCGTTTGGGCCGCCTTTAGGCCCGACAAAAAATCAAGGGGTCCAGATATAAATCATATAATAGATTCGGTAGGCTACATCGCACCGCCCACCTGTTTGAATACAGGAATATCTCCGCTGGACTGAGCAGTTTCTGTTTTATGCTGAAGTAAAAGATCTGAAGCGGAGTTAAATAGCATGTTGTCAAAACAATGCGCTCGTCCAGTATCCGGTTCCAGACACTATAATGGCGTCTTCCATGCATTTGTCATCATCAGAATAGTGAGGACGGAAACTAAACTCAAAAACAAGACATACTGTCTAAAGGAGAAGTGGAGGATCCCCACCAAGGAATACATTCGAAGTTTGCTGGACTGACTTTTTGGTCTCGGCACCTATGTCTCAGTCACATTTGTCATACATTGGACACAAATCCTTTGTTTGCTTCACGGCAGCTTTCGTGCGTTCTGGAACGATAAACAAAAATAAACAGAACATGTCTGGTTTCGTGCATAAATTGAGGAGCTCTTGGGTCCTCCCATGGAATATACCCCCTTCGCGTGGATGCCCTCTGTGCGAAATATACCTTTCCCATGGAATATACCCCTCCCATGATACCCGGCCTGACTGTCCCCACCTGGCCACTCCCTGATCTCTCTCCCAAAATAGACGGCCCCACTGCATTCAGCGGCCACCCTCTTCCGCTATAAGTTTCCTTTCTACTCTGATCTGGTCACTTGTTTATCTCTCCTGCTATAAGCATCTTGATATTCTTGCCTTCCCACCACTTTATCTCTCTCCAGGAGCTAGTGAGGGGGTGCCTGCTGAACGCAGTAGGGTCGTCCATTTCGGGAGAGAAATAAAGGAGTGGGAAGGCAAGAGTAGTCAGAATGCTTATAGAGATAAACGAGTGACGAAGTCAGAGTAGAAAAGAAACTTATATCAGAAGAGAGTGGCCACTGAACACAGCGGGGCTGTCTATTTCGACTCTCTTTCCTCTACTTGAAAATATGCCGACCGATGGAAACACGTTTTCAGCTGTATACTCTATGCCTCTATTTGCCCCTATGCCCCTATGCCTCTCCTTAAATATGCCGACCAACTCGAATGCGTTGTTGGCTGTATCCTCTCCCTAAAGATGCCGACCAATAGAAATGCGTCGTCGGCTGTGTCTTCTCTTTTTCCTCCTGCTTTCCCCCTCCCCAGAGGTCATTACGTGCCTAGATATGCACCACATTGGAGTGCTGTATGCCGTATGCCTCTGTGCCAGGCCATGCCCCGCAAAAGATGCGTCACATCAGAGTGCTGTATGTCGTCAGGAGTTGGAAGGGATTGGATCGGGGAATGCAGTTCCCTTTTAAATTTCCTTCCTCTTTTTCTTCTTTAAATTCGGGCCGTCCACGGTTCTGCCGGGGACTTGTGCTTAGTTTCATACCAGCTCTTCCGAAACCCAAAGCGGGTGGGGGGAGCTAGGTACATAGCTCTGGCTCTTCCGGGACGGTCGCAAGGTGCGCGGTTTCCTTTTCTCTGTTCTCTTTCCCCCGTCTGTGGAGGACTAGCTACTGACAGTTTTGCCTTTCACAGCAATCTATGCCCGCTGCTAATATTTGTTTTATTATTTTGATCTTTCATCTTCCCGCGCGCCTCTGCCGCATGTAATCAATAACCTCGACGGTAAGTATTTTTTCTTTAGGCGTATTACTAACCACATCTTCCTCCATTTTTAGGCCTACGTACGGGCCACTTACTCTTGACGGTAAGTATGCGCACTCCCTACTTACCACTAACCACATCCTCTTCTATTTTTTTATGGTCTACGGACCACTTCTCTGGACGGTAAGCGCACGCATTCCCTACTTTAGGCTACATCTTCTTGGTCTATAGACTACTTGTTCTCGACGGTATGTATTTCCACACCCTACTCGTTTAGGCTCATTACTAACCACATCTCATTCCATTTGTTAGGTCTACGAACCACTACCTCCCCTCGGCGATAAGGACATCTATTATTTATCCTTGTCCGACGTCGCTGACCCCAATTCGTTAGGATTTCACCCCACTTCCACCATTCACAACAACAAGCATCGTCCTCACATGTCCCCCATGTCAGACTTGTTGAAACATTCACATGCACCCACTCAAAGCACTCAATCCGGACCCGCTCCCGCTTAGCCGGGTGGCACCTTTCCTATTCTGGCCACTCCTTTGCGCCCCCCTTGTCGCGTTGGGGATTGTGCTCCGACGCCCTTTGCCTCCCAACTTTGTCCTTACGCCACACATCCCTTTGTGTTATCACCTATAAATGTAACGACGTTACGCACTGCGGACATCATCTAACATATAGACGATTGTCCGCAGATTCCTTTAAGACTAACCCCCTTGTAGCACAGGCCGAGGCTCTCATGGTCCAGCGTCCAATGGAGGTCATCCTCTGTTGTAGCCCATTTTCATGATCGGATGCTCCAATATAAACATTGGATACGACATGGGCTTCGTTCAAGTGTCTGTACGATTTCAGGGTCATGGATCCCATCGAGGTACTCTTTGTACAAAACCATTGCGATGGTGCAAGGGATGCGGATTCTGTCGGTGTGGATCTGGGAGCTGATTCTTGGGTCAGTTCCTGGCCTGGAGTACGGACACCTTGAAGCGGTTAGGATGTCATAACATTAGCGTGACAGCATGAGGCTTCCCTGATTTTGAAACAAATGTGTATATAACGCTTCAATGGATTTGTACGTGCCTCGGTCATCGCCGTGGTGGAGTGAGATATTCGCCCATCCTTGCGTACCTCACTGAGCTAATTCCTTTGCTGTCGCCTTTAGAAGAGGAGGGATTCCAGGGAATTCGACATGGGGTTCGTCCTGCCTAACAGATGGTCGTTTTGGCGCAATCGTATGTGGCACTGAATGGGGACTGAATGCAAATCGCTGCGAACGGTGGCGAGTGAATGGGGGGGACGTGACGATTTTCCCTTTGTCGTCCTCCATTCAATGAATGGAGGACGTTCCCTCGACGGAAACGGACCGCGGCGTCCCTTGCTACGTCTGACTCTCTTGTCTCAATGCGGACTCAATTTTTCATGTATTTAAGCCGCAGCTGGTCAACACAAGTTGCTTCCCGTGCTCAAGTCCTTGACCACGTCGCTCTCGACCACCCGAAACGCTAAACCTAGTCTTAGGTAAGGTATTCACTTTCCTGCTTTCAATTCCCGCTACTCCGTAGCGGGTCCTACATTTTTTTCTCCCAAACTCAATTGTCCTATGCAGAGGGTCCTGTATGACCCCCAAACCCAGGGTCCATTCTCTGCCCCATACAGTTCTATTCCGCTTGCTGCATGGCTGCAGTGTAAATTACGTGGTCCTGAACTTATCAGAGTATGCGGTAGATTTACAGAGCGAGAGTGAATCTCGGGCTTCATCTGAGCCAATAGTAACGTTGAGAGTGAACATGCATGCGAGGTAAGAGTAGCGGGATCTGCCGCTTCAGGCGGCGTTCCCCAGTTATACAAAAAGTCACATGCTAGGGAGATTGACGGATCGTCCACTCCGAAACCTCGCAACTGAGCGCAATGCACCCAGAGTCGATCCCAGACGACATTTTCATTGCATTTGGCACATTATTAACTATTGATGACATATTCTCAATAAGAAAGGTGAGTTTCCAGCACCACTTTCTTGATCAAGCCTCCATCGCCATTCTCCAGTGTGGTTCAAGACATCTCTATTGGGTGTCGCTTTCAAAACCATTCTGGATTGCATGGATATATGAGAACATCATCAAGGCAGGTTTCTGGATGCCACAACACCTCAGCGGACTCCGTGCCTCACCAAGAATTGTTCTGGAGCGCCTGGCTGTCCGGACCTTCCGTGGCTTGCGCAATCTGTGGCCCTCACGCCCACGGTGTATTAAGAATATTCAATGCAATGCCAATTCCATAACATGGGTCTCTCTCTACGGAGGCCGTTGGCTTTTCCTCGCGTCTTCGGAGGGAACGTTAGAGCTCTGGGATACCCACCATGACCTGCGTCGTCAGCCACTTGATCTTGATTCTGCCGGTGGATGGGTGTGCTCGGGGCTCGCTCATTCTTCCCAAACCGACATCGACAAGCCTCTACTTATCCTCTCGTACAGGTGACTCATGTTCAATCTCGCCGGAGCGATATCCCTCACATTTGACAACTTTCATATCAGCAATTGCAGGTCCCAGCTGCTAGAATGTGCATTAGGCAATCACTCCACACTCACTCACTTGATGGCATACGAAGCTGTCTCTGAACCACTTGCTGCACACAATGACTTCATTTTGTTTGCTACCTCGCTTCTACCAGAGGCACTAACGCTTGCGAGAATGGATGGTGCAACCTACACTCTCAGTTCCAAAGATGATGATGCAGTCGTAAGCACTGCAGATTTGTCCGGTAGCATGAGTTCTGAGACGTTTTTTCAGCCCTGCCGTGTGCAGACCGCAGTTTTTACAGAATCCAGTATTGTTGTCTTCAAATATTTTTCCATCCACATATACGGACTCGACACGTTCAGCCAGTCTTCTGTCTGCATGTCGCCTCAATTCATCAATCCCAAGCAAATCATACGGCTCAAATTTGCCCTCTTCCAGGTCCAACCGTGGATCAGAATGGAATCAAGCACTCCCACTATTCATCTGATTGCACGCGACATGTATCAAAATTTCTTGCTCTGCCAGCTGAGTGCCCATGATGACACCGGGTTGGTGACCCTGACCAGTTCTCAAGCGAGAGTGCCTATCCAGTCACATGCGCGGCGGCCATGGATTCGTAATCTTGGAGTGACTTCAAGCAATACAGGCTGTATTTTCTTCTCTGGTAATGAATCCACTCACAATCCAAGAATTGTCGCATGCTCGATAGAAGAGGGCCAACTAGGTGAACCCCGGACATTGTGGGAGCTCCCTGGACCTGACTGCTGGGATTATGGCTTATCCTTGTCATTTGATGATGTTCTTGGTATAATGACCGTGAGTACAGCCCAAGGGAACATATGGCTTGTTGATTTTGGGTAGGTGATAATTGTTGCTGGTATACGTGCGATTCTCACTGGGTCTGCGCTTATAGACTAGCGGGGGAGAACTCGCTGGTTGTCAATGGAGAGGCGAATATTCCTTGGGAATTACGGAAGAATCTTACTGCAGCTTTACGTTCTTATTTGGAGCTTCCTACTGATGACTTGCCGTTTCCATCGAGTCATGATGAGTAAGTACGACCCCTGCATTCCCCCCATTACCTCTGCTAAATCTGGATATGCATTTAAGTAATAAACAGCTACAAGTTGAGTTGTTATTTCATCTTGCATTACAAATATTAACCTGCTTTTCAGCCCATCCTGCCACCAGTCCCTTTTGGTTGGCACCCATCCCCAGAGATCCTCCGTCCTCAGTCACCGCCACATCGATGGGAAGGAGCAGAGCTCCCTCCACCCTCTCCTGTGTCGCAAGAGCTTGTTCCAAATGGCTGGTCAACAGATTGGTCTGGAGATCCTGAAGAATTTGTTGACTGGGTTCCTTGGACGTACCCATCTCAACATTCTGAAATATTCCATGTTCACAAGATTCTCCAAGGTGATTTTGAAGTATTGTTAATACACCGCTTTGGAGAGATCATTTTTCGTGTTGGGTCTATGTTCTACTCGAGGGATCCGGTTTCCTTGTGCTTCTATTGGTTTCCTGGTGACTGGACGCTTTCAAGCTTCCTCCACGTGCTCAACACCGGACGATTTCCTCATTCTATTGTTTGGACTAACTTCGATGCCGATGAGTATGGATTCCAACAGCATTTTTGTATGCGGTATTGTGTAGGGAGGAGAGCTGGAGCCATTGATACATTTGGATATGGTTACCATTAATGTTGTAGACAAAGCTTCTGGACAGTGTTGGATAAGACACAATAAGTCACAGTAAATTTGGCCAACTCTGCTATAATACAGCTAAGGCATGACTTAAAGGCTGCTGCCTGACGCGGCAGAACCCGCCACTCTTTTCTATGTATTTGGACAGAGGTTACATAACCAAATAACAGAAGAATCCAAGCGCGGCTTCCCTTTTTTGGGGGGGGGCCTGTTCACTTCGGCACTTTCACTCAACACCGATCCATGAGAGCCACTTTCCCGTATGACCTATTGTGCATGATCACTAAGCTTTAACACATCAGGAATGATAAAGTGATAAGAGAATGGAGAGAAAGTGGAGATGGACACACACTGCATTTGTCCGCAAAGGAGTCCATAGTGGATGAGAGATGTTGGATTGTATGCATACACAGAGAGGATTGAAAGAGGAATGATAGAATAAAAGCACAATGGGAGGACCCTAAGTTATGAAGCCATTTGCAACCAGGCTACAATTGTTATGAGGGTTCCCCTCACACTGGATGGCTGAGCTTGCAGCACCTTCGGCACTGCACTGCAAGCTTGGCCATCCAGTTTGGGAGGACTGCAATTTCAAATTAAATATGCCATCTTCATTTGTATGCAGAGTGTTAGATGAACGTGCAGAGTTGTCCAGAAGCGGAGAAGGGACTCAGGAGTGGAGGGACCTTGGCCTCAGTGACTCAAGTGGAGCACTGTGCCACTGCTTGTTGTCTAAGGTGGTCCTTAACTTCAGGTTAGCAGGGAGAGTCTCTTTGGGGGACAATCCAGTCGTCATGGTTGTTGATTTCAGACTGGGGGTACAGGAAACTAAGTGCAGAGTATATATATAACAATATTGTTGGAGAAACCATCAGGGATGGGGTACCCCCCCCTGGCATAACGGGTGAGTAGTGTATGGATGCACACTAGAAGTCCTGGGTTCAATACCAGGCTTGTCCATTTTATGTCATTTGTCCAGTCACCTGGTTTATGTCACGACCCGACATATCCGACACTTCCCTCTACGCGTCCTAGTGCCACTTGGCCCGTCCCTCCCGCTATCATCATCATCCGTCCACCCATCCGTCCACCCGTCACCCTCATCCGCACTTCCTCCCTCGCGTGCATACCTTCCAACCTAGGTTGCCCGCTTCATTGTTGTCCGCCCCCAGCCGGACGGCTTGCTAGACGGCCGGATGGCCTTTTCTCTTTTGTCTGCTTGCAGACTATTGTTCCTCCTATTGTTCCTTGCTTGCCTTTTGTTGACCAAGTTTGCCGATATTGATTATTTGTTCCTTTCTTCATTCATTAATATCGCGCTTGATCCGCCACTCCTTCCGGGCCGCTCTCATTTAGTTACTTGTGTTTATAATGCGTGTAGGTTACACTGGATGTACCTCAGTTCGTATATTGACTTGGATTCCCCCTCTAAACTCTTATCCTCATCGTAAGGCTTCTGTCTGAAATTGGGACACCAACGTAAGAACGAAGCGCAGCGCTCCACCCGAGTCGCTGAAGCTAAAGTCCCGCCCCTCCGACCTTACGAGCCCAGACGACCTCGCGCGCCTCGCGGGTCACCCGGATACGCTTCTGACACGTTCCTGACAGTATATACGAACTCAAATCGCTCTTACGTTTTTTCCTTGCTCTATCATTGTTTCACTGAACTATGTCTAGAGCTTATCAAACCCGTTCACAGACGCGCACCGAACCTGGTTCTTCTAGGCTTCCAGGTCTCGGGACGCTTGAAGAACTTTTGCGCAGACACGACCTAGACCCTTCTGAACGACCGCCATTCCAAAGCTTTACGGCTGACCGTGATGACCCTACTTCCTCCTCCACTCCTGCACCCTCCTGTCGATTCCGTCGTTCCATATTCCAAGACCATGACGAGGCGGCTGCTGTTGAGAGAGATGTCGATCCGGACAGCCAAGCTGATGACTATGACCCCGAAGCTTCTCGTAACCCTACTCCACGTCCTGATCCTGCTAATCCTCTGGACCCGCCAGACGCCCCACCCAACCGTGGTAACGGTGGTGGTGACGGTGATGGTGGTGGTGGTGATGACGGTGGTGATGATCTGCCTGAGGATCAGCTGCCAGATGACCCGGGTAGCCGTGTGTTGGCCCAGTTGACGGACGCTATTGCCGCCCTGGCCCGCTCAACCACTGCCACTCGTCAACCTCCAGACCCCAGCCGTAGGACGAAGCTTCATGAGCCTGACCAGTTTGACGGTACTGACCCTCAGAAACTCCGCACTTTCCTTGTTCAGTGCGAACTCAACTTCCAGAACCGCCCCCAAGCATTTATTAACGAGCGTACGAAAGTCATCTACGCTACGTCCTTCCTCAAGGGGATCGCTCTGAGCTGGTTTGAGCCTGAACTTCTACATGGTAACCCGCGTCGCCGTCCACGTTGGATGGACGACTATGAACTCTTCGTCCGAGAACTCGAAGAGAACTTCGGCCCGCATGACCCCTTTGGTGATGCTGAGCGTCGTCTGAGTACTCTGACTATGTCGGATAATCACAGGATCGCCAAGTACGTCGTCGAGTTTAATCGCAATGCTTCACAGTTACCCGGATACGGTGAGGTTGCCTTGAGGCACCATTTCTACAATGGGTTGCCGGATAGGATCAAGGATGAGATCACTCGTTATGGTAAGCCACGCTCGTTGCATGACATGCGCTCTCTTGCCCAAGATATCGATGGACGATATTGGGAGCGCAAGGGCGAGTTGTCGCACCGTCCGAGAGATCGAGCTACCTCACCCGACTCCTCCAAGCAGAACGCGAAATCGGGCAAGAACCCGAAGTACTCTAAGTCCTCCAACCCTCCTGACTCCACGTCCGACCCCTCCACCTCCGCTGATCGCTCTACCAAGGACCCTAAAAAGTCCAAGGGAAAGCAACCCGACTCTGATCTGTCCTCGAAGCTTGACAAGAGTGGCAAGCTCACCAAAGAAGAACGCCAGCGTTGCTTCGAGAACAACCTCTGCCTCTTCTGTGGGCGCTCTGGGCATGTGGCCAAAGAGTGTCCCAAGTCCTCCTCCCATGCGGCCAAAGCTAGAGCAGCCCAGGCTGAGGATGTCACGGATTCTGTGGTGGATTCGGACGAGGAAAAAAACTAGATAGTGACCCTCCGGGCCCTGTACGACCGGTTGGTCACGCTGACCCTCCTCGTATGTCTAGAGTCCTGTGCTTGAACGCGTCTGGGCTATCCGCTCTCCATTCTCTTTCTGTTCCGATCTCTTTTTCTCCTTGTTCTGATGATGGTCGATTTTCCGCTTCAAGGGAGAATGCTCCCGGCTCTGCTCTGTCTTCTTCTTCCGGGGGGTCTGAACCCCGTAAAAATATGTCTTTTCCTTCTTCTCTTCCGTCTGGAAACTTTTCCGCTCTTATTGACTCAGGATCTTCTGACACATTTGTAGATACATCCTTCGTCAATAAACATCACATCTCCATGTACCCTGTCGCGCCTCTGCAACTCCGACTATTTGACGGCTCCATGAATTCCATGATCACCCAAGCCGTCAATCTGCCCATCCGATTCGCCACTGGTGAGGTTACTCCGACGACATGCTATGTCACATCGTTGGATGGCTCTTGCGCTATCGTCCTAGGACATGACTGGCTCACCCGACACAATCCGTTGATTGACTGGGTCTCGAGCAGTATAACTTTCCGGACGTCTGTGCAATCCAGTCCAACCACCCTGAGCTCTCCTCCCGTAGTTGTGGACCCAGTCCCAATGCAAGGGAATCCGACCTCCGACCCACAGTGTGCATCCGTCCGTCAGGCAATCACCATTGAGATCGTCAGTCCGGCTGTGTTCGCCCGGACTGCCCGACTCAATGGGTCCGTCACTTTCTGCCTGGAAAATCTGTCCACTTTAGCAGAGTTGCGCTCGACATCCACCTCTTCTGACCCCGTCGACCTCTCAACTGTTCCTAAGGCGTATCACGAGTTTGCGGATGTTTTCAGTAAGAGTAAAGCCAATACTCTCGCGCCGCACCGTGAATATGACCTGAAGATCGAGTTGGAGGAAGGCTCCCATCCCCCCTTGGCACCCTTTATTCCCTTTCCCAGTCTGAGCTTGAGGCTCTCCGTACATTCCTTGACGAGCATTTGGTGTCCGGTTTCATCCGTCCTTCGTCTTCAACCCATGCCGCGCCAGTGCTCTTCGTCCGCAAGAAAGACGGTTCTCTACGTCTTTGTGTGGACTTCAGGGGCCTCAACAAGATCACAAAGAAAGATAGGTATCCGCTGCCGCGTATCTCTGATCTCCTAGACGTTCCTAGCTGTGCGAAGATCTACACCAAGCTTGACCTCCGCCATGCGTACCATTTGGTGCGGATAGCAGCGGGCGATGAGTGGAAGACTTCCTTCCGCATGCGCTACGGATCCTACAAGTGGCTCGTCATGCCATTCGGTTTGACCAACGCACCCGCAGCCTTTCAGCACTTCGTTAATACCATCTTTGCTGATCTTCTCGACACTCGCGTGGTGGTCTACTTGGACAACATCCTGGTCTATTCGGAAGATGAGACTCAGCATGAGGATCACGTCCGGGAAGTCCTGAGTAGGCTACGCAAGCACGGGTTATTTGCCAATCCGCAGAAGTGTGAATTCTCAACTGACACTACGGAGTATTTGGGCTACATCCTTTCGCCAACTGGTTTGTCCATGTCACCCGAAAAGATTCAATCCATTCAGGATTGGCCCGAGCCCCGTAAGGTCAAGGACATCCAGTCCTTCTTGGGATTTGCAAACTTCTATCGCCGTTTCATCCATGATTATTCCAGTATAGTTCTTCCGCTGACCAGACTCACCTGTAAAAATGTGGCTTGGTCCTTCTCTGATGAGTGTCGTTCCGCCTTCCTTCGTCTCAAAGAAGCTTTCACATCCGCCCCCATCCTTACACACTGGGTACCCGATCGTCCGCTAATAGTTGAAACTGACGCGTCCGACTATGCAATCTCAGGTATTCTCTCCATCCGTTGTGAGGATGATGAGATTCGCCTGGTTGCTTTTCGCTCAAGAACGCTGACAGCGCCCGAACTCAACTACGATACCCATGATAAGGAGCTCCTGGCTATCTTTGAAGCTTTTCGCTCTTGGAGACACTATCTTGAAGGCTCTGGCACTCCTATTGACGTTGTCATGGATCATAAGAACTTGGAATATTTCACCACTACCAAACTCTTGACCCGCAGGCAGGTGCGCTGGTCAGAGTTTCTCTCGCAGTTTAACATGGTTGTCCGTTTTCGTCCGGGAAGACTTGGTGCGAAGCCTGATGCGTTGACTAGACGCTGGGACGTCTACCCCAAAGAAGGGGATAGGGACTATGCCCACGTCAATCCGCAGAATTTTCGCCCTGTCTTTACCACAGAACAGCTCTCGGCTTCCCTACGAGCCACCTGTTTAGCCACCCTGGTCCTCCGGGCCAGCTCTATGGTTGACGTCGAAGCTATCCACAAGGACATTCTCACTGCCCTGCCATCCGACCCCTCCATTGCCGAATATCTCTCTGATCCTATCCCTGCAGACTCTCGTTGGTCCCTAGACACGTACGGCCTGTTAAGGCTCGATAAGCGTATCTACGTACCGGACGCAAACGATCTTCGTCTCAGGATCTTGAGATACAAGCACGACCATCCACTCTCCGGACACTTTGGTCAGAACCGCACATTGGATCTGGTCCGTCGAGAGTATACTTGGCCGGGTATCCATTCATTTGTTAAGGACTACGTCTCGTCCTGTACTGCCTGCGCCCGCGCCAAGGTCCCTCGTCACAAGCCCTATGGCTTGCTGAAACAACTCCCTGTCCCCGGTCGCCCGTGGAACTCGATAACCATGGACTTCATCGAACAGCTTCCCCCATCCTCTGGCTTCACGGCCATCCTGGTAGTCGTTGACCGTCTTTCTAAGCAGTGTGTCTTTATTCCTACGCACGATACCATTGATGCGCCCGGCCTCGCTAAGCTGTTCCTCCTCCATGTATTCTCGAAACACGGCGTACCCTCCCACATCACTTCGGATCGAGGATCCGAGTTTGTATCCCATTTCTTCCGCTCCCTAGGTAAGGCTCTTGACATCCGCCTTCACTTCACTTCGGGTTATCACCCAGAAGGGGATGGTCAGACCGAGCGGATGAACCAGACGTTAGAACAGTATCTTCGGGTGTATTGCAACTACCAGCAGGATAATTGGGCTGAGCTATTGCCCCTGGCTGAGTTCGCGTACAACAATGCCCCTAATGCTACTACTGGCGTCTCTCCGTTCTTTGCCAACAAGGGATACCATCCGACCCTCTCTGTCCATCCGGAACGAGATCTGACTTCAGTACGTGCCCAAGAGTACTCGGTTGATCTCGATTCCTTACATCAGTTCCTACGTGAGGAAATGTCCTCAGCGCAACGGCGTTATCAGGGCCCTGCGGACGCTAGACGTTCACCCGCACCCGACTTTGAGGTTGGTACTATGGTCTTTGTTAAGGCTAAGTATTTTAGATCCACCCGACCCTCGAAGAAACTCTCAGAAAAGAACCTCGGGCCCTTTGAGATCATCGCCGCGCCAGGAACCCACTCCCGCACCATCCACCTTCCTGAGACTATGAGAGCCGTGCACCCGGTCTTTCATGTGTCCCAACTTGAACCGGCCGTCCCCAACACCATTCCCAACCGCATACAACCTCCGCCTCCGCCCGTTGAGATCGACGGTGAACCTGAGTATGAGATTGCTGAAATACTGGATTCAAAGCTGGATCGTAGGCGTCGTAACTGTAAGTTACTGTACCTGGTACGTTGGCTCGGGTATGATGGGACGGACGAGGAGACTTCTTGGTTGCCGGCCACAGAGCTTGGCCATGCCTCTGACTTGGTTTCTGACTTCCACGCGCTGTATCCTGACAAGCCGGGCCCTCACTTTTCTTAGAGTACTCGCGCGTCAACTGGCCATGTTGATTAGGGTATGGCACAAATGGAGGTATATACAAAAAAACAAAAAAAATGATGATTTCAGGGCGATGCGCCCACACCACGGGAAGTATACGTGGGCGGGTCACCCGCTCCCCCACCCTCCGACTTCTCCTTTTCTTCCTCGACCTCTCCTCCCGCGTAATCTTGGCGACCTCGCAGGGCAACTGCCTCACAGCGTCAGTCAGCTCCTTGAGGGCGTCAACGATCGCCTCACCTCACTTCTCCACATCACCCCCATCCTCGTCCCAATCATCCTCTTCGTCCTCCGTATCATCTCCCCCATCCTCAGACGCGTGTACTGGCGCCTTGGGTGAGATCACCTGCGGTTTCTTTTGCTGTGAGGGCGTTGCGGTCCCCACTCGAATCGTGACCAGGTCGCATTTGGCCCTGGCGCGCGTGCAGTTCGTGCATGCCTGGTACCTGCCCCGCTCGCAGACCAGCTGGGACTTGATGCAACGACCACAAGGGGGCCTTTCCCTTGCAGCCTGTGGCGGGTCGACTGAGGCCTTGCGCTAAAAAACAAAAACAAAAAAAAATATACTTGTGTTAGACTCAGGGATCTCGTGGCAGTAAGTGATTAAAGAAGCTGGCTACTCACCTTGCCTTTGGACGACCCAGCCGCCTGCGCCTGTTGGCACTTTGCCTCTGCCTCCCACTCCCTGGCTTCCTCTTCCTCACGCTTTTTCTTTTCTTCGGCTGCCCGCCTAGCTGCCTCGGCCGCTTTCTTGGCCGCCTTGCGCCTCACCCGTTCGTTGAGCTTAGCCTGCATCATGGCAGGCTCGTCATCCGTCACCTCTTGGATATCCTCTTCCTCCCAGGATGCGATGTTGAGGAGGTCAAGATGTTTGGACATGGAAGGCAGGGTATTGAGTAGAACTGTTGAGTAATGACTGGACTTAGTCAAATTGATGGAGCGAATGTTTGATTTCACATGCGGATTCAAATTCGGAATTGGCCGAACGATTCCCACGTGCACCAATTGGGCCTCCAGGGGCATCGGCCCTAAGAAGGGGATACTGTCACGACCCGACATATCCGACACTTCCCTCTACACGTCCTAGTGCCACTTGGCCCGTCCCTCCCGCTATCATCATCATCCGTCCACCCATCCGTCCACCCGTCACCCTCATCCGCACTTCCTCCCTCGCGCGCATACCTTCCAACCTAGGTTGCCCGCTTCATTGTTGTCCGCCCCCAGCCGGACGGCTTGCTAGACGGCCGGATGGCCTTTTCTCTTTTGTCCGCTTGCGGACTATTGTTCCTCCTATTGTTCCTTGCTTGCCTTTTGTTGACCAAGTTTGCCGATATTGATTATTTGTTCCTTTCTTCATTCATTAATATCGCGCTTGATCCGCCACTCCTTCCGGGCCGCTCTCATTTAGTTACTTGTGTTTATAACGCGTGTAGGTTACACCGGATGTACCTCAGTTCGTATATCGACTTGGATTCCCCCTCTAAACTCTTATCCTCATCGTAAGGCTTCTGTCTGAAATTGGGACACCAACGTAAGAACGAAGCGCAGCGCTCCACCCGAGTCGCTGAAGCTAAAGTCCCGCCCCTCCGACCTTACGAGCCCGGACAACCTCGCACGCCTCGCGGGTCACCCGGATACGCTTCTGACACGTTCCTGACAGTTTACATCTGTCAGGGACGCGTCCGGGGTTGAGAGGGCCCGGGGGTAGTGCCCGGCACTGAGGCCGTCGCGGGGTGTGGAGCGGGCGTGCGTACTGGCGGGCCCGATCCGGGACAGTGGTCCCTGGCCACTCAGACTGAAGTGGAGAATGTGAGAAGAAGGTTACTTCTTCGGTTCCCACTTCAGGTACATTTATGTACATGCGGCTTGAGTCACATGACAGGTGCCACGTCATCCTCGGAGGTAGCCGCAGGCATCCGGGTGTCCCCGTGGGGGATCCCGAGAGCGTCCGCTACATGCACGCGTGCTGGGCACAGCAGGAAGCCATCCGGGGTGTGTGGGCCGGATGGGTCAATAGTACATCGATACAAGGGAAGGTGGTCTGTGTAGATAGAAAGAAATAAACAGGAAGAAGAAGGTGAGAAGAATGAAATAAAGAAAGGGGAAAGAAAAGGGAAAAGAAGGGGGAGGAGAGGGAGGAAGGAGGGGGGAGGGGGATAGACAGCGGGGAGCGGGTGTGGTGTGGCCGGGTGGGCCCGGGTGGGCCCGGGTCAGGTGGGTGTGCCCTGACATCACCCCCTCCTTAAGCCGCTTCGCCTCGAAGCGGCCAGGGGGTTCGTTCTCTCCCTTCCTGGGGCGTGGGGGTGTGTTTGGTGGAACTCCTCGATCCGGTCAGGGGCATGGATTAGTTGGTCTCGGGGGAGCCATTCATTCTCTGAGTTCGGCCAACCCGCGAACTTTACTAAATACCAGAGCTTCCGGCGTAACCACTTAGAGTCCAGTATTTTTTCCACTTCATATTCCTCCTCTCCATCTACGAGTTCTGGGCCCGGGCGGGGGTCAGGGGGTCGTTCTGCGATCTCGTCCGGGCGGTAGGGTCTTACGTTCGTCACAGATACGACTGGGTGAATTCCCTTTTGCCGTGCGGTGAGTTGGAGCTTGACGGCAGCTGGGGAGACGACCTTGACAACTTTGAAGGGGCCTAGCCACTTATGGTCTAGCTGTCAGGGGACGCGCGTGCTCGCGCAAGATGCTCCGATAACCTAGTTGTGATTAAAGCCGGGGGAAAGGGATGTCCCCATCTTAGGGTCAGCTATATACATGTAGAGTCCGGCAATAAGGAAACCAAACGGATTGCCGATAGAATCACGTGATCATAGAATGTTCCAGAACAATGCCGGAGATGATCCGGGTCACCGGGGCTTAGGTAAGCGGAGTAGACAGGAATTACCGGCATACTTCCCACGCGCATACGCGCAGCCGGCATAGGGTCCAGGGTCCTTGCTGATCCCTGACACTAGCTTCTTGGTCGGGCGGTCAGTCGTATAGTTTTGGGCACTGAGCCAGACTCGGTCACCCTCCTGGTACTTGGGGGCTGTCTCTCGACCTCGGTCGTAGTAGCGGGCCATCTCGTCCGCTGCGTGTTCCAGGGCCGCCTTCGCCTCTTCCTGCATCTTCATCATCCTGGACGAGAAGGCGTCGGCGGCTTCTACCTCGGACGTACGTGTGGGCTCCATCCCCATCCTGGGATGCTGCCTGGTGTCAAGCTCGAAGGGGGTTCGACGGGTGGACGAGTGGACGCGGTTGTTGTAGGCAAATTCTGCCAGTGGGAGCCAGTCCGCCCAGTTGTCCTGGTGGTGGTTGACGAACACCCGAAGGTAGGCCTCGATTTCCTGGTTAACCCGCTCTGTCTGTCCGTCAGTCTGGGGGTGGTAGGGCGTTGAGGGGGTTAGCTTGACCCCCAGGAGATCTGCAAGTTCTTTCGAGAAGCGCGAGACGAAGGCGCTCCCTCTGTCGCTAAGAATCTCTTCCGGGAGCCCGTGGTGCTTCCAGACGTGCTCTAGGAAGAGCCGGGCGATACCAGCCGAGTCCACGGATGTCACGGTGGGGATCGCGTGGATGCGTTTGGACAGACGGTCCACTACAACTAGGATGGCGTTATAACCTTTCGACTCTGGGAGCTCTCCCACCATGTCTACCGAGATCACCTGCCAACGGTGGGTGGGAACTTTATTTGGGGTGAGCTTCCCAACCTTCCGTGTGGGGAAGGGTTTGACGCGGTTACAGGTGTCGCATCCACGTACGTATTGCCCGACATATTCTGCCATCCGAGGCCACCAGTAGTCGCGGGAGACGAGCTCTAGGGTTTTCCATCGCCCTGGATGTCCCATCGCCCGCGCGTCGTGGTGTAGCTGTACCAGATCGTGGCGGAGTTGTGGGTCTTTTGGAACGTACACCCTGCCCCGGTAGAGGACCAACTCTCCCTGTCTCTCCCACTCGTCCGACCTCAACGTTCCTTCTCCCAGTTCCCTCATGGCCTTTACCACCTGTTCGTCATGATCTCTCGCTCCTCGTACCCTCTCTAGGATATCCGCCTCCTCACCCTCCACTGAGACTGCTTCTGTCGCACGGGCCTCGAACCAGGCCGGTTGGAGGAGGGTCAGCCCCTCATTGTCGTCCCTTCCCTTCGGGTGGTCAGCGCGGCGGGAGAGTGCATCTGGTTTCCCCATGAGCTTCCCTGGGCGGTGGACGAGGGTGAAATGGAAGCGGGAGAGGAAAAGGGACCATCTGGCCTGGCATCGATTTAACCTCTGGGCCGTCCGGAAGTAGCCCAGGTTACGGTGGTCGGTGTAGATCTCGACTTTCTCCTCAGCACCTTCCACGAAGTGTCGCCATTCCTCGAGGGCTCGGATGATTGCAAGCATCTCTTTATTGTACACTTCGTAGTTGCGCTCTACATCTGTGAAACTTTTGGACATGAACGCTACCGGGTGGAACTCTCCATCCGGTTGGAGCTGGGAGAGGACCGCACCGGTTGCAAAGTTGGATGCGTCGCACTCGAGCCTGAAGCGGCCATGGTCGGTAGGGAAAGAGAGGACAGGGGCTGTGGTGACAGCTTCCTTGAGGGTACGGAAGGCATCATCTTCATCCGGGCCCCAGTTCCAGGTTTGGGTCTTCCGGGTCAGCCTGTGAAGGGGGTGGGCCTTCTCAGAGAAGTCTCTGATGAACTGGCGATAGAAGTTTACGAATCCTAGGAAGGATTGTACTTCTTTCACCTTGGTTGGGGGGGGCCAGTCGAGGACACCCTGGATCTTCACCGGGTCCATCGCGACGTTACCCTCCGAGATAACGAGGCCCAGGTACTCGATCCGGGTTCGCTCAAACTTACACTTCTCTGGCTTGAGGAAGAGCCTCCTTCTCCTCAGCGTCTCTAGGACTTCTCGGACGACCCTTTGGTGTTCCTCCAGGGTGGCCGTGAAGATCAGGATGTCGTTCATCATGGTCTGGAAGGTTGCCGGGGAGTTACACAGGCCAAAGAACATCACCATGGGCTCGAACAGCCCCTGGTTGGTCGCGAATGCCGCCTTCCACTCGTCTCCGTCCTTGATCCGGACGTTGTTAAACCCCCAGCGTAGGTCCAAGGCTGAGAAGTATTTGGCGTTGCGGAGGCGGGCGAGGACGTCTGAGATGAGGGGGAGCGGGTACGAGTTCTTCACCGTAATCTCATTCAGCTTCCTGTAGTCCTGGACCAGGCGTAGGGACCCGTCCTTCTTCTTGACGAAGAAGACTGGTGCTCCCATGGGGGATGTGGACGGCCGTATGCGCCCGTTCTGTAGGTTCTCGCGTAGGAACTCGTCTAGTTCTTTCTGTTCCGGACGCGAGAGTGGGAAGGTCTTCCCCCTGGGCAGTTTGGCATCCGGTACCAGGTCTATAGCGTGGTCCCAGGGCTTCCGGGGGGCAATTGGTCAAAGGCTTCTTTGGAGAACACATCCCGGAAGTCCTGGTAGTGCTCTGGTACTAGCGTCTCAAACGACGCGGGCTCAGCCTCCGGGTCGCGGGCCTCTTGGGCCATCCGCTGCGAGGGGGTCGTGGTGGCTCTTAGGTCATGGCCCCAGCTTGGGGGGATGATAGCAGCGTAGATCCCATCCCCAGGCTCCAGTACCGGGTCCTGATCATTTTGTATTCGCGGTTGTCTGCAGGAGGACGGGCAGCGGGACATGACGACTCTCTGTCGTACCCAGTCCACTTCTGGGTTGTGGTGCAGCAACCACGAGTGTCCTATGATGAGGGACTGGCGCCCGAGATTTGCAACCGCGAAGCGTGCCCGCTCTGTGTGTCGCCCGAAGGTCAGGAGGGCTTCTAGCTCTTCTGTTATAGCTCCATTTTCGTTCGGGGTTCCATCGACATTACGGACGGGAATGGGTTGGGGAAGGGGGGTTGTCTCTAGGTTGTGCTTTCAGACGAACTCGGGGCTTACGAAGTTCCCGGTGGCTCCTGAGTCCAGGAGGGCTGACACAGATACCGACGCGAGGGAGGTTAGGGCGGTCAGTTTCACTGTGAGGTTAAGAGATCTGGGGGACTGCTTGGAAAGGACGTAAATGGCGGGGGGGGAGACTGCTACCTCGGGCGTTGCTGCCCTTGGGGTCTTCTCGTTCTCACGGGTGGAGGATGCGTTTCTCCTCTTTTTCTTCGCGATGACTCGGTGAAACTTTGGCATTGGCGTTGGCTTACGCGCGCTGCGGTATTTACATGAGCTATCTTCTATGGGCGGCCGGGACGCATCCCTTACCGGTCGCCTGCCTGAAAATCCCTCTGAGGTTCTTCCTCTGGTTCCCCTTCCACTGTCTCTGTCCCTTCGGTCAACTGCCTCTTCAGCCCTTCCATCAACGTCCTCAGGTCTTCCAGGTGGAGACGTCGTACTCGGCTGACCCTGGGGTGTGGGCATTCTCGCGCGAGATGACCCGGGGTGTTACAGTTGTAGCACTGTCTCTGGTCAGTCCTCGACCTGTCGAGATCCATCGGCTGGGGGCCCATCCCTGGTGTAGGACGGGCTGCTGGGGTGGGGGGCGGAGGTGCTGGAGCAGGTCGTGGGGGGGTCTGCGCGGGTCGGGTCTGGGATGGGGTCATGGTCAGCGGAGGTCGGGCTGGCGGGAATGGGGGTCTAGGTGGGGGTGCGCGTGGTTGGGTGGCTTGGAAATGTCGCCACTGGTTGTCCAGAAGCGTGGCTTCGCGCTTCCACTCAGTCCAAGTGGTGGGCATGGGGCGGAGGCGGTATATACTCTCCCTGAGCCGCGAGTTAATCGCTTGCTCACACCGGTCGACCAGCCCAACATCTCCTAGCCTCGAGGCAGGTCCCAATATCTCGAACTCCTGGATGACCTTATCCATGGAGTCAGTCCCTTGGCGGATGACTGCCAACTTCTGCCGAGCTGTGGCCTCCCGGTTCGGGTCTTGAAACATGGCGTCGAGTTCCGTGTTGAACTCGTCCATGGTTATGGTGGGGGAGGTGGCTGTCAACAGGGTGATCGTCCGTTGTGTCGCCCATGCCCCTGCGGGTCCTCCCTTCATGTAGGAGAGGACGAAGAGGATCTGGGATAGTTCGGTAGGGAACTCGGCTGTGCGGACATGGAAGTAGATCCCGCACTCGGCTTTGAAACGATCGAGGTCTTCACTGGCTCCTGAGAAGGGAGTGGGGGCAGCGACCTTCGGTGGTTTGGGTCTGGGCGCGAGTGTGGGTACGGGCGCGGGTGCAGGGGCGGGTGCGGGTGCAGGTGCAGGTGGGGGGTGGTTGCGGGTTTGGCTCTCCACAATGGCTTGGAGCTCCTGGAAGCGGGCCAGCAGGTCGTCATACTGTTCTTCTGACACCATGGCTGGGGAGATGGGTGAGGCGGGGGAAATAAGGTTAAAACCTTCTTCTGCTGTCAGGGACGCGTCCGGGGTCGAGAGGGCCCGGGGGTAGTGCCCAGCACTGAGGCCGTCGCGGGGTGTGGAGCGGGCGTGCATACTGGCGGGCCCGATCCGGGACAGTGGTCCCTGGCCTCTCAGACTGAAGTGGAGAATGTGTTATTATTATTAAAGAGGAAAACTATACTACTTACCTGAAGTGGAGAATGTGAGAAGAAGGTTACTTCTTCGGTTCCCACTTCAGGTACATTTATGTACATGCGGCTTGAGTCACATGACAGGTGCCATGTCATCCTTGGAGGTAGCCGCAGGCATCCGGGTGTCCCCGTGGGGGATCCCGAGAGCGTCTGCTACATGCGCGCGTGCTGGGCACAGTGGGAAGCCATCCGGGGTGTGTGGGCCAGACGGGTCAATAGTACATCGATACAAGGGAAGGTGGTCCGTGTAGATAGAAAGAAATAAACAGGAAGAAGAAGGTGAGAAGAATGAAATAAAGAAAGGGGAAAGAAAAGGGAAAAGAAGGGGGAGGAGAGGGAGGAAGGAGGGGGGAGGGGGATAGACAGCAGGGAGCGGGTGTGGTGTGGCCGGGTGGGCCCGGGTCAGGCAGGTGTGCCCTGACAACATCATTAGAATTTGGAGTTCCTGATAAGTCCATGTAGTTGCACTGGATACAAATTTCCTCAGATACAGGAGTGGAGTCAGAGAACAAAGGGAACTGGAAGGAGGACAAAGGGGGACTGGATGAGGGAACAACCCCAAGGGTCAAGGGTTGGGACTCTATGGAAGGGCAAGGCCAAGAGGGGAAGAAGTGGAGGGGTTGTGGGGAATGACAGCTGACTAATATGGAAAGGAAGCAGCCATCCAAATAAGGAGGAGGCAACAAGAGAATTAAATGACACCATACAGTAGAGACTGCAGGTGTTAGAACTGGGTGAGGGTGGACGATTCCAGAGGGGAACCAGAGACTTAGCAAGGAGGGACTTTGGCCTCAGCAACTCAAGTGGAGCGCTGTGCCATTGCTGTTTGTCCATTTGGTCCTTAATTTCATAGGCGGTGAGCAGGAAGTCTCTAGGGGGCATTTCAGGTCAATTTTAGACTAAGGGCCTAAAATGAGTATGTACAAGCGCTGATATAATGGAGAGGGTGAAAGCACAAGGGAAACAAAGGGGGTCCGAATTGGAATGAAGGCATCCGAACGGGAACAAAGGGATGACAGAAGCGGAGTGGTACCAAAGGTCATAGGTCAGGACCTGTGGTACATCCGAAAGGAGATAGGGAGGGTGAAGCCCAGAGGGGCAGGAGGATGAGGTGAAGTGGGGATGATGACTAACTGGCTAGAATGGGAAGAAGCAGCAGTCCAAATAGGGATGAGGGGAAAATGTGAAAGATACATTACAAGTGGCGAAAGTGCTGAGGATGATCTGTGGAGCTCAGAGGTTACTGTCAGGGACGCATCTGGGGTCAAGGGGGTCTGGGTATAGTGCCTGGTGCTGAGGACCTCGCAGGGGGTAGATCGGGCATGCGTACTTGCAGGCCTGATATGGGACAGCTGTCCCTGGCCACTCAGACTGAAGTGGAAAAGGTGAGAAGAAGGTTACTTCTTTGGTTCCCACTTCAGGTACATTTATGTACATGCAGCTTGAGTCACATGATGGATGCCATGTCATCCTCGGAGACAGCCACAGCCATCCGGGTGTCCCTGCAGGGGATCCCGAGGGCATCCGGTGCAGGTGCGTGTGCTGGGCACAGTGGGGAGCCGTCCGGGGAGTCTGGGTCGGGCGGGTCAATAGTACATTGATGCAAAGGAAAGTGGTCTGTGTAAATAGAAAGAATAAACAGGAGGGGAATGATGGGAAGAATGAAATAAAGAAAAGAGAAGAGAGAGAGAGAAGAAAGAAAGAAAGAGGAGGGAAGGAGGGAGGGGAAGGATGGGCAGCGGGGCAGCAGGTGAGGTGTGGCTGGGTGGGCCCGGGTGGGCCTGGGTCAGGCAGGTGTGCCCTGACAGTTATGGAGGCAGGGTTGGAAGTCCGAGGAATATTGGCAATGGTGTTTACGTAGTATGTGTCATATCCATACAATCCCAACCTCCGCTCCGGGCTCCCGGAACTCCGAACCTGACTTCTGGAGTCCTACCCTACTGCTGTCTGTTCCGATATTCACCTTCGGACCCGACACCACACCTCCCCTCACCCCTCATGCCACCTCCACCCTCCCGTCCTTCTCCTACCCTATCCCCGTCTGCTCCGATACTCATCTCGGACCAAACATCACCCCTCTCGCTCCTCCTACTCCTCCTCATGACACCTCCACCCTTCCGTCACTCTCCTACCCTCCACCCATCCACTCCAACACTCACCTTTGGACCTGACACCTTTCCTCTCCTCTCTCCTCTCTCTTCCCTCTGACTCTCTTCCGCTGGCCCTCCGCCAAGTTACGACCTCTTGCTGCTGTCCTGTACCCCGTACTCGGACACTGCTTGTACCTTCGCTCCGAGACTCCGTCATAGTCCCAACCTCGGACTTTGACTCCACCTTGGCTTTAGTCCATTGCATTGGTGACCTCATACTACATAAACACCATTGCCAATATTCCTCGGACTTTCAACCCCACCTCTGTAACCTCTGTAAGCTCCACAACCCCCAAGCTCCATGGATCATCTTTGGCACTTTTGCCGCTTGTAATGTATCTTTCGCGTATCCCCCTCATCCCTATTTGGACTGATGCTTCTTCCCATTCTAGCCAGTTAGTCATCATCCCCACTTCCCCTCATCCTCCTGCCCCTCTGGGCCTCTCCCTCCTTACCATGTACCATGGGTTCTGCCCTATGACCTTTGGTACCGCTCCGCTTCTGTCATCCCTTTGTTCCCGTTTGGATGCCTTTGTTCCGATTCGGACCCCCTTTGTTTCCTTGTGCCTTTGCCCTCTCCATTATATATATCGGTGCTTGTACATACTTGTTTTGGGCCTTTAGTCCGAAATCGACTTGAATCCCCCCAAGAGACTTCCCCTATGCTAGATCTGAAATTAGGGACCCCTAGGACAACCAGCAATGGCACAGCACTCCGCATGAGTCGCTGAGGCTGAGGTCCTTCCACACTAAGTCTCCGATTCCACTCCGGAGTTGTCCAAATCCGCCTGTTCTAACAGTATGAGTGTAAGGGATTAACCTTACTTCACTATAATTCCGATTATAGTGATATCATTATGTTGCATTGCTATAATTCCCATTATAGTGATGCTATTATTTCTTTATTTATTTGCGCCGAGATATGTAATTTACATATATACCTCGGAGTAGTTGTAAAGGCCCGGTAGCCTTTTACCTCTACCCTGTTGAATATACAGCTCATCAAAGCTTATGTTTAGATGGACTAACTGAGGCCTGAGGCAAATGGGGGAACGGAACGTTACTGTCCCCAAAATAGTAAGCAACCTTTCAATGAGGTCACCAATGCAATGGACTTAAGCCGAGGTGGAGTCAAAGGCCGAGGTTGGAACTATGACGGGATCTCGGAGCAAAGGTATGAGCGGTGTCCAGGTACAGGGTAAGGGACAGCAGCGGAAGGTTGTAACTTGGTGGAGGGTCGGTGGAAGAGGGTCAGAGGGAAGAGAGAGAAGAGAGGAGCGGGGTGAGGAGTGGAGGAGAGGAAAGGTGTCAGGTCTGAAGGTGAGTATCAGAGTGGACGGGAGAAGGGTAGGAGAGTGACGGAAGGGTGGAGGTGTCGTGAGGAGTAAGAGGAGGAGGGTGGCGAGAGGAGTGATGTTCGGTCTGAGGTGAGTATCGGAATGGATGGAGATAGGGTAGGACGGAAGGGTGGAGGTGGCATGAGGGGTAAGAGGAGTGGTGTCAGGTCCGAAGGTGAATATCGGAACGGACGGTGGTAGGGTAGGACTCCGGAGGTGGTGAGGATGGGGGTCCGGAAGTCGGAATTGAGTATGTATGGATATGACAGCAGGGTCCGGAGTAGGTTCTGGAGGTCTGGAGTTGGAAGTCTAAGTCTGGAATTGGACATTGTGTTGGAGCCAGAGGTAGAGTGGGCTCTCAACAACCAACAGGGAGAGGAGGAGGTAGAGGATGTGGAGTTCTGGAGGAGGAGATGGAGGTCCAGAACCAGGAGCAGAGGTCCGTGTCATATCCATACAATCCCGACCTCTGCTCTGGGCTCCCGGAACTCTGAAACTGACTCCGGAGCCCTACTTCCCTTCCGTCACCTTCTCCTTGCCGACTCCCAAGAGGTCATCCCACCTCCAGCTCTGACACCACCTTTGGTTCGACTCCGGAACATTCCGGGTCCGACCTCAACCTTGACACCTTCCAGACAAGCATGCAACACCTATGCTCCTGACTCCGGACCTCCACTCTGGAACCCCATTTGTGTCTCCGTTTCCAGAACCTCTGGTCTTAGCTCCGACCTCGGACTTTGACCCCACCTCCACTTATACCCATTGTATTGGTTAGCTCATTCCATTTAATTATGTTTGCCAATACTCCGGAGTTTAACTTCTGAGTTCAGACTTTCTGGACTTACTTCGGACCTTGCAACTATTGCATTGCTCCATTCAATTCCGCTATGCTCCCTCATTCCTATTTGGGCTGCTGCTTCCTTTCTATTCAGTCAGCTAGCCATTCCCCACTCCCATCCTCCATCCATCCTCCTTGGGCCTTGGCCCTTCACTCCTCCTTTGGGAAACACCATTGAGTCAAACCCTTGACCCTTGGTGTTGTTCCTCCTTCCAGCTCCCTTTGTCTCCTTTCATCCTACCCTTGTCCCTTTTGATTCTGGACCCCTCCTTATCTCACCTATATGAGAGACGTTGATGAAGTCACAACATCTGAAGCCCTTGCAGCTGAGACTCTCGTGGCATTCATCCCAATGCATGCGTCGTGTCCTCCATCCCCAACCCACTCCCTTGTGTCTGAAACGGCATGAGTACTAAGAAATCGTGTCGACCAAGTCGATGACGACATCGCCGACTTGAGGGGCGATGTCCGTAACATGAATACCCAAATCTCTGGGAATAGCGATAACATCGCTCATCTAGATCGTAACATCATTAAGGTGGAGGAAAGACTTAATGAGAAATTAAACGAAATTCTCCTCATGCTCTCTCGACGCGACGAGCCAAAGCCACCTGCAGCAACGGTGGATAACCCACCTGCAAACCCTCCAGTGAACCCAACAACGGGTGGAGACCCTATCGTCGTCTCTGACCAGACGAAAAAAACCGCTGTTGAGGTGCAGGCACCCCAAGAGGTCCCTGTAGTCCCCATTAGTCCGACGGGTCAACCAATCATTGGGGTCCCCATACCTGGAGGGATCCCCACTGTCTCTGCCGTCGTCACAGAGGTGACAAGTTCACACCTGTCTGTCAAGGTACAAGAATCTGACGGACGATTTGTTCCCATCTTTAGTGGAACTAAGCCACCTACCCCATCGATGGCACCAGTAACCACTGATGCCAAGGGGAAAAGTAGGGAGATCGACCCAGGACAACTGGCTGGATTGTCGACTGCGGGGGAGAGTGGAACTTCTCCATCCCATTTCAGGCCAGGCTTCGTGCATGCGCTGTTCATTCTGTTGTCACAACCCACGAACGGTGGGGTGAAAATACCACGCATTGACGCTACTCAAATGCGTAATTTCCCTCCTGACCATGGAAGAAAGAAAACAGTGCCAATGAAGGCCACTGTGGAGACAATACAGGAGGAGGATGGTGACGCGGAAGTCACCAGTGTTCTGTACGATTATTACACATGGAAAAAATGCCCGATCTACGTCCAGGATCATGTAGATGACATTGGCGGACAGCCCGTCAAGGTCAGACCTATCTTTGCTAAGCGTAGTCTCAGTGAATCTACTTTCGACTTTAACGCCCATCTGGATGCAGATGCGGCATTTGTATACAACGTGGGTCATGGGGCAAATGGTGAAGACCCCAAAAGACTGTCCCATGGCACAGCACTCAGACGGGTGCTGGATAACTACCACCGATTCTCACAACTGCCTGCGGCTCCAGAAGGGAGCAAGAGGCATGTAGACCAAGTTAGGTCTAACTCAGGAAGAAGGCCCTGCTGTCTGAATGGGGATGGTGATGACGAGGTTGGTGGCGAGAGTGGCTCGTCCTGGGCCAACCCACCATTCCTTGACCCATTTGGCACCGAGATAAAACGGGAGCCTTCATCCAACTTTCCAAACCGCTCGTCTGTACGACCCGGTTTGTTTGACTCAACCATGCATTCATATGCAGCACCTGCAGCACGAGTAGTGCCTGATCCATCTGAGTTCATGGCTCAGCTTCTTGAATCTGCATGCCGGAGTGTGGAGGTTCGAATCCTGCAGCCACTGCCTGCAGATGTACGCCCAGAACTGCTCAAAAAGATGCAGGGACTGACTCCGACCATCAAATGGTCTGGAGAGAATAACTCAAAGATATTCCACAACTGGCTGCACTCCTGGCTAGCCTATATGTCATCGTGTGGGTGGAAGGGTGAAGCTTATAACGAGTTTCACGTCCACACTTTGACAACCGCCGTTGAAGGCGAGGCGCAAGACCTACTGATGCACTATATATGCATTGGAGTGCAGAACAGGGTAACTCCCCCATTCTGGGATCTACTAGAGATCCTTATCTGCACCTTCATCAAGAAGTCTGCAGCAGTAGCATCCACGAAAGCGTTCAAAACGCTTTCATATGATTCCACGAAGGGAATCAAACACTTCTATAACCAGCTGTATCGTGCAGCTGAGTGTCAGAGACTGGATTTTTGTCAGAGGCTGGGATATTGTCGGTGTCGGAGATTGTGGCAGAGGTCTGTTGGAGCGCGCACGCGCGGATATGCGGGCGGAAATATGCGGCGCGTCCGGAAGCGCTGTTCAAGGTTAGCAGAGTGGGATCGCGGCCTCAGCGACTCAGGTGGAGTGCTGTGCCCTGAGCTTGACGTTTGGGGGAGATCCCGTATTTACAAACTGACACTCACAGCGGACTTCAAACAAGACTTGCGGGCGGAGCGGACCTGTAGGAGGAACGCGGACTCAGAGGGGGGGAAGCCCCCTTTGCAGAAGGAGAGACTCAGAACAGACAGGGGGGGTACTCTAGTTGATTTCAGACTGGGGTCCCCGAAAGTATTTACAAGGTATATAAATAGGCAAGGGGGAATATAGAAAGGCCGGTCAGTCCGGCGCAGTCCGGCGCGGAGATAAGCGGGAATTGTCAAACTAAATAAGGACAAGAGCCCGGGAACTGGAAACGAGGAACAGATCAATAAACAATAAGTGGCAAGGGTTATTGATGAATAACTGAATGAGATCAATAACCTAGTGCCAATAAAGAGGGGATCAAATGCCGATATTGGCAGGGAAGCAAACAATAATTGGCACTCGGCAAGGAATGAATGATAAGCTGCCAAGTGACAAATGGCCAGAGGAAAAGCGGAGGTCAGCGTGCGGCGCCGATACAAGTCCGCAAATAAGCGGGGCATGGCTGTGACCACATAGCGGGAAGCGATGAGTGTGGTTCAGATGGAGACAAGGCAGGCGTGACTGAATGCCGGGAGCGCCAAGGGCTCAGGAACTGGAGGTAAGGTCGGAATACCGGCAGGGTCTAGGTTCTGATTCTTGGCCAAGTCTCACGCAGTAAGGCAGGGGGCCAGACATGGGGTTGGGGGCTGGTTAGGATGGGTTTCGGGTCGGCGGATTCGCCTATCGGCATTGGTTCGCTGCTGACGGAGCCCCGGGATTTGTCGGTCATGACACTGAGGAGATGATCATGCCTCCTGACCAGGCAACATTCAATGAACGTTTCCTGAATGCCATCCCTGGCAAAATGCGTCAGGAGATGGTTATGCGCCACGAAATTTCCGTGGACTACACAACGAAAGACGAGTTGTGGACTGCCGTGCTCTGCCTGGACCACGCATACGATTCTTAAGGCGATCTCTGCATATCGTAACGACTCACAAGCGCCAGCTGTGTCAAAAACGACACAAAAACAAGCCAATACTGCAGCAGCACCCAAAAAAGCTGCTGATTCTTCATCTGCCAAGAAAGTGTACAAAAACACATTTGGGGGAAACACGTCAACTCTGAAGAGCAGACAACGCTCGACCTTCCGTGCGAGCTATTCGCCGGCTCCAAAAACAGAAAAGTCGACATCGTCTACAGCGATGAAATCGATGCCATCCTTGGATAAGGATGGGAAACTGCGTTGTTATAAATGTGGGAAAGTAGGGTATCAATGTGATTGCCCAAATCATGACAAGCCCAAACCGCGCATGTACAACATAGCGGTCAAGTCTGACGAACGAGACCTACAGGACTCGGAGCCTGTAGAAGAACCGGAAGGTGTTGGGGGTCCTGCAGAGGTGCAGGACTATATGGCTGACGATGAGGCGTTCGACAATAAACTCATGGACGACCTGTACGACCCCAACCTCCTCGCTGAGGCAGAGGAGGAGTATGTAGAGGTGGATGCCGACATGTTCGTCGGTGCTATGATGTTCATGGATCCCACGGATGAAAACTTCTCCATTAAATTAGCGTCTGCTTGGCAAGCAGACAAACTGCCATCTGATGAGCAGATAGTAGCTGAGCTTGTCGATGATGCAGTAAAATCCTACAAAAGGGACGGCGTAGTACTGGTCCCAAAATCTTCATCCAACAAACTGTCAACGCAAAGTGTGGCGAGTTCTTCAGTGCCTAACAAGCTTCTGAAGAAAATCCCGCCAATATTCGACGTGAAATTTAGAATCTCGTGAGAGGCAGGTAAATACCCTGAAAACCGCAGCACCCCGGCTTAAGGCAGACACTCACCGGTGAGGTTAACATCGCCGGGGTAAATGCTTTTGTCCTATTTTGTTATGGAAATGGGAAATTCCCATTTTTAGCCTCTTATGGCCTCTGTACAGTGTATTATCACGTGATATGTAAATAAGAACAACCTAACCAACTATTATCACCCAAAACACCCGATGTCCATGTTATTGTAAACACCACTGTTACAACATCTGTTACATTAATTGTAACATCTTCTCAATGTCACGGCCCCCTCCTGCACCCGAACACTATAGAAATGGGCCAATTAGGCCCCATTTTTATAACATATTTGATAGTGGCGCTGAAACAGACGCCCTATCTCCAGATTTTGTCTGAGCAGTACACATTCCACTGCTCGAGTTGCCAAACCCCTTGGTTCTCCAGATGGGGACCAAAAACAGTCGTTCATGCATAATGTACGGCATGAATACTCCTGTAACCATTCACGGGGTTACGACTACTCACTATTTTGACGTCGTCAACATTGACCGCTATGATGCCATTCTCAGAGCTCCTTGGCTGAATGCCAATGGAGCGTCCCTCAATTTCGAAACTCACACCGTCCACATAAAGACGGGTGACATCAAAACGTTTGATGTCCTGACGGAACGGGGCAAAACCTCCATGGGGGCTGCTGCATGCGGTCGCCCCAAACTTCCCCGTGCACCGAGGTCCGAACTGCCATCTAAACAGATGGCATGACGCAATATGGCGAAGGCTGAAAACCCTTCGCCACACATCCTTGCCATGTCTGCTCAAAAAGAGGCGGATACCTCCCAGTGGCCCAATCACTGGCCAAGCCCGAGGTCGAAAGACCTCAGGCTTCCCGACTGTTCCCATTTAGAAGGGCTGCCAATGACAGACCCTGAATTCGTGCCACTCAGGAATTGGTGGTGTGAACGTTTCAAGGACGTCATGGTGCCAGCCCCTGAAGTCCTACCTCCGTTCAGGGAGGTTAACCACCGGATCAACTTGATTGATCCGAATAAAAAATATATAGAAAGAAGGGCTACGTGCCCTCAAGCCCTCGAACTGCAGCTTCGAGAAAAAATCGCTCATTATGAGCATGCCAAGTGGTGGGAACGCAAGGCAGTCACGACAGCTGCTCCACTTCTTTGTCTTGCAAAGAAGGACGGTTCTTTATGGACTGTAATCGATGCGAGAAATCGCAATGCGAACTCTATTCTCGATGTCACGCCCATGCCTGACATGCATTTCATCATGGATAGTATGGCTTGGGTAACTTATCGATCAAAAATCGATATGACGGACGCGTACGAACAGATTCGTATCAAACTAGACTGTGTACAATACACGGGGATGAGTACCCCGTACGGTACTTTTATATCGAACGTGCTGCAACAAGGGGACTGTAACGGCCCTTCCACGTTCCAGCACGTTTTGACTTGGATCCTAAGGGACCAAATCGGTCGAGCCATCCATGTATGGTTTGATGACATATTCACTGGAACTACGACAGTGAAGCAACACAACGAGAAATTCTTGTGGATATATACTTGTCTAAAGGACGAGAAGCTCTATGTGAGCCCAAGGAAATTTGAGCCATTCACCCCTGTACTCGACATACTGGGGTGTAAAGTGGACTCAAATGGAATCCACGCAGATTCTGACAAACTAGACAAAATAAGGAACTGGCAGACGCCAGAGAACCACACCGAGGTTCTGCGATTCCTAGGTCTCATTGAGTACCTAGCAAAATTCCTGCCCAACGTCAGTGCATACACTGGACCGTTGCAATCCATATGTACCAGCCATATGCTGTTCCGCTGGAGTGCCCTACACGAAAAATGTTTCGCACAGATCAAAGTAATCGCATGCAAGACACCAATTCTAAAGCCCATAATCTGGGATATACCAGATTCAATTGGTTCAGAAGACCGAGACAAGTACCGTGTCTGGGTGATCACCGATGCCTGCCCTGCTGGCGTCGGGGCCGTGCTTGCACAGGGTGCAGAATGGCAAACCTCTAACCCTGCTGCATTTATGTCGAAGAAATTCACCCCGACTCAATGGGCGTATTTCGCCTATGAGCTGGAAGCTCTAGGCGTTCTGGAAGCGCTCACCAAATGGCTCGACGAGCTGACTGGTGGGCGAAAATTCACTGTGGTCACTGACCACAAGGCGCTTACTTACTTCAAAGAGAAGAATCACACTGCGCCGCATCACATTCGTTGGCAAAATTTCTTTCACGGTTTCAATTGTGACATCGTGTATGTACAGGGCCACACAAACAAAGTGGCTGATGCCCTGTCATGATACTATGAATCCTCGTCAGATGAGGATATCCACTACGACAATTACATATCTGCAGATATACGGATTGATAAAGAGGGCGACGACCTGCCCTTGGCATGTGCTGAAGAAGCACGAGAATTATTACACCTGCACAGGTTAAAACTGCAGTGCATACGCCTGGGTGCGTCTCACTCTATCGGAGACGCTCAGGAGCCACGAGATCTCGAGGCATCCGAGCTCGATCCCCCTGACGATTGTCAAGGGAGGAGGGAGCTTTCCCTCGAAGATGTACTGCCGCCATTGGCAGAACTACGTCCTCATGTAGAGGACAAGGCTTTCATCGCGAGTGTGAAGGATGGCTACTCCAAGCACACTGCTTGGAAAGGGATCCTCGCGAAACCTGAGGATTTCCCTAAGTTCTCAATCGTTGATGGCCTAATTTTTCGTCTGAATGATTCAGGCGAACCACGACTTGTCCTCCCTGAATCTATTCATAAAGGGGAGAGGATTATGGGCATCGCGATCGAGCACACACACTGAATCCTTGGTCACCTTGGTGCCAAGAAGACGCTCGAGTACATATGCAAACACTACTGGTGGTCTTCGATGTCAAAAGACATCGAGAAATTCTGCACATCCTGCGGGACGTGCCAGACGACCAAGAAAAGCAAACTCAGATATCCGGGACTGCTTCACCAGCTCCCGGTCCCTGAGAAACCTTGGGAGTCAATCGCCATGGATTTCGTCGGACCATTCCCAACGAGCCTGAGTTATAACTACCTTTGGGTAGTTCTGTGCCGTCTAACGTGCCAGGTTCACCTAGTGCCTGTGACAACCCAGGTCAAGACTATTGAGCTGGCGCATCTGTTCCTGCAACATGTTGTGCACTTGCATGGCATGCCAACATCCATCGTGTCAGACCGTGACATGAAGTTTACGTCTCAATTTTGGACTGAGTTACACCGACTAATGGGTGTTAAACTCAAGTTAACTACCGCGTTCCATCCTCAAGGGGATGGCCAAGCAGAACGAGCGATCCAGACAGTGGTCCAGATCCTTCGGTCATTCGTCCGACCCGATCAGTGGGATTGGGCTGTGCATATACCCATGGTAGAATTCACATTGAACTCAAGTGCGAATAAATCAATGGGATTCACCCTGTTTGAGTTGGTATATGGATACCTCCCACAGATGACCATGTCTCTGCCATCATCCGAATTGCTGGGGGTAAAATCCTTTGCCCAGCGGGCCCTGGACAACATCCAGGCCACTCACATGCTATAATTAAGAGTCGTGTAGAACAGGCTATCCAGGTGAACCGACATCGGTGCCCTGATTCCCCCAAACTGAAGAAAGGGGACTACGCATATCTTTCAACGAAAGATCTGAACCTCCCCAAGGGGAGGGCGCATAAGCTGTTGCCAACTTATATTGGCCCCTACGAAATACTGGAGGTATTTGAGGACTCATCAAACTACGTCCTCAGGCTTCCCCCAGTGTTAACGCAAAGAAATATCTTTGCGAAGTTCCACATCTCACGGCTCGCACCTCATGAGCTGAGTGATTCTGTGCTGTTCCCTGGGCACACTGTAGAAGTATTTTACGACTTTGGCGATGACCCAGAACGGGAATACCAGGTTAAGGAAATCGTTGACCATCGATGGGACGATAATAAGTCTTTATGGTTCCATGTCCGATGGGGACTTGGTGACCTTACTTGGGAACCCTTGGCCAACGTAAACGATCTAATTGCGTTGGATGACTACCTAACAGTACAAGGGGTAGAGAACGTCGAGGAACTGAACCGTCAATGATGGGATCAGACACCGGACAATAGATCCAGCGGACCATCACAACTGTGGCATGAACGTCGCCTACCAGTCCAATACCAGCAGATATCAATGCCTTATCATGGCCAACTATGGTGTTGAAGCCATGAGTTGCCTAAACTGGCAAGTCCGGGAATATCCGAATAATATCGGATAAATGCGACGAAAGCGGGATCAAATCCTGCTTCCTACCATCAAATTTGAAATCGCTCAAATGAACGCGACTGAATCCCCCCTCGCTGATTCTTCCCTCGACCTTTCCCCCATCAAGGAGGCCCTCGTAGACTCCAGTCCAAACTCCCCACCTGTAAGTCCCACCATGGATGCTGCCATGTCGTCGATGGACGACAACTCCACAGTCGCTCAGACTGTCACCCCTGAAGCGCCCAGCACGGGCGTTTTAACCCCAAAACAGGACCATTTGGTCCTGCCCACTCACATAAGTGCGAGTGAGAAATACCCCCACCTGCTGTGTTCCATGCAGACAGGGCTCGATCAACTCGAAATGATTACAGAAGTCGTGTGGGCCCGTATCGAGAAACGTAAAGAGACTATGTTCGAAGATGAACGTAGGAATGATGAGCTCGATGAGCTCAGGAATAAGTATGAGATGCTGCAGAACGAGGCCGAAGACCTGCGTTCTGAAAACGACCGTCTTCATTGACGGGTCGAATCCCTCTGAAAGGCCAACGACGAACTCAACGAGGATGTCTTTAGAGTCGCATGCACGGCAAGGGGACGCCCTGCGTCTCCCAAACCCGCCCCGATCCAATCTTCTGCTCCCTCATCATCACGGCCCACTGTTCCCCAAACCATCGTTATCCCTGGGGTTGGCCCAGTGGATCCTGCATCGGCCAAGTCTGTGCCGTCAAAAAAAAACACCTCTTCCAAGAGATGGGCTCCCATGTCCGATGATGACGAGATGGAAGGTGAATGGGTCGTCGACCCTGATGCCCCCTTCGAGGAATTCGTCGCGAACCGTCCACCTGGCTACCACTACTATGATTACTATGATGCCAAACTCACTGAAGTGCATGGTGAACTCCTACCCCCACTGACATATTGTCGATCGGTGGCCCTTCCTACCCGCTTCTACGACATTGACCATGTCAATAGAATCGAATTCCCAGACGCGGCTTCGCTCGTCCGTGACAAAGAACCTAAGTGGTTTGAGTTGGTTCGAAACTACATACACACTGAAGAAGGTGTGAGGTTCTATGCTACAATGTACCATCTTGCCTGGTCGTTCAAGATGGGCAAGCCCTCGCAAGAGGACGTTGACACCTGTACCGACTGGTACAGGGTGGCCACAAACAACCGTGCCTCACGAATGCATATGTCGTGCAATGACATTGAGACGGAAGCGAAAAGACTTCCCGACCAGTACCCCCTGGCTTGTATTGCACAGATGTACATCCTTGCGTGTCGATGGATAAAACCAATGACTGATGACGCTTGTGAGCGTTGTAAAATTCAACGTCAGGAACGAGCACTTATGTACTTGGACCCTCCCCCAACGTCGTACTCAAACCCACCTATGATGTATGTGAGCCCACACCCTGTGGCATATTCAAATGCCCCACCTCCACCACAATACCCCCCTCCGACGTATGCACACTTGTCGGTGTACAAATCCGCCCATGCACCACCAGTGCGAGGGCGTGCTCCCTCCTCTTCTCATGGATGCGGCCATCCCGTGCACCATGTCCATTACTCGCACCGTCGTCAAGACGAGGATTTGTTCATGAACGATGCTGACGTTGAGACTCGTCACTACGATGACAACTATCTCAGTGATGATGTCGCTGTCGACGCAGCTAGGTCCACGATGACTCGTAGGACTACGTCGAATCACCCATCTGGCTCTGGCCCGTCCGGGTCTGCGCACGTAAACGAATGAGGAACTGACCCCCTCATATCCATACCTTCGTCAACAACAATGCTGTCGTTGATTACTCACTTTCGTCAACGACAAGGCCGTTGTTGATTAATAACTTCTTACCTTCGTCAACGACAATGCTGTCGTTGATTGTATATTCTGTACCTTTCGTCTTTTGTCAATGACAATGTCGTTGATTATTCATTTTCTTCATTGGCAACAACTCTGCCGTCGACAACCTGCACTGTCAACATTGTCATGGTGGACGATGGTATTTAATAAACTCACAACGACAAGAAAGTTGTTTCATCGTCGACAACACTGTCGTCGAGATCTGGGTGCATATGTTCCAGGAGAAACTCTAAGTGGGCTTTGCCTACAAACTACTATTATAGCCTCCTGCAATGAGTGTGCCCCCGTTTGCATACATCTTTCGTATGTAGAACGTTAAAATTTTATTTCTTTAAAATGCTTGCTTTCCCCTTGTGTATATATGCTTGTACCCTGTCTGCGATTTGATATTGCAAGGGAGGAGGATGTGAGGCCCTGGCCCATGTCTATATTCCGCCCACAACATCAGTTGATGTTGTGTTGTGTAATAATTATGTCACGATGCTAATTTAGCGTTGCAGAAGCTCCTCTATTTATTTGTGCCGAGAATGTATTAGATTGTATATAAACCCTCGGGGTAGCTGCAAAAGGCGGATCAGCCTTTACTTCTACCCTGTTAATATACAGCAAATTCAAGCGTATACTTAGATGGACATCTGAGGCCTGAGGCGAACGGGGGAACAGAATGTTACCGTCCCCAAACTAGTAAGATACCTTTCAAATAGTCTATTTGTTGCAGTAAATTTTGTTTAATAAACTCCATACCCAATTCACGAATCTGAGCCATATCCACAGATTGAAATGTGCATTCAGTGTCAGGGATTGCTTGTCAGTCCAAGTCAAGTATCACCCAAAAACTTAGTCATAGTGTGAGGTCTCAGGGGGTTGCTCAGCACACCAGACCGTAAGTGATACAATGGTGTTAAGTGGTAACCGGAAGTTGCCGCTTAGCCATGTGACTCTATGTACACCATTGTTACATCGGACTCAGGGTTCGGGGCTATTGCCCTGACATTCTCCCCCTTTGCATTACATGTGTGATGCATACATGGTTTTTGGAAGAAAGAAAAGAAATTGAATTCAAGGTAAAAAAAATTTTTTTCTTTAAAGAAAGTTTGTAATCACCACTTTAAAGTGGACGATGTGTACATTTAGGAAGGGGATGGGGAATAAGGATGAAGGAGAAGAGAAAATGAAGGGGTGTGGGGCTGTTACTTTAAAGTAAACAGCAATACATGGATATCATGGGAAAGGGAGGAAAATAAAAGAAGAAGGAAGTTTTGAAAGTAGGTTTCGACCCAAAGATTGTATATCTTTGGTATTCCTCACTTGTTCCATGAGGAGTTGTGTGTAAATGGTGTTTACACACAAGCAGTGGTGGATTTGGGTTAGATGGAGTAGAAGTTTCCGCAATTGTTACTTGCAGTTCCTTGCATACAATATTGTGTGTGGGGCCTCGAGTTGGGGGAAGGTGTTTTCATGGGTGCCTCAATGGCATATTACCATGTCACTTTCCCTTTCTTTGAGGGTAGAGTTATTGCCCTGGAGGAGGGTTTTCCTCCTGTCAGGGCACATGTTATGGAAATGGGATTTTCCCATTTTTAGCCTCTTATGGGCTCTATGCAGTATAATATCACGTGACATGTAAATAATAACAACTTAACCAACTATTATCACCCAAAACACCCGATGTCCATGTTATTGTAAACCCCACTGTTACAACATTTGTTACATTAATTGTAACATCTTCTCAATGTCATGGCTCCCTCCTGCACCTGGACGCTATAGAAATGGCCCAATTAGGCCCCATTTTTATAACAGCACACACCCTGACTAGCCCGGACCCGGACCCGGATCCGGACCCGCTACACTTCCTGTGCCGCATGCTCCACATGCCGCATGATCCGGCCCCAGATCCTGCCCTCATGTGACTTCCGGGTATCCCTGGAAGTTTTCCTGATATGGTGGCCACTGTGGGAAGATGAGAAGTTAGCTTCCTTCTCATCTTCTTACCCACAGTAGGTTGTGCCCTGGATAGGGCTTGTTACAGGAATGGGTTCCAGGGAACCCAACCTGAGCTGTTCGGCTCACTAACAGAGGTGGCTGCATAGCCATTGGAGGGAGAGTGGAATGGGATGAGTGTCTGGAAGTACAATCTGTGGGTTGGCCAACGGTAACTTGGCACTCCTGGGAGCGTACCGGTAGCGAGTATAACAGGCTCCTTGAGGGAGCCACCTGGCTGTCTGCTAACAGGGACTTGGCACTCCTGGGAGCATGCTGGTAGTGGGTGTGCTGGGAGTGGTTGGCTAGCGGTGACTTGGCGCTCAATGAGTGTACTGGTAGTGTGGGATACTGGGACTCCCAAAGGGAGTCACCCAGTTGGTGGCTATCGGTGACTTGGCACTCATGGGAGCATACCGGTAGTGGGAGTTGTTGTGGAAAGCGGGCTGGTGGACCAGTGCACGGTAGTGGGTGACCGTGGGAAGTGGGACCCACGGGTGCGTGGCCAGGCATCCTGGAGCTGCCTGGACCATATCCCTCTCCTAAGGAGATGGGACAGGCTACAGTTCCTGATAGGGAACTACTGGCTGGATGGGAGTGACTGCTCAACCACCTGGTGGACTGGTGTCAGGGCACAGCCCCTGACCCTACACACCCTCAGGTACCCTTCCCCCATTTTCTCCTATTTTTCCCTTCACTGTTCCACAATCCCGCATGCATGCAGACTGTGGGAACGTTCTGGGCAAGTTACTTGCCCAGAAACCATCACAGCCACAACCGTGGGAACTTTCTGGGCAAGCTGCTTGCCCAGAATCTTCCCATGGGGGGGTGCCAATTATGGAAAGTCGGCAAAGAGCCGAAAACTGTATAGTTCCTGGCTCCCATTTGTAGCGGCTTCACAGGAGGTTGAGAAGGTTACCCTTCTTCTCAACTCATTTCCTGTGAAGGCTGGGGCTAGCCCCCTCAGTGAGTTTGAAGACCTCGGACTGGGACTAGATACCCCAGCGACTCGGAGGATCCCCTTGGGCCCGTCATGGAACAAGGGCCAGGCCCTGACAACTGGTGGGAGCGGGCAGCAGGAGGTTGGGCATGGGAATGCCCACCTCGTTGTGGTTTTGTCATGGAAAGGATGAATAGGGAGGTGGACATGGTTCTAGGGTTACAGGTTGAGTTTACAGTGGTGGCACAATGGTGTGATGGTTACAATTGCAGTACAAGGTTTGTGGGTTATGTATTCGATAAGAGAAAATGTCTCGGCAATTACCATACATGTCATATGACTTGTATCTGTCTAATACAAATGTTATAATGGCCAAGGGAAGTCCCTTGGAAATCAACAAATCCCCCAGCTGGCACCAAAACCCAGTGGGAAAGCTTGGCATGGGGTTTGGCAGAGAATGAAGTGAGAAGAAGTAAGAAATATCTTACCTGTGTACCTGGTCTATAGGAGTCTAGGCCCATTTCCATAGCAAGGGGCCTCAAGGTCTGGTTGCCTGTCATGGGCCATAAGATTCTCCATTTCCATAACAGGGCATAGGGCTGTGGACCATAGGGGAGGGTCATGGGGACCCAGGAGTCATCCCCTGACACCTTCCGGTTGTTCATCTGGACATCTGATTGCTGTGTCGGATGTGATGACATAGCCTGGGCTATGGTGTTGAGCTGTGGGCTCGACAAAGTGGGCACTTCCTGGGTGGGAGCAGGTTGTTGTGTTCCCAAGCCACTTGGCTCAGGTGTAGAGTACAGTAAGTTTACCATTCTTCCCATGGGGAAGGATGGTTGCTGGCTTGTCTGTCCAGCACAGAGACTTGCATCTCTCTCTCAGTATTTGGAAGCTTTCACTTCCCACTCCACAGCTTTTGTGGCACGTTCCTCAGGAGTCCTGAGTGGTTTGAATTGGGACTTCACATAGGCAGCTTTGCCTAGACTTTCCCAGGAGATTTGTCCCCTGTTCTCCAGGGAGCTGTAATCCTCCATGAGTTTTGCAATACTCAGGAGTTCCAAGAAATATTTCTCAGTTTCCTTCACTTTTTCACAAAGGACTCTGTGTACCTTGCCACCTTTAAAGGTGGCTTCAGCCTGTTTGTACCATTGTACAAATGCTTTTCCACTCTGTAAGGTCGGTGTAGGTGCCAACCTTGTATCTCCTAGTTCCTCAAGTCCATCAAAGAGATAAGCTGTATAGAGCTATATTTTGATGGGTGTGGAGGAAAGGAGTTAAACTCCATTCATCTCACACTCCATTATATAAATATATAATTACATTGTTGTACATTATTTATAGCAAGGGAATAAAGAAGGTCGGCCTCAAGGAACATCATTCCTTACACACTCACACTTGTCCACCAAGTGTATGTGGCATCATGCACCACTTCTGATCCCACTGTTCTCCTCATGGGGAAGTTGGGGTTGATTGTTATGTCGATGGGAGCTTTGACTTTGCTGAACTCGTTGAGTTTGGTGGTCTTGTATAACATGTGGACACTTCCCTGCAGGGTAGCTTGCCCATAGCTGAGGGAGGTACTCAGTGTTGGAGGAACCGTGTGCTATGGGAGGCTGGACAAGTTTTCGTACAGCCACATTCCCACATCCGAGTGAGGAACTCACCCGGACAGCCACATTCCCGTGCTAGCATGACTACTTGGTCACAACACCTCTTTTATATTATTTCGGACTAACCCGTGCCAGGCCACGGATATATTCATTCATTTGAATTCATTTCCTTTTCCCTCAGTTTTTCACGCATATTACACTGAGAAAAGTGATTCCATGATAAAATCAGGTGTGGCATGTGACAGGGGTTTGTGCATAAACCCAATTTAATCTTGACTTGCCTGCATCATAAATCCCCATTTTTTCATGAATTTGACCAGAATCGTGTTGTAAAATCTTGGTTTGCAGGGGACTTAATCAATTTATCTGTGAAGATTCACGATAGTATCACCAATATTTTGTCCTACTGCTGTGACTAATCCGAGATTTTATCACATATTTATGAAGGACATTATCTCATTGGGAGCTCAGCAGGTGCACTGTATTACATTTAAGTAAAGGCAGTGCAGAAGAGTGCTTCTAGTATGAGGGCTGGGTTGATGGAGAGTCGGCAGAACAAGAAGATTGGAGGTGAAATGATAGCAATGAGAGAAGTCAAGACTACAAGCAAAGTGAGCATGATGTTCATTAGACTGGAAGATCCAGAGTTGGTTAGGCACAACAGCAGATGAACAATTGTCACCTTTCTGTCCCGAACCCCTCAGGCTCGCACATCTAGCCCTTCCCGGTTTGTCATTTCCTCTCTGACCAGAGCCCCTCATGCTTGCATGTCTGTGCTTTCTCATGGCCATCATCACCTCCTTTTGGGCCCAATGTCAGAGACCAGGTTGAGACGAAGGAAAGTCTCTGTGGCAGAGGGCTTTGGCCTCAGCGACTTATGCCAGGAGCGCTGTGCCTGTTAGACACTGGTCCGGGGTCGGCACCGAAGGTCACCGATGCAGGCTGCTATTGGCCGCGATGGCCGCGATGCCTTAGACAAGGCCCGAGGGTAGGGCATTTGGCCTCAGCGACTCTAAAGGAGTGCTGTGCCCCCTAGTTGTCTCTTGGCCCTCATTTCGGACTCACTGGGGTTGCCTTGTTGGGGTCAGGACTTAGGGGTCGTGGTCACATCGATATTAGAGCTGAAGTACTATAATGTAGTATACAGGATATATATATGAAGGCAGAATGAATTGAAGCGGACCCGGGCCGAAGGCCGAAGGGTCCGGAAGCAAAAGGGAACAAGGAGCGGGGTTGGCCGCACAGCGGCCGGCAATGACCGAGGGTCAAAACAAACAATAACAGATAAATAAAGGAAAGAGCGTAGGGCTGCGATAGCGGCAATGGTATCGTAGCGGCGCTGGACTCGGAGTTGGGCCGGAGTCGGGCGCGTGGATGATAGCGGCCCTGTAGGGGCCAAGTGGGCAGGGTAGGGGAGTCACGCTGGGCACGGTGCCGGAGGCAGACTCAGGGTGGGAAGGTTGGTGTGGCTGTGGGGGAGTCGGCCAGGTGCAGGGGAGCCTAGGGGCAAGCAGGGGAGTGAGCAGGGAGTCAGGGAGGATAGGGCTGAGGTCGGGGCTCGCGCTCACGCTCGCATAGCGGGAATGGGCTCGGGCAGCATCAGGACGGGCGGCTAACAGGCCGGAATGCATGGCCGTGACAGTGCCAAGTAACATGTCCGTGCCCTAACTTACTAACTGGCAACCAGAACTGCAGGGGGTAAACTCTAGTCGATTTTATTACTGGAGTGTAACCTATGTACAAGTTGGATATATATAGTTACAGCGAAGACAGGTCCGCAAATGGTGGAGCCGAGTGGAGCGGAGCTAATGGGGTTAAACATTAGCCGACTGAATGTTACTGACGAGTTGGGTTATGGGGTTAACGGAAAGGCAGGCGATAACCCAGAAACGGAAAGGAGGGATGGGCCCGAAGGTGGGCTCTGCAGGGCAGGCAAGTGTATTGCCCAGCGGAGGCGGGAGTGTGCTAGCGGACGTCGGAGCTGTCCGGAAGTCTTCGGGGCTCCGTACTTAGGGAGGCGTAGGTAATAAATTGAAAGGAGGGGGTGGTGACCATCGAGGGGTACCGAGGGGATTGCAGAATACGGGAGCTCCGAGGTTTGTGAAGAAGGAGCGGAGGTAGACCGGAGGAATTCGGAGAGATCGGAGGGATCGGAAGTCGATGGCCAGGGATGGATATGACAGAAGCAGCAAATTCACACCCATCCATCGAGGTACAAGGACCCGACGGACAATTTGTTCCCATCTTTAGTGGAACTAAGCCACCTACCCTGTTGACAGTGACAGTAACCACTGATGCCAAGGGGAAAGGTAGGGAAATCGACCCAGGACAACTGGCTGGATCATCGACTGCAGGGGAGAGTGGAACTTTACCACCCCATTTCAGGCCAGGCTTCATGCCCACACCATTCATTCTGTCATCGCAACCCATGCACAGTGGGGTCAAAATACCACATGTTGACGTTACTCAAACACATAATCTCCCTCCTGACTATGGGAGGAAGAGTGCCAATGAAGGCCACTGTGGAGACAATACAGGAGGAGGACGATGATGTGGAAGCCATCAATGATCTGTATGATTACCACACATGGAAGAAGCACCTGATCCACGTCCAGGATAATGTGGATGACCTTGGCGGATGGCCAGCCAAGGTCAGACCATTCTTCGCTGAGTGTAGTCTCACTTTCGACTTTAATGCTGTAGGAGAAATAATATTCAAAGAATAAAACAATGATCTATCAGAATAGTCAACAATCAGGTGACAAGTTCAGATGTTTAACAGATCTCATGATCTTTATGAGACTGGACAGACATTAGAAGATCATTATAAATTATCCACCCCCATGTAGCATGAGATTTAATCTACTACAAGCATGCCTAGAACCTGGCATAGGTGTAATATTCAAAGAATATATCCCTACAACAAGAAAAATAGCACATAGATGGCAGAATAAGAAGGAACATTGGGAAAGAAATGTGAATATCTCGGGAACCAGTAAACCTTTGACTGTAATATCTTTACCATCTGAAAGGAGTGTTTCTAAACTTTATCCACGGTTTTGTTTTATTCTATAAGCCTCAAAACCGACGGAGATATCGCTCAAACGGCGAAACACCTTATAATTCATATATATTTATTTGGTAATTCTTACAAAAAGTAATGTGACTCAAGGGAAATATATTGGCGCCCAGAAGTCTGGCGGACCAAATACCATATGACAGAGTATTCCCCGGCGCGGGCGGACAGTTTTTGATTGCATCAGAAGAGGAGAAAATGCTAAAAAACCGGATCTTGTATATTTTCTCATGATTCATCAAAACTTTTTGATTTTAAGCTCAAATAAATCGGAACAAAGGAATGATTGATGATCTGGATCTCGGATCATAAGCATGAAGTGATTCAGAAGTCCGCGGATCAGTTAATTAATTGGGAAAGCTCTAGAACATTAGTAATGATGCGGCTTCACAAAAAGGGGTGAATTAGAGAACAGTCTAGAAAGTTCCTTTATAGCCGAGTCATTTCTAAAGATAACCGTTCGTAATTAAGGCGGTGTAGAGCATAGCTTTAGCGCTACAAGACCCCGTTAAGATCGGCCCAAAAGACAAAGAACTGAATTACTTATTGCTGGGTCATGTCCTAAGTCCATTATTAAGCTTACACAGCCCAAGCCCCTATATCATTCTAGAACTATCTATAATACAAATGTAGCACATGTAACTAGTGCGAGGCGTGGGAGTAGAGAGGCCTCTGAAAAGCATAAAAGGCCGCCGCTTCTGCCCCCTCTCAAACCTCAGGTAGAAATATAAGTTTAATTCTCCTCACCAGTGGTTGGTTTGTTTGCTCCAAAAGATAAAAGCAAATATTAGTTGTTAGCTAATATAAAACTACCACGTCACTCTAAGCGTGAGTTAGGGTCAGTTAGACACAGCTGAACAAAAGTGTCATAGTGAGAATTAGTGAGAATTTGGTGGAGGGACTTCTTAATTGAATAATCTCTCAGCAATACTTGGTTATCACACCACAGGAGAAAAGTGAGCGATCCTGAACCTGCTAGATAACTAGCACGCACTCTAAGCGATAGAAAGAGCAGTTTGGTCACTCCTGTATTGAGTAACATTTATTTCAGAATTATTTTATTAGTAGTTTTCCTTCAGTAAATTATCAGGAAAATCACGTCCTACTGAAAAGTGGTATATCTAGGTGTAATATTGACTAGAAATCATAGTAAAGTCAATATAGAATTTTATCCGAAGATGATCTATATGTCAGGTGAGATCGTTGGGGGGTGTTTGTTGTTGTTTAGACAGTGAACAATCATATATTTGGCAACCAAAACACGGTCAGTAAGCAAATCAGCACAAACTCTAATATCATTATTGGATATAGGAAACTGGTTACATAAGGTGATCCAGCTCTGCTCCTTCAACGCCCATCTGGATACAGATGCGGCATTCATATATAATAGGGACGTTCACGGCGCTCACAACTCAGCCAAAACTAAGTCACAAGAGTGCCAAAACTCACCACCATTGTGTGACAGTTTTCAGAGTCTTTTGTGTAAGTTTTGAGCATGGTGAAAGGCTGTTTACAGCAACAAGTCCAAAACACTGTCACAACAGGTTCAGTGAATCACCCCTTAAGTCCACTGGCCTTGGAGCCTTGTAGATGTATTATGTAATGACTGCACAGTTCCATGCCATCACTCCATAAACACGAGCAAGCGCTTAATCCGGGCTGCGCTGAAGCATGTTACTCACCTCCAGACTAGCCACTAGCGGTGTCATCTCTTGTTATGGGCAGAGACACCTGACCAGCCTGACCTCCTGTCTCTCAGCAACCCTGTGTCAGGGTTCAGCACCCTGCCCTAGGGTGCCCCAGACTCCCCAACCAATCCCTTCCTTCCATTCCTTCATTGTTGCCTTGTTGTTGCCTTTCTGTGTTGTGTATCTGCATGCATGGGATAGCGTGGGAACTTTCTGAGCGAGCAGCTTGCCCAGAACATTCCTACACTTACTGGGCACTGCCACCTGGATGTTCCCTCCGGGTCACACTACACAACTCTAGGTGCTGTATAGTTGTGGGCATGTGACCCATTCCTTTATATAGCAACCATGCAGGGAGATGAGACTTTTACCCTTCTTCTCATCTCATGCCCCGCATAGGCAAGTGTAAGGGACCCTCCGAGTCCGAGGCCGGGCCCTGACACCCCGAGTCTGATGATGACCCAACACCTCTTAGGCTGATAGCAGCAGCTCTCCGATTCTACTTCCAGTTCCTCCAGCACTTCCACTTCAAGCCAAGCTTCTGGTACTCAAGCTACATCTTCACACTACTTAGCTGACTCTGAATCCAGTCATGCTGAGGTCCCGGGCCTGCAAAAAAATCACGCATGGTCAATGTGCCATGTTTGGCACTTCCTATCTACTACACATGTATATAGCTGTAGTGTATTGGTTCAAGATAGAATTCATGCTCTCTTTTCTCACCATTAGGCACCTGGGACAGAATAAGATGTTAGGCATGGAGAGTGGATTGCCCTTCGGTCTTGCAGCTTGAATAGAGTTGCCACATGGTTTCAACCACATGTTTGGATTCTTAAGCAGGCATGATACCAGATGGTCAGTCCAACAGGGATTCTTAAGCTACTGAACATGATGGGCTGGGGTGGTTCAGCTTGGTAGCTTTGATGAACAACTTGGGCGCTTTGGAAGTGGCACGAGTTCTGGATCCGCAGCAGCAGGCCCCTTTGGTCCTGTAGTTGGTCACAAAGGAAATGAGTGTACGGTGCTGTAATTAGTTATAGTAATGAGTGTAGTAGGCAACGATGTTGCCGGTGTGACTGAGGCTGTTACGGGGATGGGGGAAATTCCCCATTCCTCGATCCGTTCTTATAGAGGGATGAGTGAGGTCATATCTGGTCTGTACCATAACAGGATATGTAATCGATGAGTGATCCCAGTCTTGCCTGGGGGTGGACGATTGAATTCCCATCGATCGCGATTGGTGATGTAGTGAGCTATTAAGGGATTGATGGTAGGTAGTCAGAGATGCCAGGACGGATGGGTCAGCCACGGGTACTTGGCGCTCCTCAATGGAGCGTACCGTGTGCGAGGTCGCGACTTGTGAGATGGGTGAGAACTTCATATAGTTGCCATCGGGTACTTGGCGTTCGCAGTGCGAACGTACCGGTAGCGGGTTGATGTCATAAGCATGCAATGAGGACTGACTAGTAGGGCCTTCGGTGACTTGGCGTTCCCAAAGGGAACGTACTGTTGGCGGGGAAACATGATGACTGGCGAAGGAGGGAACAGACGGTGGATGGGCAGCGACTTGGCGTTCGTGTAGCAACGTGCCGGCATCACGGGAAGGTGGGCCTCAAAGTATTCACGATCTCCATGATGTGAGGTGACGTCGTATGTTGAGTACTGGGGGGAGAGCGGAGTGATGAAGACCCATAGGGTACAGATTCAATAGGACGATACACATGTCAAGAGTCTTCGACTCTCGACCTCGAGTTCTCGCGGCGAGGGCCGTTAGAGGACTCGATATAACCAGACTTATAAGACATATTGAGAGTTGTACAGTCACACGGGTTCAGTTGAGTCACAGGGAGGGTTGTTACAGAAGACGGTACACGAGACAGTTGTAGAGCAGTTGTTAGTTAGCGGGAACCGCCTTGGCGGTTTCCGTACAAGACGTGTGACTATCTACAAATGGTAAGGTCGTGGGAAATCCCGCGAAACACAAACAACCTCGGCCAGCACCAAAACCCCAATGGGGAAAGCTTTGCACAGGGGGGGAAAGGGGTAGAACAGGTAAGGAGGATAGGGTATCGGGATAGAGGACGGAAGGGAGAAAGAGGGGAGGAGCGATAGAGAGGGGAAGTCTTTGACCATGCGATGGATATGGTCGTTGGAGACTCCGTATCCGTAACATCGCCCCCCAGTCTCCTAATGACCATGACGCGGTCCCCAAGGGGCGTATCTCTGCGGGTCGTCTCTCCAGGGCGACCGGCTTCTCGAGCGCTCGTGATAGGAATCCGGATGGAGGGAATCGTACTGAGCCCCACCGGAGGAGGATGGGTGCGGATCCGATCCCGGGTACTGCACGGGCGGGGGTAGGGCCGGCTCGTAGGAGGAGGATGAACAGTTGTTGGAGGAGCTGCCAGGTTGACGACGAAAGCGGGCACGGCGGTGTTGGTGTTGCTGTCCACCACCCACGTAGGATTGACTGGCATCGCGAAAGTTGGCGTCCGTGGAATTGACTGTGGCCCTCCGGCGCTATACGGTACCATACTAGAAGGGGAAGGATCGGGATTCGAGTCTCTCGGGTTAGGGCGGTTATCCCTTCGAGCAATCGATTCTCGAGACGTAGGTCGAGAAGACCACCTTCTATCCACATCTCTGTCGTAGTTGGATCGACTAGGTTCGGGGCGATAAGAGTCCATCCGAGTTCGACGGGTTTCATTCCCCATTTGCCAACGAGCCTGTCCCAAATGACCCAGGCTGATCCTTCTCTTCGGCCGGGATACGGATGGGACCTTCTCTCTTCTCGAGGCAATTTCCTCCAGCGGTTATGGTTCGACGAACCCGAGGGAGAGGATGAGGCGGAAGAGTTGTCAGTGGAAAGGGCGGATGGGGTGTTGGTGGGATGAACGCTTGGTTGTGGCACCACCACATTCGGAGGGGGTAGGAAGACCGAACTCCCCGCACCCGGCCACTTGGGAGATGGAGGCGGTATGGAAGCGTCTCCTAGGTTCAAGCCCAGTGTTCCTGACGTCAGCTCGTCTGAGCCCTCGTCGAAAGGAGTCGGTGAATCTGGCTGTGCCAGTTGTCGCTCAGCGTCATCCATGACCACCTCTTGTGCCTTGGCGCGAGTCATGAAGCGTCCGGTATCCGGGTAGTAGAATGTCCGGCTCAGATGACGTTTCTCCACCACTTGAGGGTGGACGGTCCTTGTTGGATGGGGGTGGACCAGGCCACACGAGTCGGAATTCGTAGGCCTCCCTGTCTTCAGCACCAGGCAATGGTTCGGGCGCATCTTCCCATTTGGGCCAGTCGAGGAACCAAGGAACTTCAGTCCCTTGAGCCAACGGGAGTCGGTAATTACGAGCAGCCTCAGCATGTCCGCTCAGGTCCAGTTCTTCGAACAATCCATTCTTGATTACGCAACATGGCAGCTGACAAGCTAGGTATACAGCGAACTCGGGTGAATTTGCCGTCAATCGATCATCAGTCGAACTTTCTTCGAGAAAAATTCCTTTCGGGGGTTCCAACCAGGATATCTTGCGTCCCTCTTGGACTTCTACTTCCATCAGGTGTTCATGGATTCGGGTGTAATTGACGAAAGCGGTAAGGAGGGAAATGATCCGGAGTATGTAGGTGTATCGAGATATTATGGTGAAGGGGTGTTGCCAAGGAGCGAACTGGAAGGCAAAGATGTGACCGTCCAACTCGTGCTCGCCGCCCGACTTGGACTCGACTTTGTATATTACTTCCCTCAATTCGTTAGGCAATCATAATTTCGTGAGGGCCTCAGCCTTGAGCGCGGCGGCCTTTGAAGACTCCCAGCGTTCCAGCAATGGGGTCAAAGCTCGGGGCGGAACGTTCTGGTTCCCGTTTTCTCTCAGCACTTCGGCCTTGTTGAGGTGGTGATACTCCGGTAGTAAGAGCCACAATCGATCCAGAGATCGAGCACCGGGTCTTACATGGTGCAAAGCGACGTACGAGAAAGTAGGGTCAAGAGGTCCCAGCTGCCCGTTTAACCACATAGGGTCGGATGGGGCTCTCTTGAAGGGCTCGGACGACACTTCGGCTGCTTCGAGACCTGGGCAGTCCCATCTGTGATCATCCGTGATTGCAACAGAGTTACGTGGGGTGGGCCTGCAGCTCATACTTGCCAGTCCGAGAGACATCGTCAGTTAGGTTCATTGATGGGATCGCGAGAGGGAAAACGATGGAGATGGAAGGTGATCGAAGTGTATTCTGATCACGTGCCGTTAATCGACTTCGTGTGAATACCCGATCGGGAAGTGGGCGCTTATTCACGTCTGCTCAGGCCCACCTTCGATCTATACCTTCCGAGGATCTCGGGGGCGTTTCGGAGGTCTCTTTTGGTTGCCCAGGTGTCTTCTTGCGCCCCATATCCTTTCCACCTCACTCTGTACAGGAGTTTCCCTTTCCGCTTCCTGTGCCCCACCACCTCTTCTACCTCAAACTCTTCCGAGGCTTTCATATCGTCCCTGGGGTTGGACAGTAGCGGTCTTGAGACGTCACCGGGTGAACGATAAGGCCTCAGGTGCGCTACATTCACCACATTATGCATAGGGTAGGAGTTGGGAAGTTTTAATTGGTAGGCGTTCTTGTTTATCACCTCCATCACCTCAAATGGTCCAATGCGTCTCTGCATTAGCTTCCTCCCTGTACCCTTTACTTCCAGGAGGTTGAGTTTATGAGGATCGATCAGTACCAAATCTCCCACTTTGTACATTACTCTCCTGTGTTTGGCGTTGTGCGCTCTAACTTGACGCAATTGTGCCAGATGGATCGCTTCTCGTGCCCATCTTCTGCGTACGTTCAGCACGTCCACTCTTTCCTCCGCTTTGATGTTGAGGGACTCCTCAGGAACTAGGAATGAACTGGGCAGACGGGGCCGGAAACCCATCAGTAGCGTAGCAGGAGCTTCTCCCATAGTAGTGTGAGGACTATTATTGTACGCTAACATCAGAACGTCCAAGAATTCATGCCAGTCGTCCCTGTCCTTATTGACATAAGCTCGTAACATGACTTCTAATTGCTGGTTCATTATTTCCGTCTGTCCGTCCGTTTGCGGGTGCGCAGCTGAAGACATCGCCAGCTTAGTGTTGAAGTGATGCGCTAAGGATGACCAGAACGTCGAGAGAAAACGAGGATCCCGGTCGCTGACTATTACTGCGGGCAACCCCACATGTTTAATCACATGGCGCCATAATAAGTCTGCAGCGCCCGTCGCGTCTGTGGTGGAAGAGCATGGGATAAAATGCCCATATTTCGTGAACTTGTCTACCACTACCAAGATGGCGTCTGGCTGCGTGGCTCCTTTAGGAGGGGGTAATCCAGTCACGAAATCCAAGGTTATCGTGTGGTATGGCAAGTCTGGGACAGGCAAGGGTTTCAGCAGACCCAGTGTTTTGCCTCTGTCATGCTTGATCTTCTGACAGACGTCGCAAGTTTCCACATACTGTCGAGCATCCTTTCCCAGGTCCTTCCAATAACACTTAGATTTCAGGCGCTTGAGCGTTCTTTCTATACCCACGTGGGTGGCCTCGTGAGGGGTGTCATGAATTTCCTTGAGGATCGTGGTCCTCAGACTTCTCGGGACACATAGGCGTCGGTTGGTTTGCGGGTCGTCCCAAAGTAGCAACCCTTCCTCCGACACTTGGTAGGCACCTCCTGCTACACCGCCGTCAAGAGTTTTGCGGTATATGTCCCCAAATTCTTCGTCCGTGTGGTAGGCCAGACAGAATTCCTCGGCTGTTCTCGGGGCTAAACCCAACCATAAACTTGTCGTGCCCATTTCCACTTGATTTTTGTCCACGATGTCCATGCTACGCGATAGGTCTAACTTATCTACAGCGCGAGACCGTGCCCTGGTAACCACAAAGGCTCCTTTCGCTGGGTCCTTGCGCAGATACGTGCTCCAACTTTGGATAAGGTCCTCCTGAGCCAGGCTGGTTTCTAGACTGAGTAGCTTTTCCACGTTCGGGGATATCGTTTCCGGGGTCCGGGCCAAGCGAGATAAAGGGTCTACGTTAGAATGTGCAAGTCCCGGACGGTGGACTATGGTCATCTTCGGGAATGCTGCGAAGACTAGACCCCATGCCGCTAGGCGACGATTGTAGTTTTCGAAGGTCCTCACCCATTGTAGTGCCGTGTGGTCCGTGATTAGGAGTAGGTCCTCGCCCTCGATGAACGGCGTGAACCTGACTAACGATTCCTTAGCTGCTAAGGCTTCTCTCTCTGTTGCCGAGTATCGGGTCTCGGGACCCTTGCACGTTCGACTCCAATAGGCGATAACCCTTTCCACCTGGACAGTAGATTCTTCGAAAGCGGACGCCCACTGTGCAGGTGGGGGGCAATCGTCTCGCCCGGCGTTCAACTTCTTTACCAACTCAGGGATCTGCTCCTGCTGATCATATGCGAGTTTCAACTTCTCGTAGGCGCGCGTCCCCTTGAGGTCCTTAATAGTCATCGGCTGTATCTGCGGTAACGTACCTGCCAAAGCTACGTCAGACGCATCGGTATAGAGCCTATAACCCAACCCTTTCATGGGGTGTCCCCTGACCGGAGCTGTGGCTAGGGCGTATTTCAACAATGAGAAGGCTTGTTTGCATGGCTCGTGCCAGATCCAGGGAGCCCCATCTTTCAATAAGTCGAAGAGGGGTCTGGCAATGAGTGAATATTGAGGTATGAACGAGGAGAAGTAAACTGCTATTCCAAGGAAGGTGCGCAGCACCTTCCTGTTTTGGGGTTCTTCGATCTCCAGTAAGGCTTGCACCTTTTCCCTGTGAGTGGAGAGTCCCAGGCGGGATACCTTTTGACCCAGTAGCAACAAACTCTGGTATCCTAAATGACACTTGGGCGGCAAAAGCGTAAGGTTAGCCCTCTTTATAGCATCAAGAACTCGATCTATATGTGTCAAGTGTTGGGCGAAAGACGTGGAGTATACTACGATGTCGTCGATGTACACTAGGGTGAATTGCCACAGGAAAGGAGCTAGGACTTCCTGCATGACTCTTTGGAACACGGGTGGGCCGTTTCGCCACCCAAAGGGCATCCTTGTAAATTGAAACAATCCGTGATGGGTATGAAAGGCTGTCTTGTCTCTCGATTCTTGATCGAACTCCAATTGCGTAAACCCTGATAGCGCATCGAAGGTTGACATGTATTGGGAGCCGGAAAGGGCCTGTAGAATATCCGTTTGTCTTGGAATGGGGAACTCATCCGGGATAGTGACCTCATTCAGTTTTCGCCAATCCATGCAGAGCCTATTCTTCCCTCTTTGGCTGACGATTATAACTGGGGCGCCCCAGGGACTCTGGGACGGCTCGATCACTCCCATCTCTAACCAGGCGTCTAACTGTTTATGCACGCGGGCATCATATCGTCCCAGGTTCCCAGCCGTAGCGAAGGCCCTCCCGTGCTTCTGCACCAAGGCTCGGAGCTGCTCCTTTTCTTCAGGCGATAACTCTGGGTTTACGTCTACCACATCCACCAAGGTTTCAGGAAGGACCTCGTCTCCAGGTATCGTCTCCGCTGTCTTTGGTCCGACTAAAGCTCCGTCGATATCATGGGCTTCCTCAGGTTGTCCCAGGACATTGGCTTCCGCTGCGACAGCCTGTATTAATAGTCCTTTACTCTGGAACTCACGGATCTGAGGCTCGCTTAGTTGTTCGGCACCATCTAGATCCTCGTTGGGATTGCACATGGATGCTATCGTTGTCCCGCTCTGGACTTTGATCGGGTATGGGTTTGGATTGGTCAAGGGCAGCCTAAAGGGATGGGCGGTGTTTACGAGCATGGTCGGAGGTGGCAGACAGTCACCCTGCTTCCATCCCGTCCTCCATCCTTCGACGAGGCGTACTCCCGAGTTGTGGTCGAAGTTACCAGTGACCCCAACCAGGCGGACTGTGTACGGTTCTAAGGTCACATCCTCCGTGATTTTTAGTCGACCTGTACCCGAGACGTTCACTCGTTTAGGTTCTCGAGAATGAGAAGGACCGGCTATAACTGGATAGACGGGTGCGTGATGAATCTGGCTCTTGAGGGGAACCTGGTGGTCTGAGTCTGCCACTTGCCAGAATTCTCGTTCAGGTGGACGCATGGTATGCAGCTGGAACGCTGTCTGCACATCTTCGGCTATCAACAGAGGGATGATCATCCCTTTGAGTACGTAAGCTTCTACACCTCGCAACAGGACGTGACCTCGTTGTGAGGGCAGGTATAAGTCAATCGTTGTGTAGCCTTGGCATTTAGCCTTCCCTGTTAGCTGAACCAAATTCAATTTCAATCCTTGCTTAATGCGGGTGCCTTCTCCTTTAATACGGTTGTACAGGTCAGTCGATATTAGCGTGCAAGCTGCCCCAGAGTCAGCCAACGCTTCTATCTCGATCCCGTCTATTGCATTGATACGACAACAGACTCGACAAGCGTCAGATCCTAAGGATTGCTGACCTGGGGGTCGCTCGAATATCTTATGGGCTTCATATATCTCACCCGGGACCAGGGCAGCCCCAATGAGTCTCTCGTCAGGCAGGATCTCCTTCCACGTACAGGCCGCAATGTAAGAAAAGGAAGAATCTTCGGCATTATCTATGTCAGGTATGTCCGATGATTCGGAATCGGACAGGGTACAAAACTCTGTGTAGGCCACTGCGAATTCTGCTTCCTGACCTTCCACTAAGCAGCATAAGCACGTCGGTAGGTACTTTCCAACTTGGACGAGTTGTCACGTTCCTTACGGTCGTTCCTGGCTCGATCAGCCTTCCTAGGGGGACAGTCGTTGTCCCAATGGTTCGCACTTCCACAGTGCCGACACGGTCTGGGCGGTTTCTTCTGCGACTTGAAGTCGCTCATAGGGTAGGTCTGGCTTCCGGACGCGACGGCGACGCTTCTGGTCTCGACACGGTCTCCTCCGCGTTTATTCCTCTCCAAATTAATGCGGGCGACTCGGTTTGCTAAAGCGTCGATACTGAACTCGTCGCTAGCTACTAATTCATCATGCTTAAGTTTAGTCAGCCGTAAGAGTTCTTTGGCTGTGTCGACCTGATCGATGTTGAGATGGGCCCACCATCCTTTCGGGATGTCTTCTAGAAGTCTTTGGGCCTCGCCCCTCAAGACCTCTGGTCTGGGAACATCGGCGAGTGGATATAGGATGCGTAAGAGTCGTAGTTTGCGTGTCGCGAAGTCGTGTGGGGACTCCTTAGAGTACCTTTCACCCTTACGGTGTAACGGGTCTATCACCTAGACTCGAGACAGAGAGAAGGGGGAGGGTGGTAGTGTGCGTGGGTGTGGTTCGTTGGGCCGGGTTTTGGTCCGTGGGTGCTACTGAGTCTGCAAAAACCTCAAACAAACACTCACCTACGTCTCTCTTGGACGTCAAGGCTGAGTAGTATGATGAAGGGGGTCTTAGACGTGAGCAACTAGCTCAGAGGGGGCGTTAGGGTCGTGGATGGCGTCTTTGCCACTTGGATGCAACTTCTGCTTGTCCCTTCACGGGTCTATTCAATACTCACTTGTTATGTACAAGCTGTTATCTAGTTTATATATGTTTGAAATGGAATGAATGGACTGGGGGAATGTAAACGGGCCGTTAGGCAACCGTAAATGATGAATATCCAATTGGGAACAAAGAAACAATAAAAGAAATATGAATGAATGGGGGATATATCATAACGGGTCCGAAATGGGAAATGTAAAAGTTAACTCCGCAACGCTTCGCCACAGCGCCCGCCTATCCTCCCGTCAGCAACCTCCTCGTCTCCAGCTTTCCAACGAGCCCCTATTCGTCCCATTTGGTGCAGTACTTCTTGAGATGTGGCCATTGACAGGTGCTGTCAAGACCACGTGAGAGTATACTCCGTGCTGAACCATCCGGATGTGGGATTGCCATTCTGGGAAATGCTCCGGGGGTGAAGAAGGGTAGTAGAGCATCACTATCGGGTGGAAAAACGGCTAGGTTGTGTGTGTGGGTATGGAGGTCTGGAGAGGGGGTGAAATTGGCGGCGTGGTTGGGCGTGGGAATTTTGCTTGGGGTTGTCGGGAATGGTGGGGAAAATATGGAAAAATATGGAATGAGTGTAAGGAGTGTTGGATAGTGATAGAATGAGTATCGGGAGCGTCAGCGGATATGTACTGCGTGTTGGTGACCAAATTCCGCAGAATCCGACTTTTTGCGGTACACGGAGTTGTCCCCACAACAACGGTACCTACAAGTGTGGAATCGATCTCGAATCTTGTCGAGGAAGGTGGGTGTTAAGAAGAAATGTAGCACATATCCATGTAGATCTTCCCAATTGGTGGTAAAATACAACTTGTCGGCGACCGGTACAGTCGACCACCAGTCTGCCATAGCACCCTTGAAACGATCAGGAAGTACGCGGGTCATTTGTTGGGCAAAAGCAGGCAAGTGCCTGGCCAGGTTCCGACATATGCTGCACCACGTTATATAGCTGTCGATCGAACCATCGAACTCCGGGAAGTCTGACGCAGTATATTTGCGATCCATGTAAGGTTGCATGCGGTTGAGAGGAGGAGGTCTGTATCCAGGATTCTGCTGAGGCGCTGCCAACGCTCCAGGTCCGGGAGGTGGGGGAGGGGGCGGTGCCCCAGCGTATCTGATGGGTAGAATGTGCCCCGGGTAGGGAGCCCCACCGGGCGGAGGAGGTGGTCCAGGTGGAGGTGGTGGTCCTGATGGGGGTGGTGGACCTGCACCTCGTGGTGGCGGCTGCCAGGGGTCGGGAGGCGGTTGTCTCGGATCATGACCTGGATCTCTGGATCCAATGGGTCCTTCATTCGCCGGATGGTGAGGGACACGAGGGGGTTTGGGTCCACGATTGTCGGGATCGAGTCTCTCCTCGATAGGTCCCAACTCTGTCTTCCTTCCGACCTTCAGACCTTTCACAAATTCCGTGTAACCCACGTTCTCCTTGGGGTTCTCGAAAGCGTTGGTCTCTCGACGAACTGTGACGAATGGCATTGAGGGTTCGTCTCTGAGTAGCATCCCTGCAGCGACATTGATGCTTGGTCTAGGCACCGGGAAGGCCCTGGACGGTAGGGTGCGTTTACGAACAAAGGTGGTCTCTTCCACGGGAGATATGAGATCCTCAAATGTAGTCCATCCCGATGGGAGGGCTTCAGGTTGACGAGTGGGTCGCATTTCGGTCGACCATGCCTCCTTGACTTGCCCAGGATCCGTAAACTTGGCGGGCGAGACATTCGCCAACCTGAGTCCACTCATGCGCAACTCGTCAAATTCCTGTGAAGGATGAGCAGCTTTCTTGATAGCATCGAAATGTTTTTTGAAGGAATTGAAGCGCTGGTCTAGGAAGTTCCATGCAATGCTGAACTCCTTAGGCGATGACCATCCTCTTATGGTGAATATCAGGGCTAGGTCACCTCGGGGATCCACTACGAAATCACCTGCGGCTAAGTTGGCCTTGGTGGCTAGCTGGGTGAACTCGGTAATTTTCATGAGCAGGTTGGTTAGCTCGACCCGCCAGACGGTCCCTAGTCGATATCTCAAAGGCTCTCCTTCGAGACCGGCTCCAACAGACTCTTTCTCAAGATCAGCGGGAGCGAGACGACGCCAATTTCGTATACGTTTCATGTAGTTATTCGAATCCTCAAAAATTCCACCTTCAAACTCTCCAAGAGCTTCGATGACTTGCCTGAGAGCTTGTTGTCGTAGGAATGCGCTGGGCGAGGAATGCACGTCTTCGCCTACTGGCGAGGTATCTCTTGAATTGGATCTACGATCTGACTGACTAATCCTCGTGGGGCGGGAAGGAGGATACAATTCGTGTGTCACTTGGGCCGGGGTGACTGGTTCGTCTCCCAACAGGGACACCGTCTTTGGTGGCATGGTGCGAGTTTCTCACACTGGGGTTGGGGCACCAATGTTATGGGGATGGGGGAAATTCCCCATTCCTCGATCCGTTCTTATAGAGGGATGAGTGAGGTCATATCTGGTCTGTACCATAACAGGATATGTAATCGATGAGTGATCCCAGTCTTGCCTGGGGGTGGACGATCGAATTCCCATCGATCGCGATTGGTGATGGAGTGAGCTATTAAGGGATTGATGATAGGTAGTCGGAGATGCCAGGACGGACGGGTCAGCCACAGGTACTTGGCGCTCCTCAATGGAGCGTACCGTGTGCGAGGTCGCGACTTGTGAGATGGGTGAGAACTTCATATAGTTGCCATCGGGTACTTGGTGTTCGCAGTGTGAATGTACCGGTAGCGGGTTGATGTCATAAGCGTGCAATGAGGACTGACTAGTAGGGCCTTCGGTGACTTGGCGTTCCCAAAGGGAACGTACTGTTGGCGGGGAAACATGATGACTGGCGAAGGAGGGAACAGATGGTGGATGGGCGGCGACTTGGCGTTCGCGTAGCAAACGTGCCGGCATCACGGGAAGGTGGGCCTCAAAGTATTCACGATCTCCATGATCGTGAGGTGATGTCGTATGTTGAGTACTGGGGGGAGAGCGGAGTGATGAAGACCCATAGGGTACAGATTCAATAGGACGATACACATGTCGAGAGTCTTCGACTCTCGACCTCGAGTTCTCGCGGTGAGGGCCATTAGAGGACTCGATATAACCAGACTTATAAGACATATTGAGAGTTGTACAGTCACATGGGTTCAGTTGAGTCACAGGGAGGGTTGTTACAGAAGATGGTACACGAGACAGTTGTAGAGCAGTTGTTAGTTAGCGGGAACCGCCTTCGGTGGTTTCCGTACAAGACGCGTGACTATCTACAAATGGTAAGGTTGCGGGAAATCCCACAAAACACAAACAACCTCGGCCAGCACCAAAACCCCAATGGGGAAAGCTTTGCACGAGGGGGGGAAAGGGGTAGAACGGGTAAGGAGGATAGGGTATCGGGATAGAGGACGGAAGGGAGGAAGAGGGGAGGAGCGATAGAGAGGGGAAGTCTTTGACCATGCGACGGATATGGTCGTTGGAGACTCCGTATCCGTAACAGAGGCAGCCTGAGTGGGAGTGTTGAATAGGAAAAGAGGGACTGTACAGTTACATCAGAGACAAACAGATGAAGACAGGACAGAATTAAGACACTTTAAACCGAGTTGTGAAAAGAGACAGTTGTGGTTTTCACCATCTTGCAGCCTCGGAGCCACAACACCAAAACACCCTCTTGTGGCACACTTTTCAAAACACACCCGACTTTTGAGCCACTTGTGAGTTTGAGTTTTGGCATAGTTTTGGCAGAGTTTTCCAGCTGTGAACGTCCCTAATGTGGGTCATGGGGCAAACAGTGAGAACCCCGAAAGACTGACTCATGGCACAGCACTCAGATGGGTGCTGGACAACTACCACTGCTTCTCACAACTGCCTGCAGCTCCAGAAGGGAGCAAGAAGCATGTAGACCAAGTTAGGTCTAACTCAGGAAGAAGGCCCTGCTGCCTGAATGGGGATGGTGATGATGAGGATGGTGGTGAGGGTGGCTCGTCCTGGCCCAACCCACCATTCCCTGACCCATTTGGCACCGAGATAAAATGGGAGCCTTCATCTAATTTCCCAAACCGCTTGTCTGTATGACCTGGTTTGTTTGACTCAACCATGCATTCATATGCAGCTTCTGTGGCATGAGTAGTGCCTGATCCGTCTGAGTTCATGGCTCGGCTTCTTGAGTCTGCATGCTGAAGTGTAGAAGTTCGAATCCTGCAGCCACTACCTGCAGATGTCTGTCCAGAACTGCTCAAAAAGATCAGGAACCCTGAGGTCGAAAGACCTCAGGCTTGGCCAGTGATTGGGCCACTGGGTGGTGTCCACATCTTGAGCAGACATGGCAAGTACATGTGGTGAAGGGGTTACAGCCTTCACCATATTGCATCATGCCCTCTGTTTAGATGACAGTTCAGTTCTCGGTGCATGGGGAAGTTTGGGGTGACTGCATGCAGCAGCCCCCATGGATGTTTTTCCCCATTCTGTTAGGACATCAAACGTTTTGATGTTGCCCATCTTTATGTGGATGGTGTGATTTTCAAAGTTGAGGGAGGCTCCATTGGCATTCAGCCAAGGAGCTCCGAGAATGGCGTCGTAGCAGTCAATGTTAACAACATCAAAGTAGTGAGTAGTCATAACCCCATGAATGGTTATGGGAGTATTCGTGCTGTACATTATGCACAATTGACTGTTTTTGGTCCCCATTTGGAGAACCAAAGGGGTTTGGCAACTTGAGCAGTGGAATGTGCACTGCTTGGACAAAATCTGGAGATAGGGCATCTGTTTCAGCACTACTATCAAATAGGACAAAAGTGTTTACTCCAGCGATGTTAACCTCACTGGTGAGTGTCCGCCTTAAATCGGCGCTGCGGTTTTCAGGGTATTTACCTGCCTCTCGTGAGATTCTAAACTTTGTGTCGAATATTGGTGGGGTTTTCTTCAGGAGCTTGTTAGGCACTGAAGAACTCGTCACACTTGGCATTGACGGTTTGGTGGATGAAGATTTAGGGACTGGTATTATGCCATCCCTTTTGTAAGATTTTACTGCATTGTTGACAAGCTCAGCCACTATCTGTTCATCAGATGGCAGTTTGTCTGCTTGCTGAGCAGATGCTAATTTAATGGAGAAATTTTCGTCTGTGGGATCCACAAACATCATTGCACCGACGAATACATCGGTGTCCACCTCAACGTACTCCTCCACCTCAGTGAGGAGGTTGGGATCATATGGGTCGTTCACGAGCTTATCGTCAAACATTTCATTGTCAGGCATATAATCCTGCACCTCTGCAGGATCCTCAACAATTTCCGGTTCTTCTACAGGCTCTGAGTCCTGTATGTTAAAGAAATGGGTTAAGGGCAATCCATTTCTTTCCATCTTTATAGACGACTTAGAATCGTCCACCTCACGTATGTAGGGCGGTTTAGTCGTGTAATTAGAATTGTCCGATGGCCATGGAGCTTTTGACAGAAAGCTGAGGCCTCGCAGTGAATGGGAGTCTGTTATGACGGATACTTGGTGCTCGTTACGTGAGCGTACCGTGCGTGGGTGTATAGGATCACAGGTTGAGAGAATGTCCAGAGCGGGACTAGTCGAGGACATAGGGCTAGCGGGTACTTGGCGCTCGAGAGAGCGTACCGGTAGCGAGTGAGATAACGACTCCTTGAGGGAGCTTCCTGAGAATTGGTTGACGGGTACTTGGCACCCAATTGGGTGTACCGGCAACAAGTGAAATTCTAGCTCCTTGATGGAGCTGCCAGAGGCTGGGTTGACAGGTACTTGGTGCCCAGTCAGGCGTACCAGCAACGAGGTATGAGACCATTCAACTGGCGGACGGTCTGTATATGTGTCAACGGGTACTTGGCGCTTGTAAGAGCGTACCGGTGACGGAGGGGTTAGTCGATCATAGGTCGAACGACACGTGGTGGGTTCGACGGCTACTTGGCGCTCGCAAGAGCGTACCGGCGACGAAGGGAATGGGCTTGTATCGAATATCCATCTGTCCGTAGAATTAACCAGATGCTCACCGTAAGGTGAGACAGATGTGAACCCAGTACCTGGGCGAACGATGTGAGTCGTAACGAAAGGTGATCGTGCATACCTGAGTTGGGTCACGCGCGAACTCGTTGATCCGTGGCTAGAGTCGTCAACCTTGGCAGGGATGACCCATATAGATGGTGACCGAGACATACACAGTCTTACACAGACGATACAGTGTTGTCGCAAGGAGGTTTACAGTTGTTGCACAGAAGAGGATGGTGTGTTATTCATTAGGTTCCATCTTTTCGGCTCTTGCCGTACATAAACGTGACGCTAACTATTGAATAAGAAATGATCGTGAGAAATCTCGCGAAATAGAATAAATATTCCGGCCAGCACCAAAACCCGATAAGGGAAAGCTTAGCGGGGAGTGAACGTGTAAGAAAGGGGGGTAGCGGGGAGGAGGTAACAAAGAGAAGGGAGGATATGGAGAAGGAGGACCCGCCATGGTGGACATTCAGTCGACACGGTCACGAGAGACTCCATTCCTGTAACACTGTAGGTCTTTCTCGTCAGATTCAACGGCTATATTGTATATGCATGGTTTGGGCTTGTCATGATTTGGGCAATCATGTTGATACCCTACCTTCCCGCATTTATAACAATGTGGTTTCCCATCCTTATCCAAGGATGGCATCGATTTCGTCACTGTAGATGACGTCCACTTCTCTGTTTTTGGAGCCGGTGAATAGCTTGCATGGAAAGTCGAGTGTTGTCCACTCTTCTGAGTGGACATGTTCCCGCCAAAGGTGTTCTTATACACTTTCTTGGCAGATGAAGAATCAGCAGCCTTTTTGGTTGCTGCTGCAGTATTGGCATTGGATTTTTGCGTCATTTTCGATGCAGTTGGCACCTGCGAGTCATTATGATACGCAGAGATCGCTCATACACATGGTCCAGGTGGAGCATGACAGTCCACAACTCGTCTTTTGTTGTGTAATCCATGGAAATTTCGTGGTGCATAACCATCTCCCAACGCATTTTGCCAGGGATGGCGTTCAGGAAACGTTCATTGAACATCGCCTGGTTGGGAGGTGTGATCATCTCCTCAGCTGCACAATACAGCTGATTATAGAAGTGTTTGATTCCCTTCATGGAATCATATGAAAGCGTTTTGAATGCTTTCGTGGATGCTACTGCTGCAGACTTCTTGATGAAAGTGCAGATAAGGATCTCTAGCAGATCCCAGAATGGGGGAGTTTCCCTGTTCTGCACTCCAATGTGTATATAATGCATTAGGAGGTCTTGTGCCTCGCCTTTGACGGTGGTTGTCAGAGTGTGGACATGAAACTCGTTGTAAGCTTCACCCTTCCACCCACACGACGACATATATGCTAGCCAGGAGTGTAGCCAGTTGTGAAATAATTTTGAGTTATTTTCTCCAGACCATTTAATGGTTGGAGTTAGTCCCTGCACTGGCCCACTTAGAAGGGCTGCCAATGACAGACCCTAAATTTGTGCCACTCAGAAATTGGTGGTGTGAACATTTCAAGGACATTATGGCACCAGCCCCTGAGGTCCTGCCACTGTTCAGGGAGGTTAACCACCAGATCAACTTGATTGATCCGAATAAAAAATATATAGAAAGGAGGGCTACATGCCCTCAAGCTCTTGAACCACAGCTTCGAGAGAAAATCGCTCGTTATGAGCTGTCAGGGCACACCCACCTGACCTGCCTCCACCCAGGCCCACCTCACCTGGTACCTCTTCTCTCATCCCACACCCTCCCTTCCTGTTCTTTCCCCTCTCTATCTCTCTTCTACTTCTGTCTCTATTTCTATTTCTATTTCTATTTCTACTTCTATCTTACATGGATGACCTTTCCCTTATATCTATGTATTATCGACCTGCCCATGATGCGCACACGACATGCCTAGCCCCGGATGCCCTGGACAGCTCTAGGGTGCAACCTAGTGCACGTTGAAGGAGAAAACGAAGGAAGGTCAGTTGGGAGGTTCAAACGAGACCACCACCAAGCTGTTCCCTGGTTCTTTAGTTAGGATGGGGAAGTGTACTAGTGTTATTTATCGTAAATATAGTACCAATCCGAGTGTTTTGGCTAATTCTATTTTTATGGGTTAGTTTAAAAGTTCCTGGGAATTGACTTACAGATAAACCGAGCCCTGCGGAGCTGTTTCTTTATTGAAATTTATTAATTTGTCTAGGTGTAATTCTGTGTAGCGTTGTTTAATTTGGATTTAAACTTGAATTTAATCTTCTACTTGGTGAAGTTTCAATGATTCTATTCAGTTAATGAATTTGGATTGTGTCTGGAGTGTCCCTTGGGTTTGTTTTATTTTTGTCTTATTTTATTGCTTGTTTTAACAGTAGCAAGATAACTGTTTTGTGTTTACACTTTGAAATCTGGAGTGCTAACCAGCTCTCCTGTTGAAATATTTACTTAATATTTCTCTCCTTAATTGCTGCCTTTTACTACAGTGGCAATCTTAACTGTATATCACTTTTTCGCACTGGAGTGACAACCAGAAATGCTTGAGAAAAATAATACTCTATTTTCTTACTTCTCTGAGGGGGGGCAAAAAGTCGCAGAAAGGGTCTCCCTTTTATACTCCTTGGGTTGCCTTCCTTTTTCACACTCTACCTCATATTTACAGGATTTATTTACAGTGTATTTTTCTCAAACTGAATAAAAAAATGAAAATTTCACACTATAGTTCTACTGCACTGAACTGCACTGAACTGTGGCTCTACTGCAGTCAGACTGTGCCTAAAATCCTTATTGTCCTTCCTCACCTAAACTATTTTAATGGTTAATTAGAACTTGACTGTGCTGCATTTGTTGCAGTTTCCTATTTCAAATTCCTCATATTTACCATTAAATTCGCTATGACTCGGTGATTCTGAATTCAAACTTCGCATTACTATGCATACGGCTGTGCTGAGACCTTCAGCTGATTTATTCCATTTTTATCCAGCAACATTTAGTTAAAATGAGACTTGAAATGGTAAATGAGTGAATTATTCAGGTTTAAAACCGAAAGAAAAAGTTGCTAGTAGTCAAGAATTACTCAAATGAATGTATTATAGCTCTCCACTTCATTAGAATATCGTTTCCTAAAATTCCCACCAGGTCTGTTGTAGTTTAGTGGTTTTTCATGGATTTCGTTCATCTCCCCTGATTCCCTTGTGTATTATCACATCCTAATCCTCCATATGTATTGTTCGTTGTTATAGTAGGTCGTCTTCGAAGACATCATATTTTTATGTATTTTATTTAGGGCTCTGGACCTCTTGAAGCTGTCTTCCCATGCGTTTTCAGGTTTCTAACTTCATGTCCTTGTATCTCATTCATTTCTGGATGGTTTTTCACGTTCTTGGTATTATAAATTTTCATTTATTCCCTCCTTTCCAATGGTACCAAAGTTGTGTTATATTTCCTGGTATTCGTCGAGTTAGCAAAAGTTCGCACACACATTCAGTAATGATGTGCATCGTTCCCGTAGTCATTTGTATGCGGGCGCCATTTCTGTTTAATTGTTTGGGATTTATGGTATGCGTGGATGTTCTTCATATGGGCTTCCATGATTTATTTCAGATTTTTCCCTCATGATGTAAGGTTGTTTTGCACTTTCCATGCTTTGTTTTGGCCGGGCTCTTCCTTATTTGGACGGAAATTGGTCTTTGCGATCTGCCGAAGTGCGGATCTCAGTTCCGATGGCTGGTTCCCTTTGCATTGCCACCCTCACATGTCATTAAACATGATGCGGATTTCTATATTCCTGTCATTGGTATAACTTCACAACGGCTGGACCGTTTGGGCTGAAAGTTTGCTTAACTATAGTTCCCTATTTTTTCATATTTTCCGTGTAAATTTCGTTGTATGTTTTAATTATGGATCCTTCGTAAACATCGTCTTTTCCCTGAGCCCGGACTTTTGATGTCGCTATTCCCGTTATTGGATATCTCATTGATGCGTGATCCTTTTATTATGAAGGTTTGGGTGGATTAAGATTAGATCCCTTCCTTTCTAATGGGCTATCAAGCTCGTCTCGGTCATTACTGGTTGTTCTTTGCGCTTGCTTTTTAAACGTTGTCCTTGTTTTCCGGGAGTTTTAGTCATATCTCCGTCATTTATGGGTAGTTTTCCCTGTAATTACTTTCATTGGGTCCGTTTGGGGGACATATACATTTCCTATTATAAACACGACTTTGAATTTTGCATTAGTTCCTGAGGAATCCTTGTTCTGTGGTACTTCCATCCTCAGCTATGTGTGCGGACATGGGAAAGTAGTTTCCGTGGAGGTTCTCTGGCTGTTATTATAGTCAAATCTTGGTCGAATGTCCTAATTCTTGGTTTAATATTTGCTATAAATTCCCCCGAGAATTCCGTCTCGTTGGTGCTAAGCTTGAAGTATTTTTGCTAATTTTCTTTCTTCCATTTTATTGTATGTAGTCGTAATAATTCGTAAAATCTTGTTAAAATTCAGGTTCTTCTATTTTCTCATATCTACTTGTCATATGGGGTTTTGTGATTTATCTGGCATATTTCCAAAATGGGTTTCCATAGTGTGACTGTTATTTCTCCTACACCGGGTTACTGTGGCTGTATGTGGGGTGACGTGGCGGACCTCATGTGACCCAAGCTGCATGTATATAAACACACCTGGTGTCATATCCATCCCTGGCCATCGACTTCCACTCCCTCCGATCCCTCCGGTCTACCTCCGCTCCTTCTTCACTAACCTCGGAGCTCCCGTATTCCACAATCACCTCGGTACCCCTCAATGGTCACCACCCCCTCCTTTCAATTTATTACCTATGCCTCCCTAAGTACGGAGCCCCAAAGGCTTCCAGACAGCTCCGATGTCCGCTAGCGCACTCCTGCCTCCGCTGGGCAATACACTCGCTTGCCCTGCAAGCCCACCTTCGGGCCTATCTCTCCTTTCCATTTCTGGGTTATTGCCTACCATTCCGTTAACCCCATAACCTGACTCGTCGGTAATATTCAATCGGCTAATGTCTAACCCCGTTAGCTCTGCTCTGCTTGGCTCCACCATTTGCGGGCCCGCCCTCATTGTAACTATATATATACTCAACTTGTACATAGGTTACACCTCAGTAATAAAATCGACTAGAGTTTACCCCCTTCAGTTCTGGTTGCCAGTTTAGTAAGTTAGGGCACGGACATGTTACTTGGCACAGCACTCCTGGCATAAGTCACTGAGGCCGAAGCCCTCCACCACGGAGACACTCCTTTGTCTCAACCTGGTCTCTGACACCTGGGGTGGGAACCAAAGAAGTAACCTTCTTCTCAACATTCCCACTTCAGGTAAGTAGTATAGTTTCCCTTTTAATAATAACTCAACATTCCCACTTCAGTCTAAGTGGCCAGGGATCGCTGTCCCGCATCAGGCCTGCCAGTATGCACACCCGATCTACCCCCCAGGTCCTCAGTACCGGACGCTATGCCCGGACCGCCTCGACCCCAGACATGTCCCTGACATGAGTGAGCCAAATGGTGGGAATGCAAAGCAGTCGTGACAGCTGCTCCCCTTCTTTGCCTTGCAAAGAAGGATGGTTCTTTGCGAACTGTAATCGATGTGAGAAATCGCAACACAAACTCTATTCTCGATGTCACACCCATGCCTGACATGCATTTCATCATGGACAGTATGGCTCGGGTTACTTATCGATCAAAAATCGATATGACAGACATGTACAAACAAATTTGTATCGAACTGGACTGCATACAATATACCGGGATGAGTACCCCTTACGGTACTTTCATATCCAATTGCTGCAACAAGGGGACTGTAATGGCCCCTCCATGTTCCAGCACATTTTGACTTGGATCCCAAGGGACCAAATCGGTCAAGCCATCCACGTATGGTTTGATGACATCTTCACTGGAACTATGACAGTGAAGCAACACAACAAAAAATTCTTGTGGATTTACACTCGTCTAAAAGATGAGAATGTCAGAGACTGGATGCGAGATGAAGGAAACATCTCCATGGCAGTGTCATATCCCGGAATCCCGACCCCGCACTCTCCCACCACACCACACCTTCTAACAACTTCACCATCCCCTGCACCATAACTCCCCACTCCCCAAGTCACCTTCCTTCCTAACTGTCTCAGCTCCGGCCTGGTTGCAGTACACCAAACCTTTGCCACTCCCATCCCGGAAGCTCGGTCCCGAGTTGGAACATTTGGAGGCTCTGGATTTGCTCCGATCTCCTGATGGACCTCCGACATCCCGTGACTCACCCCTAAACCATTCCCCCACCCATTTCATTTATTGGAGTCACCCAACATCCTTCAGATACGTAACTCCGCCTTCGGAGCTACCCGCATCCTTCAGTGACCCCACTCATGTCAGCACTTATTAGTCACCTTCCATTTGTAGCATGACTATCTTCTTCTTACATTCAGTCGGCTAACCCCCTCTTACCCATTTCTTGTTCCCATTCATCCTCCAGCCTCTTACTCTGCCCTCCTCGACCTGACACCTCGGTTCCCCGTTAAAGATATCGTTCAGGACCTTTTGGTATCATTCGGCACCTTTCGGTGTTTTCTATTATCATTCAGACTTTGACTAAAGTCCTTCCCATTCCTCCATATAAATACCTGTAGATTAGAACCTGTAGTTTTCCCCAGTTCTAATCTCAACTAAAATGTTACCCAAGTCCCTCTGAGTGAATCCCGACCCCTTTCTACAAGATACCTCAGACATATGAAATACAAGGACTAACTGAGATGTAACGGAGGCACAGCGCTCCCTCTGAGTTGCTGAGGCCAAGTCCTTCTTAGAGCCTCTTGTACCACCCAGCAGAACTGGGCCTCCTGGAGAAGCTTTGGTTCACTACCGGAGCTCTCGGATCCCCTCTAGTTGAGCCCCACCTGCATTCAGACTCACGCATTTTCCCCTACGATCCGGGTTTTTGACAGGCAGAGGGCTTCAGCCTCAGCGACTTAGACCAGGAGCGCTGTGCCTAGTTACACATCCATGCCCTAATTTACTTACTGGCAATGAGAACTTAGCAGGGGGAAACTCTAGTTGATTTTATCACTAGGGTGTAACCTATGTACAAGTTATGTATATATAGTTACATGGAGGGCAGGCCCATGAATGGCAGGGCCAAGCAGAGTGGAGCTAAGAGAGTTACTTGTTGGCCAACTAAATATTACCGACAAGTTGGGTTACGGGTTTAGTGGAGTGGCGGCTATAACCCAGAAACAGAAAGGAGGGATCGGCCTGAAGGTAGGCTTGCAGGGCAAGCAACTAAATTGCCCAGTGGAGGCAGGAGTGCACTAGTGGATGTCGGAGCTGTCTGGAGACCTTTGGGGCTCCATACTTAGGGAGGCATGGGTAATATATTGGATTGAAGGGGTGGTGACCATTGAGGGAGTCGGAGGTGATTACAGAATATGGAGGCTCCAAGGTTAGTGACAAAGGAGTGGAGATAATCCAGAAGGACTGGAGGTTGTGGAGGATGATGGCCATGGATGGATATGACAGAGAAGCTCTATGTGAGCCCAAGAAAATTTGAGCCATTCACCCCCATACTTGACATACTAGGGTGTAAAGTGGACTCAAATGGAATCCACGCAGATTCCGATAAATTGGACAAGATAAGAAACTGGCGAACACCAGAGAGCCACACTGAGGTTCTTCAGTTCCTAGGTCTCATAGAGTACCTAGCCAAATTCTTACCCAACATCAGTGCATACACTGGACCATTGCAATCCATATGTACCAGCCACATGCCCTTTCGCTGGAGCGCCCTATGTCATATCCGTGCACACCCGATCCCGACCCGACTCCTGGACCTCCATCTTCACCACCTCCGGAGTCCTACCCTACCGCTGTCTGTTCCGATATTAACCTTCGGTCCTGACACCACTCCTGACACCACACCACCTCTCACCCCTCATGCCACCTCCACTCCTCTGTCCTTCTCCTGCCCTATCTCCGTCCGCTCTGATACTCACCTCGGACCGAACACCACTCCTCTCACCACCCTCCTCCTACTCCTCCCTCCCACTCCTCCTCTTCCTCCTCACAACACCTCCACCCTTCCGTCACTCTCCTACCCTTTGCCCATCCGCTCCAATACTCACCTTCGGACCTGACACCACTCTCCTCCACCCCTCTCTCCTTTCCTCCCTCCTCTCTCTTTCCTCTGGCCCTCTTCCACCGACCTTCCGCCGCTGTCCCATACCTTGTACTTGGACACTGCTCGTACCTTCGCTCCGAGACTCCGTCATAGTTCCTACCTTGGACTTTGACTCCACCTCAGCTTTAGTCCATTGCATTGGTGACCTCATACTACGTAAACACCATTGCCAATATTCCTTGGACTTTCAACCCCACCTCTGTAACCTCCGTAACCTCTGTAAGCTCCATAACCCCCAAGCTCCATGGATCACCTTCAGCACTTTTGCCACTTGTAATGTATCTTTTGCATTTCCCCCTCATCCTTATTTGGACTGCTGCTTCTTCCCATTCTAGCCAGTTAGTCATCATCCCCACTTCCCCTTGTCCTCCTGCCCCTCTGGGCTTCACCCTCCCTACCTCCTTTCGGATGTATCACAGGTTCTGCCCTATGACCTTCGGTACCACTCCGCTTCTGTCATCCCTTTGTTCCCATTCGGACACATTCAGACTCCCTTTGTTTCCTTGTGCTTTCGCCCTCTCCATTATATATACTGGTGCTTGTACATACTCGTTTTAGGCCTTTAGTCTAAAATCGACCTGAAATGCCCCCTAGAGACTTCCTGCTCACTGCCTATGAAATTAAGGACCAAATGGACAAACAGCAATGGCACAGTGCTCTGCTTGAGTCGCTGAGGCCAAGGTCCCTCCTTGCTAAGTCTCTGGTTCCCCTCCGGAATCGTCCGCCCTTGCCCAGTTCTAACACCCTACATGAAAAGTGTTTCACACAAATCAAAGCAATCACATGCAAGACGCTGATTCTGAAGCCTATAATCTGGGATATACCAGATTCAATTCCTTCTGAAGACCGAGACAAGTTCCGTGTCTGGGTCATCACTGATGCCTGCCCAGCTGGCATCGGGGCTGTCCTCACACAGGGTGAAGAGTGGCAAACCTCTAACCCTGCTGCATTTATAAAAAGTTCACCCCGACTCAACAGGCGTATTTTGCCTATGAACTGGAGGCTCTAGGCATTCTAGAAGTGCTCACCAAATGGCTCGACAAGCTGACTGGTGGTCGAAAATTCACTGTGGTCACTGACCACAAGGCTCTTACTTACTTCAAAGAGAAGAACCATACTGCGCCACGTCACATTCGCTGGCAAAATTTCTTTCACGGTTTCAATTGTGACATCGTGTATGTACAGGGCCACACAAACAAAGTGGCTGACACCATATTGTGATACTATGAATCCTCGTCAGACGAGGATGTCCACTATGACGATTACGTATCTGCAGATATATGGATTGATAAGGAGGGCAATGATCTGCCCTTGGCGCATGCTGAAGAGGCACGAGAATCATTACACCTGCACAGGTTAAAGATGCAGTGCATATGGCTGGCTGCATCTCACTCTATTGGAGGTGTTCAAGAACCATGGGATCTTGAGGTGTCTGAGCTCGATCCCCCTGACGATCATCAAGGGAGGAGGGAGCTTTCCCTCGAAGATATACTGCCACCATTGGCAGAACTACGTCCTCATGTAGAGGACAATGCTTTCATTGCAAGTGTGAAAGACGGCTGCTCCAGGCATGCTGCGTGGAAAGGAATCCTTGCAAAACCTGAGGAGTTCCCCAAGTTCTCGATCATCGATGGCCTGATGGTTTGTCTGAAGGATTCAGGCGAACCACGTCTTGTCCTCCCTGAATCCATTCATCAAGGGGAGAGGATTACAGGCATCGTGATCAAGCATGCACACAGAATCCTTGGTCACCTTGGCGCCAAAAAGACGCTCGAGTACGTACACAAACACTACTGGTGGTTTTTAATGTCAAAAGACATCGAAAATTCTGCACATCCTGCAGAACGTGCCAGACAACCAAGAAAAGCAAACTCAGATATCCGGGATTGCTGCACCAGCTCCCAGTCCCTGAGAAGCCTTGGGAGTCAATCACCATGGATTTCATCGGACCATTCCCAACGAGCCTGAATTATAACTACCTTTGGGTAGTTTTGTGCCATCTAATGTGCCAGGTCCACCTAGTGCCTGTGACGACCCAGGTCAAGACAATTGAGCTGGCGCATTTGTTCTTGGAACATGTCATGAGCATGCCAACATCAATCGTGTCAGATCACAAAGTTTACGTTGTAGGCAGGATAACCTACTATACCTTACACTGCCAGTATTCTTAAGGATTTCCCATATGCGATGATCGCCTACCAATGCCAATGGTGCATAAGGACATTTTATTTCATTTTATTACAGAGTACAATTGCATATAACGCACTGGTACTGAATTGGTCCAGCCCAAAAAACTACGCTTGGCGCTACTGGCCGCCAAAAGACGATCAAGGGCTCAAAAAATAGAGAAAAATCATAACTATGGATTCCCCGAATTTCATCCAGATCGGCCCAGCCGTCATGGAACAATGGTGGTGGCGATTTCTCATCTTACTGTGAGGTTCTGCACAATGTCAAAAGGCACATGAGGGTGGCAGTGTCAAAAGTCCCATGTGGTGGAGTCGAGATCTGTACTTCGGGAGATCGCGAAGCTGGTTTTCGGCCCAAAATGGAAATCACAAGCTGTACTGAAGTAAACAAACAACCAAAACACACTCCGGAGTGCTCAGAAAAATTCAGAAAAATCACAAAGGATGCATATGAAGATCCAATTGACATGGGGACTCTCGCAAACACTTTCCGGGACGTCTAACCCTGCGCACAGGCCAATTTTACGATTCTCACGCCCGCCACTCAGTCAAATCTCAACCATTTGGGACAAATTTAGTATCGGGAGAAAGCTACGAACCCGGGGAATCGAATGGAGAGGTTGGGAAAGAATGCTACGCGTAGGAAGAGACGGATGAGTGTAGTGTGATGGTGGAAATTGGTGGAGGACGGCAATTATTAGCGGATATGGCCTGCTTATCACTCCTGTCTCTTTTTATTGAACTTCCACGTCAGCCATTGGTGTCAGAGACCGGATCGAGACGAAGGATTGTCTCCGTGGCAGAGGGCTTCGGCCTCAGCGACACAAGCCAGGAGCACTGTGCCAAGTTATGCGTCTGTGCCCTAATTTACTTCCTGGCAACAAGAACTAAGGGGGATCAACTCTAGTCGATTTTATTACTGAGGTGTAACCTATGTACAAGTTAAGTATATATATAGTTACAGCAAGGGTGGGCCCGTGAATGGTGGGGCCAAGTGGAGCGGAGCTAACAGAGTTAAACATTAGCCGATTGAATATTACCGACAAGTCGGGTTACGGGTAGGCGATAACCCAGAAATGGAAAGGAGGGATAGGCCTGAAGGTGGGCTTGCAGGGCAAGCGAGTGAATTGCCCAGCGGAGGTGGGAGTGTGCTAGCGGACATTGGAGCTTGTCAGAGACCAGATTCGAGATGAAGGAGTGTCTCCGTAGTGGAGGGCTTTGGCCTCAGCGACTTCTGCCAAGAGCGCTGTGCCTAGTGACACGTCCGTGCCCTAACTTACTGACTGGCAATCAGAACCGAAGGGGGGTAACTCTAGTTGATTTTATTACTGGGGTGTAACCTATGCACAAGTGGGATATATATATGGTTACAGCGGAGACGGTTCCGCAATTGGCGGAGCCAAACGGAGCAGAGCTAACGGGGTTTAAACATTAGCCAACTGAATATTACCGACGAGTCGGTTCGCGGGGTTAGCAGAAAGGCAGGCGATAACCCAGAAACGGAAAGGAGGGATAGGCCCGAAGGTGGGCTCTGCAGGGCAGGCGAGTGTAATGCCCAGCGGAGGCAGGGGTGCGCTAGCGGACGTCGGAGCTGTCCGGAAGTCTTCGGGGCTCCGTACTTAGGGAGGCGTAGGTAATAAATTGAAATGAGGGGGTGGTGACCATCGAGGGGTACCGAGGGGATCGCAGAATACAGGAGCTCCGAGGTTAGTGAGGGAGGAGCGGAGTTAGACCGGAGGGATTGGAGGAACCGGAAGTCGATGGCCGGGAATGGATATGACAGAGCTGTCCGGAAGCCTTTGGGGCTCTGTACTTAGGGAGGCATAGGTAATATATTGAAAAGAGGGGGTGGTGACCATCGAGGGAAGCGGAGGTGATTGCGGAATATGGGAGCTCCTGTCATATCCGTGCATACCCGACCACTACCCGACTTCCGGACCTCCACCCTCTTCACCTCCGGAGTCATACCCTACCGCTGCCATTCCAATACTCACCTTCGGTCCTGGCAACACACCTCCTTCTACCCCTCACACCACCTCTACTCCTCCTTCCCTCTCCTACCCTATCTCCGTCCGCTCCGATACCCACCTCGGACCGAACGCCGCCCCTCTCGCCACCCTCCTACTACTTCTCCACCCTCCTACTCCGCTCCCCCTTCACAACACCTCCACCCTCCCGTCATCCTCCTACACTTCCCCCGTCCGCTCTGATACTCACCTTCGGACCTGACAACTCTCCTTTCCGCCACTCCCTCTTCCTTACCTTTCCCCTCTCTCCTCCCTCTGGTACTCCTCTGCCACCCTTCCGCCAAGTTACGACCTTTCACCGCTGTCCCGTACTTCGTACTCGGACACCGCTCGTACCTTTGCTCCGAGCCTCCGTCATAGTCCCTACCTCGGACTTTGACTCCACCTCGGTCTTAGTCCATTGCATTGGTGACCTCATACTACGTAAACACCATTGCCAATATCCCCCGGACTTTCAACCCCGCCTCCGTAACCTCTGTAAGCTCCGCAACCTCCAAGCTTTGCGGATCGCCTTTGGCACTTTCGCCGCCTGTAATGTATTTCTCGCGTTTACCCCTCATCCCTATTTGGACTACTGCTTCTTCCCATTCTAGCCAGTTAGTCATCATCCCCACTTCTCCTCATCCTCCTGCCCCTCTGGGCCTTGCCCTCCCTACCTCCTTTCGGACGTATCACAGGTCCTGCCTTATGACCTTCGGTACCGCTCCGCTTCTTCTACCCTTTGTTCCCGTTCGGACGTCTTCGTTCCGATTCGGTTCCCCTTTGTTTCCTTGTGCTTTTGCCCCCTCCATTATATATCGGCGCTTGTACATACTCATTTTGGTTCAGTCCGAAATTGACCTGAAATGCCCCCTAGAGACTTCCTGCTCACCTACTGTGAAATTAAGGACCAAATGGACAAACAGCAATGGCACAGCGCTCTGCCTGAGTCGCTGAGGCCAAGGTCCCTCCACGCTAAGTCTCCGATTCCACTCCGGAGTCGTCTGTTTCTGCCCGGTTCTAACAGCTCCGAGGTTAGTGAAGAAGGAGCGGAGGTAGTCCAGAGAGATCGGAGGTAGTGGAAGTCGATGGATGTGGATGGATATGACAGTTGGACTTATCGGCTGTACTTAACAGTCCACATGGTGTCCATAACAACAATCTTTTGTTTTATATTTTTCCTTTCATTTGTTTTTCCACATTATTGCCGTTCCATGTGTTTAAAAGCTCTGTACACATAGGAATGGAAAAGTGACCTCCTTTTTGACTACAAAGAGACTGTAGCACCGAGAGATCCAAGTAAGAGAGAGAAATTATAGGCTTGACTCCTTGAGTATTATAAGGAATCCCTGATGATTGTCCAAGACAGACCAGGGGTACTGTTAGAATGGGGCGGAAACGGACGACTCCGGAGTGGAATCGGAGACTTAGCGTGGAGGGACCTTGGCCTCAGCGACTCAAGCGGAGCGCTGTGCCATTGCTGTTTGTCCATTTGGTCCTTAATTTCACAGTAGGTGAGCAGGAAGTCTCTTGGGGGCATTTCAGGTCGATTTCGGACTGAAACCAGACGAGTATGTACAAGCGCCGATATATAAAGAAGGGGCAAAAGCACAAGGAGAACAAAGGGTGACCGAATCGGAACGAAGACGTCCGAACGGGAACAAAGGGTAGAGGGAGCGGAGCGGTACCGAAGGTCATAGGGCAAGACCTGTGATACGTCCGAAAGGAGGTAGAGAGGGCGAGGCCCAGAGGGGCAGGAGGATGAGGGGAAGTGGGGGTGATGACTAACTGGCTAGAATAGAAAGAAGCAGTAGTCCAAATAGGGATGAGGGGGAATTGCGAGAAATACATTACAAACGGCGAGAGTGCCGGAGGCGGTCCGCGAAGCTCGGGGGTTGCGGAGCTTACGGAGGTTGCGGAGGCGGGGTTGGAAGTCCGAGGAATATTGGCAATGGTGTTTACGTAGTATGAGGTCACCAATGCAATGGACTAAGACCGAGGTGGAGTCAAAGTCCGAGGTAGGGACTATGACGGAGGCTCGGAGTAAGGTACGAACGGTGTCCGAGTGTGAAGTACGGAGCAGCAGTGGACGGTCGTAACTTGGCGGAAGGGTAACGGAAGGAGGAGAGAGGGGACAGGTAAGGAAGAGGGAGTGGCGGAAAGGAGAGCAGTCAGGTCCGAAGGTGAGTATCGGAACAGATGGGGGAAGCGTAGGGGGATGACGGGAGGGTGGAGGTGTTGTGAGGGGGGAGCGGAGTTGTAGGAAGGGTGGTGAGTGGGGCGATGTTCGGTCCGAGATGAGTATCGGAGCGGACGGAGAAAGGGTCGGAGAGGTAAGAGGATGGGTGTGTTGCCAAGACCGAAGGTGAGTATCGGAACGGCAGAGGTAGGTTATGACTCCGGAGGTGAAGAGGGTGGAGGTCCGGAAGTCAGGTCGGGGTCAGGTATGCACGGATATGACAGGTACATAATTCTTAACGAGTTTTTGTGATTATTTTTGTTTTTGTTAGCACCCGGACCGAACCAAGGACGAGCTTAGGACATCCCAGACTCCCTCCCCACGAATTTGCTTGCATTTAGGGGGTTAGCCCACTTGCAATGTCCCAATTCTGGACTGGGTTGCACTGACTGATGGGTGTTAAACTCAAGTTAACCACTGCATTCCATCCTCAAGGGGATGGCCAAGCAGAACAAGGGATCCAAACAGTGGTCCAGATCCTTCGGTCATTTGTCTGACCCGATCAATGAGATTGGGCCATGCATATACCCATGGTAGAATTCACACTGTTTGAGTTAGTATATGGATACCTCCCACAGATGACTGTGTCTCTGCTGTCATCTGAGTTGCCGGGGGTAAAATCCTTTGCCCAGCAGGCCCTGGACAACATCCAGGCTGCTCACAACGTGATTATCAAGAGTTGTGTAGAGCAGGCTATTCAGGTGAACTGTCATATCCATACATACCCGATCCCAATCCGACTCCCGGACCCCCATCTTCACCACCTCCGGAGTCCTACCCTACCACCATCCGTTCCGATATTCGCCTCCAGACGTGACACCACTCTGCCTCTCACCCCTCATGCCACCTCCACCCTTCTGTCCTTCTCCTACCCTATCTCCGTCTGCTCCGATACTCACCTCGGACCGAACATCACTCCTCTCACCACCCTCCTCTTACTCCTCCTCTTACTCCTCACGACACCTCCACCCTTCCGTCACCCTCCTACCCTTCTCCCGTCCACTCCGATACTCACCTTCGGACCTGACACCTTTCCTCTCCCCCACTCCTCACCCCGCTCCTCTCTTCTCTCTCCTCCCTCTGACCCTCTTCCACCAAACCTCTGCCAAGCTACGACCTTCCGCCACTGTCCCTTACCCTGTACTCAGACACCACTCGTACCTTCGCTTCGAGGTTCCATCATAGTTCCGACCTCGGACTTTTGTCAGGGCACACCCACCTGACCCGGTTCCACCCGGGCCCACCCAGGCCCACCTCACCCACTCCCCGCTACCCATCCTTCCTCCATCCTCCATCCTCCATCTTCCCCTTCCTCCCCTTTTCCCTCTTTCCTCTTTCTCCTTTATTTCATTCTGCCTTTCTGTTTATTCTTTCTATTTACACGGACTCCCTTGTATCATTGTACTGTTGACCCATCCGGCTCAGACACCCCGGATGACTCCCCGCTATGCATAGCATGCGCGCCTGCAGCGGATGCCCTCGGGATCCCCTGCAGGGATACCCGGATGGCTGCAGCTCTCCCCGTAGATGACATGGCACTCGTCATGTGACCCAAGCCGCATGTACATAAATGTACCTGAAGTGGGAACTGAAGAAGTAACCTTCTTCTCACGTTTTCCACTTCAGTCTAAGTGGCCAGGGACTACAGTCCCAGATCGGGCCTGTCAGTATGCGCACCCACTTTGCCCCCCAAGAGGGTCCCTCTGCCGGGCGCTACATCCAGACCCCCTCTACCCTGGACATGTCCCTGACAACTTTGACTCCACCTCAGCTTAAGTCCATTGCATTGGTGACCTCATACTACATAAACACCATTGCCAACATTCCTCAGACTTTCAACCCTGCCTCCATAAGCTCCATAACCTCTGAGCTCCACAGATCATACTTGGCACTTTTGCCGTTTGTAATGTATCTTTCGCGTTTTCCCCTCATCCTTATTTGGACTGCTGCTTCTTCCCATTCTAGCCAGTTAGTCATCATCCCACTTCACCTCATCCTCCTGCCCCTCTGGGCTTCGCCCTCCCTATCTCCTTTCGGATGTACCACAGGTTCTGACCTATAACCTTCGGGACTGCTCCACTTTCATCTTCCCTTTGTCCTGTTTGGACGCCTTTGTTCCGATTCGGACTCTCTTTGTTTCCTCGTGCTTTCTCCCTCTCCATTATATACCGGTGCTTGTACATACTCGTTTTAGGCCCTTAGTCTAAAATCGACCTGAAATGCCCCCTAGAGACTTCCTGCTCACTGCCTCTGAAATTAAGGACCAAATGGACAAACAGCAATGGCACAGCACCCTGCTTGAGTCGCTGAGGCCAAGGTCCCTCCTTGCTAAGTCTCCAGTTCCCCTCCAGAATCATCTGCCCTCACCCAGTTCTAACATGAACCGACATTGGTGCCCTGATTCCCCCAAACTGAAGAAGGGGGACTATGTCAGAGACCAGATCAAGACGAAGGGATGTCTCCATGGTGGAGGGCTTCAGCCTCAGCGACTTATGCCAGGAGTGCTGTGCCAAGTAACATGTCCATGCCCTAACTTACTAACTGGCAACGAGAACCAAAGGGGGTCAACTCTAGTCGATTTTATTACTGGGGTGTAACCTATGTACAAGTTGAGTATATATAGAGGGCGGGCCTGCAAATGGTGGGGCTGAGTGGAGCAGAGCTACCGGGGTTAAACATTAGCCGATTGAATATTACCGACAAGTCGGGTTACAGGGTTAGCGGAATGGTAGGCAATAACCCAGAAATGGAAAGGAGGGATAGGTCCGAAGGTGGGCTTGCAGGGCAAGCGAGTGTATTGCCCAGCAGAGGTGGAAGTGCGCTAGCGGACATCAGAGCTGTCCAGGGCTCCATACTTAGGGAGGCGTAGGTAATATATTGAAAAGAGGGGGTGGTGACCATCGAGGGATGTGGAGGTGATTGCAGAATACGGGGGCTCCGAGGTTAGTGAAGAAGGAGTGGAGATAGTCTGGAGGGATCGGAAGTGGTGGAAGTCGATGGCTGTGGATGGATATGACAGACTATGCATATCTTTCAATGAAAGATCTGAACCTCCCTAAGGGGAGGGCACACAAGTTGTTGCCAACTTATATTGGCCCTTACGAATTACTGGAGGTATTTGAGGACTCATCAAACTACGTCCTCAGGCTTCCCCCAGTTTTGATGCAAAGGAACATCTTTGCAAAGTTCCATGTATCATGGCCCACACCTCATGAGCTGAACATCAGCAAAAGTCTGTTATGCTCCAGAGCATCAAGAGTGGCTGGAGCATGTGGGAGACAAAACAGCAGATTGGGCACTCCTGGAGCCAATTGTTAGAACTGGGCAAGGGCGGATGATTCTGGAGGGGAACTGGAGACTTAGCAAGGAGGGACCTTGGCCTCAGCGACTCAAGTGGAGCGCTGTGCCATTGCTGTTTGTCCATTTGGTCCTTAATTTCATAGGCAGCGAGCAGGAAGTCTCTAGGGGGCATTTCAGGTCGATTTTAGACTAAGGCCTAAAACGAGTATGTACAAGTGCCAATATATATAATGGAGAGGGCGAAAGCACACCTGAAGGCTTCTGGACAGCTCCAACATCCGCTAGCGCACTCCTGCCCCTGCTGGGCAATTCACTTGCTTGCCCTGCAAGTCTACCTTCGGGCCTATCCCTCCTTTCCATTTCTGGGTTATCGCCTGCCATTCTGCTAACCCCGTAACCTGACTTGTTGGTAATATTCAGTCAGCTAATGTTTAACTCCATTAGCTCCACTCTGCTCAGTCCTGCCATTCATGGGACTGCCTGGCTGTAACTATATATACTTAACTTGTACATAGGTTACACTCCAGTGATAAAATCGACTAGAGTTGATCCCCCTTTTAGTTCTTGTTGCCAGTAAGTAAATTAGGGCATGGACGTGTAACTTGGCACAGCACTCCTGGTCTGAGTCGCAGCTTCTCTAATTTAGAAACCTGTCAAAAACCCGGGTTGTGGAAGAGGGGTAAATGCGTGAGTGTCATATCCGTGCATACCCGACCCCGACCCGACTTCCGGACCTCCACCCTCTTCACCTCCGGAGTCATAACCTACCGCTGCCATTCCGATACTCACCTTCGGTCCTGGCAACACACCTCCTCCTTACCTCTCACCACCCTTCCACTACTCCGCTCCCCCTTCACAACACCTCCACCCTCCCGTTATCCTCCTACGCTTCCCCCGTCCGCTCCGATACTCACCTTCGGACCTGACTACTCTCCTTTCCGCCACTCCTTCTCCCCTTACCTGCCCCCTCTCTCCTCCCTCCGTTACTCCTCCGCCACCCTTCCGCCAAGTTACGACCTTCCACCGCTGTTCCGTACTTCGCACTCGGACACCGCTCGTACCTTACTCCAAGCCTCCGTCATAGTCCCCACCTCGGACTTTGACTCCACCTCGGCCTTAGTCCATTGCATTGGTGACCTCATACTACGTAAACACCATTGCCAATATTCCTCGGACTTCCAACCCTGCCTCCGTAACCTCCGTAAGCTCCGCAACCCCCGAGCTTCGTGGACCGCCTTCGGCACTCTCGCCGCCTGTAATGTATTTCTCGCGCTTTCCCTTCATCCCTATTTGGACTACTGCTTCTTTCTATTCTAGCCAGTTAGTCATCATCCCCACTTCCCCTCATCCTCCTGCCCCTCTGGGCCTCGCCCTCTCTACCTCCTTTCGGATGTATCACAGGTCTTGCCCTATGACCTTCGGTACCGCTCCGCTCCCTCTACCCTTTGTTCCCGTTCGGACGTCTTCGTTCCGATTCGGTCACCCTTTGTTCTCTTTGTGCCTTTGCCCCTTCCATTATATATATCGGCGCTTGTACATACTCGTTTTGGTTTAGTCCGAAATCGACCTGAAATGCCCCCAAGAGACTTCCTGCTCACCTATTGTGAAATTAAGGATCAAATGGACAAACAGCAATGGCACAGCGCTCCGCTTGAGTCACTGAGGCCAAGGTCCCTCCTTGCTAAGTCTCCGATTCCACTCCGGAGTTGTCCGTTTCTGCCTCATTCTAACAGTGAGTCCGAATGCAGGCGGGGCTCAACTAGAGGGGGGTCCGAGGGCTCCGGTAGTGAACCGAAGCTTCTCAGGGAGCCCGGTTCTGCTGGATGGTACAAGAGGCTCTAAGAAGGACGTGGCCTCAGTGACTCGGAGGGAGCGCTGTGCCTCCGTTACGTCTCAGTTAGTCCTTGTATTTCTTATGTCTGAGGTGTCTTGTAGAACAGGGACGGGAATCACTCAGAGGGACTTTGGGTGGCATTTTAGTCGAGATTAGAACTGAGGAACTACAGGTTCTAATCTATGTGTATTTATAAAGGGGGATGGGGAGGACTTTTAGTCAAAGTCCGAAATGACAAAATGGGAAAACACCGAAAGGTACCGAATGATACCGAGAGGTACCGAAAGGTCCCGAACGATATCTAAAACGGGGAACCGAGGTGTCGGGCCAAGGAGGGCTGAGTTGGAGGCCGGAAAATGAATGGGGAAGACAAATGGGTAAAGGGGGTTAGCCGACTGGATGGTAGTAAAAAAGGTAGTCGTGCTAAGAATGGAAGGTGACTAATAAATGATAACATGAGGGAGATCACCGAAGGATGCGGGTAGCTCCGAAAGCGGAGTTGCATATCCGAAGGATGTTAGGTGACTCAAATAAATGAAATGGGTGGAGGAAGGGTTTAAGGGCGTGTCACGGGATATCGGAGGTCCATCGGAGTATCGGAGCAAATCCGGGGTCTCCGAATGTTCCGACTCGGGACCGAGCTTCCGGGATGGGAGTGGCCTAGGTTCGGTGTGTCGCAACCAGACCGGAGCTGAGGCAGTCAGGAGGGAAGGTGACTTGGGGAGTAGGGAGGCATGGTGTAGGGGTGGTGAAGTTGTTAGGAAGGTGTGGTGTGGTGGGAGTGCGTGGGGTCGGGATTCCGGGATATGACAAAACCCCTCTCCCGTCGACTCCGATCATGCATCCCATTAGAAATCGATCACCAGTTGCAGATTCCGACTTCAGAGATGCCACGGAACAGCCCATAGATCCAGTTCACTTCTTTGGACTCGGTTCCGAGGTCCCTGATTTTGTTGACCACTGTCCCAGCCACCAATGATGCCGAGCCCATCCCCAACGTAGCTATCACACAGCTAGCCCAGTGTCAGGGACAGCTCCGAAAGCGGCGAAGTCCTGGCACAAGGGACTCAGTGGGTGTCAGGGGACATAGCGTAAGCGGTTCTCTGTTACCCTATTGATATCACATAAGACTATATCACCACATGTAGCCGCATCGGCCCTCATATATCATAAATCCCTCACCTTCTCCTGATCCGACTCTGCCCCCTGATCCGAGTGTTCCTTCATTTCTATTCACTTTGTTTTCTATCGGATCACTGTTTAGTTCCTTTGATCCTATCTCTCCCAATTGATTGATGTCACTCGTGTATATAGCTCTATGTGCCACTGAGGGTTGGAACCTCAGCTTTGTCTACAACTAGGTTTTCGGGTGATATTTGACTCGGACTGACAAGCGATCCCTGACAGTGGGACAGATGTCGGCTGTGCGTAGCGGCGATCCCATCACTGTCAGGGACGCATCCGGGGTCGAGGGGGTCCGGGTGTAACGCCCGGCACTGAGGCTGTTGCGAGGTGTAGAGCAGGTGTGCGTGGTGACAGGCCCAGTCCGGGATGACGATCCCTGGCCACTCAGACTGAAGTGGGAATCATGAGTTGTTATTAAAAGGGAAGCTATGCTACTTACCTGAAGTGGGAATCGCGAGAAGAAGGTTACTTCTTCGGTTCCCACCCCAGGTGTTAGAACGGGCAGATTTGGACGACTCCGGAGTGGAATCGGAGACTTAGCATGGAAGGACCTTGGCCTCAGCGACTCATGCGGAGCGCTGTGCCATTGCTGGTTGTCCTGGGGGTCCCTAATTTCGGATCTAGCAGAAGGGAAAGTCTCTTGGGGGCATTTCAGGTCGATTTCGGACTGAGGTTACAAGTTACTATGTACATTGTATATAAGGAGGGGTCCGGAATCAAAAGGAGCAAGGGTACTCCGAAAGCAGACAAAGGGAGCTTGTCATATCCATACAATCCCGACCTCCGCTCCGGGCTCCTGGAACTCCGAACTCCGACTTCCGGAGCCCTACTTCCCTTCCGTCACCTTCTCCTTGCCGACTCCCAAGAGGTTACCCCACCTCCGGCTCCAACACCACCTTCGGTCCGACTCCGGAACATTCCGGGTCCGACCCCAACCTCGACACATTCCAGACGAGTATGCAACACCTATGCTCCCAACTCCGGACCTCTGCTCCGGAATCCCGTTTGCATCTCCGTCTCCGGAACCTCCGGTCTTAGCTCCGACCTCGGACTTTGACCCCACCTCCGCTTATACCCATTGTATTGGTTAGCTCATTCCATTTAATTACCTTTGCCAATATTCCGGAGTTTAACCTCCGAGTTCGGACTTTCCGGACTTACTCCGGACCTTGCAACTATTGCATTGTCCATTTCAATTCCGCTATTCTCCCTCATTCCTATTTGGGCTGCTGCTTCCTTTCTATTCAGTCAGCTAGCCATTCCCGACTCCCATCCTCCTTCCTTCCTTCTTGGGTCTTGGCCCTTCATTCCTCCTTTGGGAAACACCATTGAGTCAAACTCTTGACCCTCGGTGTTGTTCCTCTTTCCATCTCCCTTTGTCTCCTTTTGTCCTACCCTTGTTCCTTTTGATTCCGGACCCCCCCCTTATATACAATGTACCTAGTAACTTGTAACCTCAGTCCGAAATCGACATGAATTCCCCCAAGAGACTTTCCCTCTGCTAGATCCGAAATTAGGGACCCCCAGGACAACCAGCAATGGCACAGCACTCCGCATGAGTCGCTGAGGCCAAGGTCCTTCCATGATAAGTCTCCGATTCCACTCCGGAGTCGTCCGAATCCGCAAGTTCTAACAGAGCTGGAAGGAGGAACAACACCGAGGGTCAAGGGTTTGACTCAATGGTGTTTCCCAAAGGAGGAGTGAAGGGCCAAGGCCCAAGGAGGAAGGAAGGAGGATGGGAGTGGGGAATGGCCAGCTGACTGAATAGAAAGGAAGCAGCAGCCCAAATAGGAATGAGGGAGAATAGCGGAATGAATGGAGCAATGCAATAGTTGCAAGGTCCGACATAAGTCCGGAAAGTCCGAACTCGGAAGTTAAACTCCGGAATATTGGCAAAGGTAATTAAATGGAATGAGCTAACCAATACAATGGGTATAAGCGGAGGTGGGGTCAAAGTCCGAGGTCGGAGCTAAGACCGGAGGTTCCGGAGACGGAGATGCAACTGGGATTCCGGAGCGGAGGTCCGGAGTCGGGAGCATAGGTGTTGCATGCTCGTCTGGAAGGTGTCGAGGATGAGGTCAGACCCGGAATGTTCTGGAGTCGGACTGAAGGTGGTGTTGGAGCCGGAGGTGGGATAACCTCTTGGAAGTTGGCAAGGAGGAGGTGCAAGAGGGGTGATGTTCGGTCCGAGATGAGTATCGGAGCGGACGGAGATAGGGTAGGAGAAGGACGGGAGGGTGGAGGTGGCATGAGGGGTGAGGGGAGGTGTGGTGTCGGGTCCGAAGGTGAATATCGGAATGGACAGCAGTAGGGTAGGACTCTGGAAGTCAGGTTCGGAGTTCCGGGAGCCCGGAGCGGGGGTTGGGATTGTACGGATATGACACCAGGTACTTTTATGTACATGTGGCTTGGGTCACATGAGGTTTGCCACATCACCCCGCATACAGCTGCAGTCATCCGGGTGTCCCCGTGGGGGATCCTGAGGGTGTGTGCTGCATGCACACATGCTGGGTTGCACCATGAGGCCGTCCGGGTCATCCGGGGCTGGGTGTGTTGTGCACGTGTCACAGGTGGGTCGATAATACATAGATAAGGGGAAATGTCATCCATGTAGATAAAGATAGAAGAAAGGGCAAGAGAGCAAAAGAACAGAAGGACAAAGGAAGAACAAGAAGTGAGGAACAATGGTGAAGGGTGAGGGGTGGAGGTGGGTGGGGTACCGGGTGAAGGTGGGTGGAGCCGGGTTGGGCGGGTGTGCCCTGACATGACCGCACCAAGTGTTAGACACTGATCCGGGGTCGGCACCGAAGGTTGCCGATGCGGGCCGCTATTGGCTGTGATGGCCGCGATGCCTCAGACAAGGCCCGAGGGTAGGGCATTTGGCCTCAGCAACTCTAAAGGGAGTGCTGTGCCCCCTAGCTGTCTCTTGGCCCTCATTTCGGACTCACTGGGGTTGCCTTGTTGGGGTCAGGACTTAGGGTCGTGGTCACATCGATATTAGAGCTAAGGTACAATAAGGTATCATACAGGATATATATAGGAGGAAGAAATGAATGGAAGCGGACCCGGGCCGGAGGCCGAAGGGTCCGGAAGCAAACAAGAATAAGGAGCGGGGTTGGCCGCACAGCGGTCGGCAATGACCAAGGGTCAAACAAACAATAACAGATAAATAAAGGAAAGAGCGTAGGGCCGCAATAGCGGCGATGGTATCGTAGCAGTGCTGGACTCGGAGTTGGGCCAGAGTCGGGCGTGGGGATGGTAGCGGCCCTGTAGGGGCCAAGTGGGCGAGGTAGAGGAGTCGCGCTGGGCACGGTGCCAGAGGCAGACTCAGGGCGGGAAGGTTGGTGTGGCTGTAGGGGAGTCAGCCAGGTGCAGGGGAGCCTAGGGGCAAGCGGGGGAGTGAGCAGGGGGTCCTCATGGAGGATAGGGCTGAGGTCAGGGCTCGTGCTCATGCTCGCATAGCGGGAATGGGCTCGGGCGGCATCGGGATGGGCGGCTAACGGGCCGGAATGCATGGCCATGACACACCTCCAGGATCTCCTGTGGAGACACCCAGGGAGGTGCGGCTGTGTGCGGAGATGACGTGGCCTCCTCCACGTGACCCTAGCCACACATATATAATAGCGCCTGGGGTGGGAACAGAAGAAGCAGCCTTCTTCTCAACTTCCCACTTCAGACTAAGTGGTCAGGGATGCTCACCCCGCAACGGGACTGCCGCTATGCATAGCCGACATCTGTCCCACCAAGTCCCTTGTGCTGGGACTTCACTGCTTTCAGAGCTGTCCCTGACAAGTAGCAAGCCTCCAAAGGACAACAAAAAGTCCGAGGCCAGCTCCGCTAAGCCAGATCTTTCATCAAAACTCGGAGACATCGGCAAGCTCATGCCACAAGAGTGTAAGCATTGTCTCAATGAGAAACTTTGCATGTTCTGTGGTCAGTCTGGCCATATGGTCAAGGACTGCCCCAAGTCTTCTTCTCGCACATCTAAGGCCCACATGGCCCAGACCAAGGAGCGAGGATCCGCTTCTGCAGAGGCAAAAAATTAGTCCGCACCCCCATGGACTCCGCATGGACCGGGGGTTGCGATTTTTCCCTCCGTGTGCTCAAAGAAGTGTGCTTAAACGCATCTTCCATTTCCAACTTGTCCTCCCTCCACATTCCTGTTTCTTTTTCTCTTTCTGATGGTCTATTGTTGTCAGGGACGGTACAGGAGAGGTGGGGGCGGGGGCATGGCCCCCAGTGCTAGCAGCCCAGGCGGCAGTGGAGTAGCAGGAGTGTATAGCGAATGGCCCTCACTTGGGCTTGCGTCCCTGTCTGGCTTCTTAGGCTGAAGCAGTAGTGATTGTTATTAGGATGAAAGACTAAACTAAACTAAAGTAAGACACTTGCCTGAAGCAGTAGGCTGCTTCTTCGGTTCTGCCTTGGCTTGGTTTATATACAGGTGGGAACGGGTCACGTGGGGGGTGCCACGTCAGCCTGGGTGGAGCCGGGTTATCGCGGATGGCTCCACAGGCAATCCTGGGTGTCAGAGGGGAGAAGTACAAATGAAGATGTGCAGCATATCCGGTGGTGCAGTATCCACACGGAGTACTCGGTGCCGGACGCGTCCATGCTACATGGGTAAGGGGAGAGGTTGTCCGCATAAACAAAGAAAGGAAAGAAGAGAGGGAAAGAAGGGAGACAAAGGAGAAAGGGAAAGAGGGAGAAGAAGGAAAGAGGAGCAATGGGAGGGTGTGGCATGGAGCGGAGCGGCGTGCCCTGACAATTTCCTCCTCTTAATGTTGACCCTTCGGTTGATGTTCTACCCATTGTAGATAGTGTTGCTGATGTATCACTTTCTCCCCCTCCACCTCCGACTACTTCCGTAGATCGTTCCACCTCTCTTCGCTTCTCTTCTCTCTCTTCTCCTATTTCTTCTTCTCCATCCGATGTAAGGACAAAAAATAAACTCTTCAGCACCTATGAGAACGTTCCTGCACTCATAGACTCTGGGTCTTCGGACTGCTTCATCGACAACACATTCGTGAAGAAGCTGGCCCTGAAGACATATCAGATTAAACCCCTACAACTACGCCTTTTCTATGGTAGCACTAACTCAATCATAACCTGCACTGTTGATATTCCCCTCCACTTCGCTTCTGGAAACATCACCCCCACAACTTTCTTTGTCACATCGCTGGATGGTTCTTGTTCTCTAGTCCTAGGACACAACTGGCTTACCTGCTACAATCCGTTGATTGACTGGGTCTCAAGCAGTATTACGTTCCAAACTTCCAAACCTACCAAGACAGTTACTCCGAGCTCTCCCCCGTCGTTTCTGGCACCACTGCCGTCATCCAACATCCAACCATCTGATGTTCCGTTAGCACCTCAGTCCCAGGCTCCCATCCCTCCATTACCATCTATTGAGTTCATCAGCCATTCCGCATTCGTGAAGGCTTGTCAACTCGAAGGATCAAGCAGATTCTTGACCAATGGTGCAGTGCAACCAAAAATGTTCTGATTGCTGATGATGCTTCTGAATGGCTGTGTCAGGGCACGTCTTTGGGTCGCTAGAGTAAGTAGTGCATTGCCACATGACCCACATTCCCATCAACTTCTTCTTCTTTTCGCTTCTTGATCTCCGGTTTGATCCGGTCTGCAGCTGTTGGTTATGATGCCACATGATCATCTATCTTCTTTGATCCATTGCTACCGGTTATTAGTTAGTTGCCTGATAACTGCCTCTATCATGTACATAAGACCTTGTGCTGGCGTGGGCATGTCCCCCAGCTTTGATATCAACTAGGTTTCTGGGGCCTTCTTTGTTGCGAGCACGCACGACCCTGACAGGCTGTCCTCTGCACCCCTTCAACCGTTCCAACATGGCCAGCTAAACAGGGATGTCCTCAATCCCTTCCGAGGACAGCCGCTTGAGGGCTGCCTCATCCCACACCGATTCCGTTGACCTTTCGGCCATTCCAAAGGAGTACCACGAGTTTGCAGATGTGTTCAGTAAGAGCAAAGCCTCGGCGCTAGCACTGCACAGTGAGCATGACCTGAAGATCGACCTTGAGGAAGGCACTTCACCACCCTTGGGAATTATGTATTCCCTCTCTACTTTGGAACTCGAGGCTCTCCAGGCGTTCTCAGATGAACACCTAGCCTCCGGGTTCATTTGTCCTGCTACTTCCGCTCACATGGCACCGGTCCTCTTTGTCTGCAAAAAGGATGGATCCCTCCATCTTTGCGTTGACTTCCAAGGGCTGAACAAGATCACCAAGAAAGATCACTACCCACTTCCCAACATCTCAGACCTCCTTGATGCACCTAGCCATGCCACTGTCTATACCCAACTCGACCTCCAGCATGCTTACCACCTGGTTCGCATTGTGGCAGGCAATGAGTGGAAGACTTCCTTCCGCACATGCTATGGTTCCTACGAGTGGCTCATCATGCCATTCGGTCTTACAAATGCACCTGCAGCCTTCCAGCGATTTGTCAACACGATCTTTGCCGACCTCTTGGACATTTCTGTGGTAGTCTACCTAGACAACATCCTTACCTACTCGGAAGACATGGCTTCACACCAGGGGAATGTCCGAGAAGTTCTTAGGAGACTCCACAAACATGGCCTATACGCCAATCTGAAGAAATGTGAATTTCATACAGACACTACGGAATATCTCGGATACTGCCTTTCTCCCTCCAGACTCACCATGTCCATCGAGAAGGTTAAAGCTGTCCAAGATTGGCCTGAGCCCCGTAAAGTCAAGGATGTCCAATCCTTCCTTGGCTTCGCTCACTTTTCTATCGGCGTTTCATCCACCAATACTCCGACATTGTGGTCCCCTTGATGTGCCTCACACATAAAGGAGCCCCCTGGTTATTCTCTGACGACTGTTGTTCTGCTTTCAACACCCTGAAAGAAGCCTTCACATCCACTCCCATCCTAACGCATTGGGTACCTGATGCCCCTCTCATTGTAGAAACCAACGCCTCCGATTATGTGATCTCCAGAATCCTGTCCATCTGTTGTGATGACGGAGAGATTCACCCCATCACTTTCCACTCTAGAACACTCTCGGCACCAGAGCTCAATGATGACACCCATGATAAGGAACTGCTCGCCATTCACAATGCGTTCCGATCGTGGCATCACTACCTTGAAGGTTCAGGAACCCCAATCGACATTGTCACTGACCACAAGAACCTCAAGTATTTCTCTACCACCAAACTCTTGACCCGGTGGCAAGCCCACTGGTCAGAGTTCCTCTCCCAGTTCCACATGACTGTCCGATTCCATCCTGGAAGACTCGGAGTAAAACCAGATGCGTTGACTAGACACTGGGACGTCTATCCCAAAGAAGGGGATATGGACTATGCTCGCATCAATCCGCAGAACTTCCGACCGGTCTTCACTTTGGAGCAGCTCACTGCATCCTTACGAGCCACATTCCTAGCTGCCACAGTAATCCAGGCAGCTGTACTCGTCGACACAGAGGCTCTCCATTGAGACATTCTAGCCTCCCTCTCCTCCAATACCACAATCTCTTCTCATCTCGCTTCCCCCACCTCCCCAATTCCCGCTGGTCCGTTGATGCCGAAGGCCTGTTAAGGCTGGACAACCGCATTTACATTCCGGATTCCAATGATCTTTGTCTCCGCATTTTGCGAGACAAACATGACCACCAGCTCTCCGGACACTTCGGTCAAAACCGGACTCTGGACCTAGTCTGTCATGATTATACCTGGCCAGGCATCTGTAACTTTGTACCGCCTCACTGTAACTATATATACTTAACTTGTAGATAGGTTACACTCCAGTGATAAAATCGACTAGAGTTGATCCCCCTTTTAGTTCTCATTGCCAGAAGTAAATTAGGGCATGGACATGTAACTTGGCACAGCGCTCCTGGTCTGAGTCGCTGAGGCCGAAGCCCTCCACCACGGAGACAATCCCTTCATCTTGCTTCTGGTCTCTAACACTGGGAGGGGGTTCAGGAGCAGCTGGGAGTGGTGAGGAGTATGCAATGTACCAGGAGCAGTGGGAGGAAAATTTTGGTCTCTAAAAAGTTGAAAAAAAAAATTTAGGGAAAAAATCAAAAAAAAATTCAGGAACTCTTTAAAGTGCTTTCAGGACATATAATTATTTGCGAAATTGAGGAAGAAATGATGGAGAAAAGAAAATACTTTTGGAGACCGGAGAAATAATGAGAACTGAATTGATGGGAAAGTCTGAAAATTGAATAGGAAAGTGAGGGGAAGCCTTGTAGCATTGTTATTTTCTGCTGTTCTGATTTTTCCTGATTGTTCTTGGTCTCACTCCCAGCTGCTCCTGGACCCTCCCAGGAGCTTCCAGGAGTATTGAGGAGCAGCTGGGAATGAGACCAAGAAGAATCGGGAAAAATTAGAACAGCAGAAAATAACAATGCTACATGGGTTCCCCTCACTTTCCTATTCAATTTTCAGACTTTCCCATCAATTCAGTTCTCATTATTTCTCGGGTCTCCGAAAGTATTCTCCATCATTTCTTCCTCAATTTTGCAAATAATCATATATCCTGAAAGCACTTCAAAGGCACTACAGTTCCTGAATTTTTTTTTGATTTTTCCCTAATTATTTTTTTCAACTTTTTAGAAGTCCCTATTTTTCAAATTTCCTCATTTCTGTCAGGGTGAAGGGTTGCTTACTTATTTGGGGACGGTAACGTTCTGTTCCCCCATTTGCCTCAGGCCTCAGTTAGTCCATCTAAACATAAGCTTTAATGTGCTGTATATTCAACGGGGTAGAGGTAAAGGCTACCGGGCCTTTACAACTACTCTGAGGTATATATATGTAATTTACATATCTCAGCACAAATAAATAAAGAAATAATAGCATCACTATAATGGGAATTATAGCGATGCAACATAATGATATCACTATAATCGGAATTATAGTGAAGTAAGGTTAATCCCTTACACAGGGCCCAGCCCTTGTTCTGTGATGGGCCCAGGGGGATCCTCCTAGTCACTGGGGTATCTAGTCCCAGTCCGAGATCCTCAAACTCACTGAGGGGGCTGGCCCCAGCCTTCACAGGAAATGAGTTGAGAAGAAGGGTAACCTTCTCAACCTCCTGTGAAGCCGCTACAAATGGGAGCCAGGAACTATACAGTTTTCGGCTCTTTGCCGACTTTCCATAATTGGCACCCCCCGTGGGAAGATTCTGGGCGAGGCAGCTCGCCCAGAAAGTTCCCATGGTTGTGGCTGTGATGGTTTCTGGGTGAGTAACTCACCCAGAATGTTCCCATGGGTCTGCATGCATGCAGGATTGTGGAATAGTGAAGGGAAAAATAGGGGAAAATGGGGGAAGGGTACCTGAGGGTGTGTGGGGTCAGGGGCTGTGCCCTGACAATTTCCCTCTATATTCCCCCCTCATTTCCCCCCTCATTCTCCCCCTCATTCTCCCCCATTTCCCCCCTCATATTCTGCAAGCCCAAAAGTGATTAAGTTGCCAGATTAATCATATATCAGGCCATAAATGTTGATTGTGTATTGGTGAGTCTCAGTGTGCTTGATATATATAGTGTTTGATCTAAATGTTAAGCAGTGTCTTGTTGTGTTAGTCTTGTGGTAGGAGGTATTCATGGGGAATCTTCCCTCTTTTTTCCTTTTCATTTTCAAATGCTCCAGGAGCTCCCAGAAGCTTCTCACCCCTATACACTTTGAAGCATTTAAATTGTATTTATTTATGCACAAAGCAATGCTCCATGCCCTCCTGGGAGTGCCCTGGAGTACCTGGCCAACTCTGGAGGAAATGAGCTGTTCCTGGACCAGCCAATCTCCTCCTGATTCTCCCAGTGCTCTCCGTACTCCGGAGCACTCAGGAGCATAATGTCAGGGACGGCTCGAGGAAGGCAGAGGTAGCGGTGTAACGCTCAGCACTAGCAGCCCGGGCGGCGGCGGGGCGGTGAGACCGTATAGTGGATAGCCCTTACTTGGGCTTACGTCCCTGTGTGGCTTCTTAGGCTGAAGCGGGAAATGTATTGTTATTAGGGTGGGAAGCCAGACTAAACTAGGGTACTTGCCTGAAGCGGGAAATGAGAAGAAGGTTACTTCTTCGGTCCTTGTTATGGAAATGGGAAATTCCCATTTTTAGCCTCTTATGGCCTCTGTACAGTGTATTATCACGTGATATGTAAATAAGAACAACCTAACCAACTATTATCACCCAAAACACCCGATGTCCATGTTATTGTAAACACCACTGTTACAACATCTGTTACATTAATTGTAACATCTTCTCAATGTCACGGCCCCCTCCTGCACCCAAACGCTATAGAAATGGGCCAATTAGGCCCCATTTTTATAACAGTCCTGCTTCGGCTTAGTTTATATACATGTGTGAATGGGTCACGTGGGGTTGCCACGTCACCCTCGGATGAAGCCGGGTTACCGTTGGTGGTCCCGCGGTCAATCCCGAGTGTTGGAGGGGAAGTACAAGTAGAAGTGTGCGGCGCATCTGGCATTGCGGCACCCCTACGGGGTGCTCAGCGTCGGACGCATCCGTGCTACAAGGGTAGGAAAGAAAGAGAGGTCATCTGTATAAAGATAGAAAAAGAGAAGAAGGAAAGAAGAGAGAATGAGGGAATGAGACAAAAGGGAAAGGAGGTGGCGGCGGCGGTGGCGGCGGCAGCGTGCCCTGACACATAACAACTTTTTGCTGATGAATGACTCTGTGTTATTCCCTGGGCATGCTGTAGAAGTATTCTATGACTTTGGCAATGACCCAGAATGGGAATACCAGGTAAAGGAAATCATCAACCATCGGTGGGATGATGATACATCTTTATGGTTCTGTGTCTGATGGGGACTTGGTGACCTCACTTGGGAACCCTTAGCCAATGTAAACGATTTAGTTGCATTGGATGACTACCTAATAGTACAAGGGGTAGAGAACATTGAGGAACTAAACCATCAATGACAGGATCAGATGCTGGACAATAGATCCAGCGGACCATCATGACCATGGTGTGAACGTCACCTACCAGTCCAATACCAATGGATATCAATGCCTTATCATGGCCAACTATGTTGTTGTAGCCATGAGTTGCCTAAACTGGCAGGTCCGGGAATATCCGAAGAATATCGGATAAATGCGATGAAAGTGGGATCAAATTCTGCTTCCTACCATCAAATTTGAAATCACTCAAATGAACTTGGCTGAATCCCCCCTCATTGATTCTTCCCTTGACCTTACCCCCATCAAGGAAGCCCTTGTTGACTCCAGCCCAAATTCCCCACCTGTAAGTCCAATCATGGTGTTAAAACAGGCGGATTCGGATGACTCCGGAGTGGAATCAGAGACTTAGCATGGAAGGACCTTGGCCTCAGCAACTCAGGTGGAGCGCTGTGCCATTGCTGGTTGTCCTAGGGGTCCCTAATTTCGGATCTAGCAGAGGGGAAGTCTCTTGGGGGAAATCAAGTCAATTTTGGACTGAGGTTACAAGTTACTATGTACATTGTATATAAGGAGGGGTCCAGAATCAAAAGGAGCAAGGGTACTCCAAAAGCAGACAAAGGGAGCTGGAAGGAGGAACAACACCGAGGGTCAAGGGTTTGACTCAATGGTGTTTCCCAAAGGAGGAGTGAAGGGCCAAGGCCCAAGGAGGAAGGAAGGAGGATGTGTCAGGGTTCAGCACCCTGCCCTAGGGTGCCCCAGACTCCCCAACCACTCCCTTCCTTCCATTCCTCCATTGTTGCCTTGTTGTTGCCTTTCTGTGTTGTGTATCCACACATACGGGATAGCATGGGAACTTTCTGCGTGAGCAGCTTGCCCAGAATGTTCCCACAGGTCACAGCCACAATTCTGGGTGAGCAACTCGCCCAGAACATTCCCATGCTTACTGGGCACTGCCACCTGGATGTTCCCTTCATGTCATATCCGTACATACCCGATCCCGAACTGACTCCTGGACCCTCATCCTCACCACCTCTGGAGTCCTACCCTATCTCTGTCTGTTCCGATACTCACCTTGGACCGAACATCACTCCTCTCGCCACCCTCCTCCTCTTACTCCTCACGACACCTCCACCCTTCCATCACTCTCCTACCCTACTTCGATCTGCTCCAATACTCACCTTTGGACCTGATACCTTTCCTCTTCCCTACTCCTCTGTTCTCTCTCCTCCCTCTGACCCTCTTCCGCCAAACCTCCGCCAAGTTACAACCTTCCGCTGCTGTCCCATACCTTGTACCCAGACACCACTCATGCCTTTGCTCCAAGATTCCGTCATAGTTCTGACCTCGGACTTTGACTCCACCTTGGCTTAAGTCCATTGCATTGGTGACCTCATACTACATAAACACCATTGCCAACATTCCTTGGACTTTCAACTCTGCCTCTGTAAGCTCTGTAAGCTCTGCAACCTCTGAGCTCCATGGATCATACTTGGTACTTTCACTGATTGTAATGTATCTTTCGTGCTTTCCCCTCATCCTTATTTGGACTGCTGCTTCTCTCCATTCTAGCCAGTTAGTCATCATCCCCACTTCACCTCATCTTCCTGCCCCTCTGGGCTTTGCCCTCCCTATCTCCTTTCGGATGTACCACAGGTTCTAACCTATGACCTTTCGGTGCCGCTCCGCTTCTGTCATCCCTTTGTTCCCATTCGGACACCTTTGTTCCGATTCGGATCCCCTTTGTTTTCCTTGTGCTACCGTCTCCCTATTATATACAGGCACCTGTACATACTTGTTTTGGACTTTGTCAGGGACGCGTCCGAGGTCAAGAGGGCCCGGGGGTAATGTCCGGCACTGAGGCTGTCACGGGGTGTGGAGTGGGCGTGCGTACTGGCGGGCCCGATCCGGGACAGTGGTCCCTGGCCACTCAGGCTGAAGTGGAGAATGTGAGAAGAAGGTTACTTCTTCGGTTCCCACTTCAGGTACATTTATGTACATGCGGCTTGAGTCACATGACGGGTGCCACGTCCTCCTCGGAGGCAGCCGCAGGCATCCAGGTGTCCCCGTGGGGGATCCTGAGAGCGTCCGCTGCATGCGCGCGTGCTGGGCACAGCGGGAAGCCGTCCAGGGTGTGTGGGCCGGACGGGTCAATAGTACATCAATACAAAGGAAGGTGGTCCATGTAGATAGAAAGAAATAAACAGGAAGAGGAAGGTGAGAAGGATGAAATAAAGAAAGGGGAGAGAAGAGGGAAAAGAAAGGGGAGGAGAGGGAGGAAGGAGGGGGGAGGGGGATAGACAGCGGGGAGCGGGTGTGGTGTGGCCGGGTGGGTCCGGGTGGACCCGGGTCAGGCGGGTGTGCCCTGACAGACTTTCAGTCTAAAATCGACCTGAAATGCCCCCTAGAGACTTCCTGCTTGCCACCTCTGAAATTAAGGACCAAATGGACAAACAGCAATGGCACAGCGCTCCACATGAGTCGCTGAGGCCAGGGTCCCTCCTTGCTGAGTCTCCAGTTCCCCTCTGGAATCGTCCACCCTCACCCAGTTCTAACACTCCAGGTCACACTACACAACTCTAGGAGCTGTATAGTTGTGGGCATGTGACCCATTCCTTTATATACCAACCATGCGGGGAGATGAGACCTTTACCCTTCTTCTCATCTCATGCCCCACATAGTGTGAGGACAGGTTAGATGGGGGTTGAGGTCAGGGTGCCTCCGAGTCCGAGGCCGGGCCCTGACAGGATGGGAGTGGGGAATGGCCAGCTGACTGAATAGAAAGGAAGCAGCAGCCCAAATAGGAATGAGGGAGAATAGCGGAATTGAATGGAGCAATGCAATAGTTGCAAGGTCTGAAGTAAGGCCGGAAAGTCCGAACTCGGAAGTTAAACTCCGGAATATTGGCAAACGTAATTAAATGGAATGAGCTAACCAATACAATGGGTATAAGTGGAGGTGGGGTCAAAGTCTGAGGTTGGAGCTAAGACTGGAGGTTCCAGAGATGGAGACGCAAACAGGATTCCAGAGCAGAGGTCCGGAGTCAGGAGCATAGGTGTTGCATGCTCATCTGGAAGGTGTCGAGGTTGAGGTCGGACCCGGCATGTTCCGGAGTCGGACCGAAGGTGGTGTCAGAGCTGGAGGTGGGATAACCTCTTGGGAGTCGGCAAGGAGAAGGTGATGGAAGGGAAGTAGGGCTCCGGAGTCAGTTTTGGGAGCCCGGAGCAGAGGTCGGGATTGTATGGATATGACAAATTCAATATATTACCTATGCCTCCCTAAGTACAGAGCCCTGAAGGCCTCCAGACAGCTCTGATGTCCGCTAGCACACTCCTGCCTCTGCTGGGCAATTTAGTTGCTTGCCCTGCAAGCCCACCTTCAGGCCAATCCCTCCTTTCCACTTGTGGGTTATAGCCCATCATTCTGCTAAACCCGTAACCCAACTCGTTGGTAATATTCAGTTGGCTAACATGTAACTCCATTAGCTCCGCTCTACTCAGTCCCACTATTCATGGGCCTGCCCCTTAGGTAACTATATATAACTTGTAGATAGGTTACACCCTAGTGATAAAATCGACTAGAGTTTTCCCTCTTCTAGTTCTCTTTGCCAGTTAGTAAATTAGGGCACAGACATGTAACTAGGCACAGTGCTCCTGGTCTAAGTCGCTGAGGCTGAAGCCCTCTGCCATGGGGACATCTCCTTCGTCCCGCATCTGGTCTCTGACATATACACAGTATACCTCCTGTGTATTATTTGATAGGGAAGAGTTGGATGAACCCCTGTTCGTGTCAGGGGATGACTCCCAGGTCCCCATGACCCTCCCCTATGGCCCACAGCCTCAAGTCTAACCAGCCCTATCCAGGGCACAATCCTACTGTGGGTCAGAGATGAGAAGGAACCATCCGGCCGCATGGAGGGTCCTGCACAGGGTGCATGTGGGAAGTGCAACAGCCGGGTGCGGGCACAGGTGTGGGTGCGAGTGCAGGTGTGGATGCAGGTGTGGGTGATCGAGCCAGTGCCCAACTCAGCACCTGAGCCAGTGCCACAGGAGGAGTTACCTGCCAATCCACTGGAGGTTGTTGATGAGGAAATCAAAGAAATTAACACTGAGCAAGCCAAACAAGCCCCACTGAAGGAACAAATGTTCTTTATGCTTACCAGGGCGATCACCGATCTTGCTTGAACCACTTGTGACATCTGCCACATCATTCCACCACCAGCACCATCAGCTCCTCCACTGCTGCCTCGCCCCAAACCGGCCCATAAGAAGGTCCGTGAACCCAAGCCCAAGCATTCCCAACTGAGGCTGACAAGGTACTGTTCGCCGTCTCCTATTTGAAGGGAGCGGCACTGGACTGGTTTGAGCCCAATATCCTTTGTGGCCACCACCCTGGTCAAGAACCATGGTGGATGAACAATTGTGCAAGGTTTGTGGGGGAACTTGAACGTAACTTCAGCCTGCATGATCCTGTTGGCAAGATGGACAAACTATTGGGAAGTATGTTACTGAGTTCAACCCCTATGCAGGTAAGTTGGATAACTGGGGTGAAGGAGCCCTCTGCACGTTATTCTACTGCGGTTTGCCCAATCGTTCAAAGACAAAATCACTTGGTTTGGTAAACTGATGTCAGTATTGTGTGTGGGGCCTCGAGTTGGGGGGAGGTGTTTTCACAGGCGCCTCGATGGCGTATTACCGTGTCACTTTCCCCTCTCTCAAGGGTGGAGTCATTGCCCCGGAGGAGGGTTTTCCTCTGGGTTGTTCATCTGGACATCCGATTGCTGCGTCGGATGCAATGACATAGCCTGGGCTACATTGTCGGGCTGTGGGCTCGACGAAGTGGGTGCTCCCTGGGTGGGAGCGGGTTGTTGTGTTCCTGAGCTGTTTGGCTCAGGTGTAGAGTACGGTAGGTCTACCGTTCTTCCCGTGGGGAAGGGTGGTCGTTGGGCTGGTTGTCCAGCACGGAGACTTGCGTCTCTTTCCCGGTATTTGGAAGCTTTCGCTTCCCGTTCCGCAGTTCTTGCAGCATGTTCCTCAGGAGTCCTGAGTGGTTTGAACTGGGACTTTAAGTAGGCAGCTTTGCCTAGACTTTCCCAGGAGATTTTTCCCTTATTCTCTGGGGAATTATATTCCTCCACGAGTCTTGCAATACTCGGGAGTCCCAAGAAGTATTTCTCGGTTTCCTTCGCTTTTTCGTGAAGGGTTCTGTGTACCTTGCCGCTTTTGAAGGCGGCTTCGGCCTGTTCATACCAGTGTACAAATTCTTTCCCACTCATGCTTGTCCACCAAGCGTATGCGGCATCATGCGCCGCTTCTGACCCCACTATTCTCCTCATGGGGAAGTTGGGGTCGATTGTTATGTCGACTGGAGCTTCGACTTTGCCGAACTCGTTGAGATCAGTGGTCTCATATAGCATGTGGACACTTCCCTGCAGGGTAGCTTGCCCATAGGGTGCTGAGGTACTCAGCAGCCCGCCGCCTCTGGCAGTGGTCCCCATTTTAGGGTCTGCCATCGGTTGCCTACCGCTCTCCCTCTTCCCCTCGACATGGGTTTGCCCCTCTGAGGGCAGGCCCTTATGCAACCCGGACAGGGTCGCCTGCCCACGGGGTGGTGGGATAGTCGGTGCCCCACCCCTTGATGCGCTAGTCCCCATGTGGGGTCGCGCCTCATGAGGCCCGGAACCGTATCCCCTCCCCCTGACCTGGGAGGCCCCCGTCATGATGGGTTTGGCAGTGAGGTCTTCCAGTGCACGTGCCTCTCTGAGCTCGCGTTTCAGTAATTCGATCTCCCTTTTTTGGAGATCGACTTCTCTCTCTGTGTCTTTCAGAGAGTCAAAGATGCCCTCAGCATCTCTTCGTGCTCTGTTGTATTCACGCCTCCAGTGGGCGCAATGGTCGCAGGCGTCTTCTGACGCCCTCGAGTTATCAGACCGTGCCCGTTTGGACGGTCTGGATGAGGAGCCGCTGTCGCTCCCTCATCTCCCTCCTACGAGGGACTTCATCTCTTTCAGCTCCTCACGGGGCTGACCTGTCTGAGCAGCTACCGCTGATGCGATGGCTGATTCCCAGCCTGCATTTGGCTGGGGTGTTGTTGGACCTGGGCCGAATTGGCTAATCCAGGGGTTGATCTGGCCAGGGAAGTTCCCTGGGGAGTATGCCTGGGGCTGCAGCAGCAAATGCTGCCCCTGGAATGGCGCTTGTTGCGCCATCGGTGCAGTTTGCACCACGTATGGTTGGAAGCCTCTTTGGGGAGGCTGGGGGTATGCGGTGCCTGTTAGCAACGTGGATGGTTGTTGGTTCGCAGCACTCATTTGTGCTGCATGCGTCGTGTAATCCATGGCGCTTATCTGCACCTGGTGTTGTTGTTGTTCTGGGGAGCCTTGCTCCCCGGTGTAGGAGAAATAACGGCCACACTATGGAAACCCATTATGGAAATATGCCAGATAAATCACAAAACCTCATACGACAAGTAGATATGAGAACATAGAAGAACCTGAATTTTAACGAATTTTACGAATTTTTACGAATTATTATGACTATACACGATAAATCGAAAGAAAGAAAAATAACAAAAATACTTCAAGCTTACCATCAACGAGACGGAATTCTCAGGGGAATTTATAGCAAATATTAAACCAAGAATTAGGACAATCGACCAAGATTTGACTATAAAAATAATCAGAGAACCTCCACAGAAACTACTTTCCCACGTCCGCACACATAGCAAGGATGGAAGTACCACGGAACAAAGATTCCTCAGGAACTAATGCAAAAGTCAAAGTCGTGTTTATAATAGGAAATGTAGATGTCCCCCAAACGGAACCAATGAGAGTAATTACAGGGGAAACTACCCATAAACGACGGAGATATGACTAAAACTCCTGCAAAACGAGGACAATGTCTAAAAAGCAAGCGCGAAGATTAACTAGTAACGACCGAGACAAGCTTGATAGCCCATTAGAAAGGAAGAGATCTACTCTTAATCCTCCCAAATTTCCATAATAAAAGGATCATGCGTTAATGAGAAATCCAATAACGGGAATAGCGACATCAAAAGTCCGAGCTCAGGGACAAGACGATGATTGCGTAGGATCCATAATTAAAACATACAACGAAATTTACACGGAAATTATGAAAAATAGGAAACTATAGCTATGCAAATTCTCAGCCCAAACGGTCCAGCCGTTGTGAAGTTATACCCATGACAGGAATATAGGAATCCGCATCATGTGTAATGACACGTGAGGGTGGCGATGCGCAGGGAACCGGCCGTTGGAACCGAGATCCGCACTTCGGCAGATCGCGAAGACCAATTTCCGTCCAAATAAGGAAGAGCCCGGTCAAAACAAAGCACGGAAAGTGCAAAACAACCTTAGATCATGAGGGAAAAATCTGAAATAAATCACAGAAGCCCATATGAAAGAAATAAACACCCGCGCATATCATAAATCCCGAACAAATAAACGAAAACGGCTCCCGCATACGAACGACGCACGTGATTACCAAATGTGCGCGCGAATCTTTGCTAACTCAACGAATACCAGGAAATAGGACACAATATTAGTACCATTGGAAAGGTGGGAATAAATGAAAATTTATGATACTAAGAACGTGAGAAAACATCCAGAAATGAATGAGATACAAGGACATGAAGTTAGAAACCTGAAAATGCGCGGGAAAACAGCTTCAAGAGGTCCAGAGTCCTAAATAAAATAGATAAAAATATGATATCTTCAAGGACAACCTACTATAACAACCAACGATACATATGGAGGATTAGGATGCGATAATACAAAAGGAAATCAGAGAATATGAACAAAATTCACGAAAACCACTAAACTACGACGGACCATGGCGGGAATTTTAGGGAACGATATTCTAATGAGGTGGAGAGCTATAACACATTCGTTTGAGTAATTCTTGACTACTACCAACTTTTTCTTTCAGTTTCAAACCTGAATAATTCACTCATTTACCATTTCAGTCTCATTTTAACTAAATGTCACTAAATAAAAATGGAATAAATCAGCTGGAGGTCTCAACACAGCCGTACGCATAGTAATGCGAAGTTTGAATTCAGAGTCATCGAGTCATAGCAAATTTAATGGTATATATATAGAATTTGAAATAGGTAACTGCGGCAAATGCAGCGCAGCCAAGTTCTAATTAACCATTAAAATAGCTTAGGCGAGGGAGGACAATAAGAATTCTAGGCGCAGTCTGACCGCAGTTCAGCGCAGCAAAAGCACAGTAGAACTATAGCATGAAAATTTCATTTTTATTCAGTTTAAGAAAAATACACTGTAAATAAATCCTGTAAATAGAAGGTAGAGCGTGAAAAAGGAAGGCGACCCAAGGAGTATAAAAGGGAGACCCTTTCTGCGACTTTTCGCCCCCCTTAGAGAAGTAAGAAAATAGAGTATTATTTTTCTCAAGCATTTCTGGTTGTCACTCCAGTGCGAAAAAGTGATATACAGTTAAGATTGCCACTGTAGTAAAAGGCAGCAAATAAGGAGAGAAATATTAAGTAGATATTTCAACAGGAGAGCTGGTTAACACTCCAGATTTCAAAGTGTAAACACAAAACAGTTATTTTGCTACTGTTAAAACAAGCAATAAAATAAGACAAAAATAAAAACGAACTCAAGGGACACTCCAGACACCATCCAAATTCATTAACTGAATAGAATCTTTGAAACTTCACCAAGTAGAAGATTAAATTCAAGTTTAAATCCAAATTAAACAACGCTACACAGAATTACACCTAGACAAATTAATAAATTTCAATAAAGAAACAGCTCCGCAGGGCTCGGTTTATCTGTAAGTCAATTCCCAGGAACTTTAAAACTAACCCATAAAAATAGAATTAGCCAAAACACTCGGATTGGTACTTTATTTACAATAAATAACACTAGTACACTTCTCCATCCTAACTAATGAACCAGGGAACAGCTTGGTGGTGGTCTCGTTTGAACCTCCCAACTGACTTTCCTTTGTTCTCTCCTTCACCGGGTTGTTGTATTTCGATATCCGGTGGTTTGTTTGGATCGAACCGAGGGTTGCCTCCCCCAGAGAACAACATTTCGTCGTTATGTTACTCGTGGTGGTGGGAGGGGTTTTTGTTCTTGCGTGCCTGGGATTCGCCGCAGTTGTGTGTTCTTTTGCACGTGAGCCTGTGGTTCACGTGGTCTAGGCGAGTTACTCACCTAGCCCATGTGATCTCTAGTACATGGTGTGGCTGTCCGGGCGAGTTATTCGCCCAGAACTTTCCCACGCTCTTGGCTGTGGCCATCGTCCCTCGGCTTTACTTCCTCCGCCTCCGTTTTTGGGGGCATAGTGATGCCGAGAGTTCCCTGTCTTCTTTGATAGGGAGTTTTTCTGGTTCCCTTACATTTTGTAAGGTGAGGTACTCGTCCAGGTGGACGAGGTCGTTGCAATTTCCTAGGGGTTCCCATGTGGTGTCCCCTAGTTCCCATTTGACCTTAAACCAGAGTTTGTTGTGAACCCACGCGTGGTTTAGGATTTCGTGAACTACTGCTTCGCGATCGGGGTCTTCCCCAAAATTGTAGAATATGTTTACTTCCCTATTTGGGAAGATTTCCTGGTCATTCGGCTTGTGAGGTGCGAGCCGGGATACATGGAATCTTGGGTGGATTCCGCGTTGTTCAAGTTGTGGTGGCAACTTGAGGACGTAGTTTGACGTCTCTGGAAATGTTTCCAGAATTTCGTAAGGCCCTATGTATAAGGGCTTTAGTTTTCCTGCCCTGCCTTTGGGTAGGTTCAGCTTATCCGTGGATAAGTATGCGAGCTCGCCTTTTCTCAAAGGCGGGTCCGGGCGTCTTTTCTTGTTCGCCTGGATTGTTTGAGCAGCGCAATTATGTATTATCGCGTCGTGTGCTGCCATGAGGTTTTCCTTCGCTTTTTGAGCGAAGTCATTTACTCCCGGGTAGTCCGAGAGTGGTGCTGTTAGGCACATCTTTGGCATATGGCCGTAGATTAATTCGAATGGGGCAAATCCTGTCGATGTGTTCGAGCTCGCATTGATCGCAAATTCCGCCATTGACAGTTTCGCTGCCCAGTCACGTTGATCTGGTCTAACCATCGCACGTAGTATTTGTACTACTTTTTGTATCATTCTTTCCGCTTGGCCGTCGCCTTGCGGGTGGAATGCAGTTGTGAATTTCAACTGTACACCGAGTATTCGGTGTAGTTCATGCCAAAATTTTGACATGAATTTTGAGTCTCGATCTGATATGATCGAGTGTGGTAGACCGTGGAGTCTTACAACTTCACGAAGAAATATGAATGCTAGTTCTAGTGCGTTCGTTGTTGTCTTTATTGGAATTAGGTGGACATCAACCTACAAATGATTACCCAGAGGTAATCATATCCCAAGCTTGGGGGGAATGGACCTGTGAAGTCCATGGCTATTGACCACCATGGTGTCTCTGGGGTCGGGAGTGGGTGAAGCATTCCGGGATTTCTCCTGGTGCTTTTCTTTGTTGTTTGACAAGTTCCGCAAGACCTGCAGAACTTGTGGGTATCCTTTCTCATCGACTTCCACCAGAAGTGTTGACAGAGGGTTTCCACTGTTTTCTTGGATCCTAGGTGTCCAAGTGTTTCGTGGATGTTCTCGAGGATTATTCCCCAAATGGACTTCCTTTCGTAGTTCCCTTTCGGGACTACTATTTGGGTTGTTCCTCCTTCTCCGAGTCAGGTTATCAGCCCATCTTTTACGGAGAAGTTTTTGAAATTCCCTGGGTTCTCTAGGATTTCCCGGTGAATCTGGCTTTTCAAGTATCCAGATTTTATTGCCTCAATGAGGTCTTTTTCTTCGAATTGTTTTCGAAGGTTCTCTTCTGGAGTTATGATTTCTTCCAGATTTTGGGCGCTCCCCCCTAGAGCTTCCTCTAGGGTATTTCTCACACGTATCGCTGCGAGTCTCTTTCTCTCTGAGTTTTTACTCAGGGTACTGCTTAGTAGCAGTTCTTCGTATTCCTCGATTCTGTCGGGGATAATGTCTTCTGCATTTTTGTCCAGGTGGATGTCTGCCGACACATAGTCGTCGAAATGCAGATCCTCATCTGTTGACGAGTCGTAGTATCGTGAGAGTGCATCTGCCACTTTGTTTTTGTGGCCTTCCACGTATTGTATTTCGCAATTGAAGCTTGCGAAAAGGCTTGCCATCTCAGGTGTCTCCCTGAGTTGTGGTTTTTCACTTTGAAATATTCCAAAGCTTTGTGGTCCGTGATTACTGTGAATTCACGGCCTCCCATGAGGTCGTCTTGCCATCTCATGAGTGCTTCGAGGACACCCAGTGCCTCGAGCTCGTAGGCGAAGTACCTACATTGTGTGTTGGTGAACTTTTTGGACATGAATGCGGCTGGGCGGCAAGTCTGCCACCTTTCGCCTTGTCCAATTAATGCACCCATGCCCGCTGGGCATGCATCTGTTATGACCCAGATGTGCAGTTTGGTCCTCTCTTCTTCTGAGAGGCTTTCCGGTGGGTTCCACTGGATGGGCTTCAGGATCGGAGCCCTGCATGCTAGATGTTTGATTTCGTCGAAGCATTTCTGGTGGAGTGGTGTCCACCTGAATGTCTGCTTGTTTGAGCAGATTGTTTGCAGTGGTCCTGTGTAACCGCTGATGTTTGGCATGAATATCGATAGATATTCTACCATTCCCAGGAATCTTAGGACTCCTGTGTGATCTACTGGCTCTTGCCAGTTGCGGATTTTTTCCATTTTATCCGCTTGAGCGTGGATGTGTCAGGGCATGCCCGCCTGACCCGGCCCCACCTAACCCGGTGCCCCACCATCCGCTCCTCCCGACCTCCCCCCTCTTCCCCTTTTTCTCCCTTCCCTTTCTCCTTCTCCTTCTTTTCTATTCTCTCTCCTCTTTATTCCTTTCTTATCACATGGACGACTTCCTTTGTATCAATGTACCATTGACCCGGCTGCAGTGTAACGCGCCCGAACCCGGACACACTGTCAGGGACGCGTCCGGGGTCGAGAGGGCCCGGGGGTAATATCCGGCACTGAGGCTGTCACGGGGTGTGGAGCGGGCGTGCGTACTGGCGGGCCCGATCCGGGACAGTGGTCCCTGGCCACTCAGACTGAAGTGGAGAATGTGTTATTATTATTAAAGGGGAAAACTATACTACTTACCTGAAGTGGAGAATGTGAGAAGAAGGTTACTTCTTCGGTTCCCACTTCAGGTACATTTATGTACATGCGGCTTGAGTCACATGACAGGTGCCACGTCATCCTCGGAGGCAGCCGCAGGCATCTGGGTGTCCCCGTGGGGGATCCCGAGAGCGTCCGCTACATGCACGCGTGCTGGGCACAGCGGGAAGCCATCCGGGGTGTGTGGGCTGGACGGGTCAATAGTACATCGATACAAAGGAAGGTGGTCCGTGTAGATAGAAAGAAATAAACAGGAAGAGGAGGATGAGAAGAATGAAATAAAGAAAGGGGAAAGAAAAGGAAAAAGAAAGGGGAGGAGAGGGAGGAAGGAGGGGGGAGGGGGATAGACAGCGGGGAGTGGGTGTGGTGTGGCCGGGTGGGCCCAGGTGGGCCCGGGTCAGGCGGGTGTGCCCTGACACACACCGGACGACCCCCCCGCACACCGGATGCTCCTAGGACCTCTTACGGAGGTACCCAGACGGGGGTGGCTGTGTGCTCGGATGACGTGGCGCTTCCCACATGGCCTTCAACCACATGTATATAAACATAGCCTAAGTGGGAACTGAGAAGCAACCTTCTTCTCACATTTCCCACTTTAGGCAAGTAGCTTACACCTCCCTTGATAATGACAATAACACATTTCCCACTTTAGTCTTAGTGGCCAGGGACCCTTGTCTGCTTCGGGCCCATTGCTACGCGCGCCCGCGTCATACCTACCGGACCCTCAGCCTCGGGCGATACACCCAGGCGTTCTCGACCCCAGGTCGGTCCCTGACAGCAGAAGAAGGTTTCAACCCCATCTCCCCCCACCTCCCCCGCCATGGTGACACAAGAACAGTATGACGACCTCCTGGCCCGGTTCCAGGAACTACAGGCCACTGTGGTAGCCCAAGCCCAGGGCCTGCCTGCGCACGCACCCAGACCACCCAAAGTCGCCCCCCCCACCCCCTTCTCGGGAGTCAGAGAGGACCTCGACCGCTTTAAGGCCGAATGCGGGATCTACCTCTACGTCCGCACGGCCGAATTCCCCAGCACCCTCTCCCAAGTCCTCTTCATGCTTTCTTACATGAAGGGAGGGACTGCAGGAGCATGGACAACGCAACGCACCATGGCGCTACTGAGGACAAGCTCCCCTACACCCACCATGGACGAGTTCAATGCAGAACTTGACGCCATGTTCCAAGACCCAAACCGGGCGGCTACAGCCCGGCAGAGGCTGGCTACTGTCCGACAGGGAAGTGACCCTGTGGACAGACTCATCCAGGAGTTTGAAATACTAGGGCCCACCTCGCAGTTAGGCGACGTAGGGCTAGTCGACCGCTTCGAGCGGGCAATCAACTCCTGGCTCTGTGAGAGCATCTACCAGCTCCGCCCTATGCCCATCACCTGGGCCGAATGGAAGCGTGAAGCCACGCTCCTTGACAGCCAGTGGCGGCACTTCCAGAGGACGCAACCATGCACGCCCCCACCCGGGCCCCCTCCACCTGCCCCACCCACGACCCCTGTAACCCGTCCCAGACGAGAGACGAACCCGCACCCCGAGACCTGCCAGACCCGACACCTGCACCCGGAAGACCTTCAAACACTGATGAAGGGGCTGATGGGCCAAGCGATGAAAGGACCGGAAGCAGGAGGGAAAGGACTAGACCCGGACCCAAGAGGACGCCCGGAGACCCAGCCTGTAAGGAGCACACCCCAGCCACCCACAAGGGATAGCTCATGCAGACGCCACGATGCCCAGGAGCCGTCACCAGCACCGAAGCTCCATCGAGTCATCGCAAAGAAAAGGAGAAAAGGAGCACCCCGAGCCCGCAAGGATGAGGAAACCACAGAGACGGCCCCAGAGGTAGCAGTATCCCCACCTGCTATCTACGTCCTCTCCAAACGGTCCCCGAGATCCCTCAACCTTGCCGTGAGGCTGACCTCCCTAACCTCCCTTGCCTCCATGTCCATATCAGCGCTCCTAGACTCAGGAGCCACCGGAAACTTCGTGAGCCCTGAGTTCGTCCGGAGACACAAGCTCGAGACCACCCCGCTCCCCACACCCATCCCCGTCCGTAACGTCGATGGAACCCCAAACGAGAACGGGGCCATAACCGAAGAATTAGAAGCCCTCTTGACATTCGGACGCCATACAGAGCGGGCCCATTTCGCAGTTGCGAACCTCGGGCGACAGTCCCTCATCATAGGACACTCATGGCTGCTGCACCACAACCCAGAGGTGGACTAGGTACGGCAAAAGGTCGTCATGTCCCGCTGCCCATCCTCCTGCCGGCCACCACGAGCACAAGGTGACCAAGACCCCACGCTAGAGCCTGGAGACGGGATCTATGCCGCAATCATTCCTCCAGAGTGGGGACACGAGCTAAGAGCGACTACCACACCCTCCCAGCGGATGGCCCAAGAAGCCCAAGACACGGAGGCAGAACCCGTATCGTTCGAAGCACTGGTGCCAGAGCAGTACCAGGATTTCCGGGATGTGTTCTCGAAAGAGGCCTTCGATCAACTACCCCCCCGGAAACCCTGGGACCACGCCATTGATCTAGTGCCGGACGCCAAGCTCCCCAGAGGGAAGACCTTCCCACTCTTGCGGCCAGAGCAGAAGGAGCTGGACGAGTTTCTGCGAGAGAACCTGCAGAACGGACGCATCCGACCGTCCAAGTCCCCGATGGGGGCCCCAGTCTTCTTTGTTAAGAAGAAGGACGGGTCACTACGGCTAGTTCAGGACTACAGGAAACTGAATGAGATCACGGTAAAGAACTCATACCCGCTCCCGCTCATCTCTGATGTCCTGGCCCGCCTCCGCAATGCCAAGTACTTCTCAGCGCTAGACTTGCGCTGGGGGTTCAACAACGTCCGAATCAAGGACGGTGACGAGTGGAAGGCCGCATTCGCAACCAACCGAGGGCTGTTCGAGCCCTTGGTAATGTTCTTCGGGCTATGTAACTCACCCGCGACCTTCCAAACCATGATGAATGACATCCTCCGGGATTTCATTGACCGAGAGGTTGTCATCTGTTACATGGATGACATCCTCATCTTCACCACTGCCCTAGAGGAGCACCGGAGGGTCGTCCGAGAAGTCCTGGAAACGTTGCGAAAGAGGAGGCTCTTCCTGAAGCCAGAGAAGTGCAAGTTCGAGCGGACGCAGATCGAGTATCTGGGACTTATCATCTCCGAGGGAAGTGTCGCGATGGACCCTGTGAAGATTAGAGGAGTCCTTGACTGGCCCACCCCAACCAAGGTGAAGGAAGTGCAGTCCTTCCTAGGGTTTGTGAATTTCTATCACCGGTTCATCAGAGACTTCTCTGAGAAAGCCCGCCCGCTTCATGCATTGACCCGGAAGACCAAAGTCTGGAACTGGGGCCCGGACGAGGACCACGCCTTCCACGCCCTTAAGGAGGCCGTCACCACTGCCCCCGTCCTCTCCTTCCCCACTGATTCCGGCCACTTCAGGCTCGAGTGTGACGCCTCCAACTTCGCAACCGGTGCAGTCCTCTCTCAGCTTCAGTCGGATGGGGAGTTCCACCCGGTAGCGTTCATGTCCAAAAGCTTTACGGACGTGGAGCGCAACTACGAGGTATATGATAAGGAGATGCTCGCGATCGTCCGAGCCCTTGAAGAGTGGCGGCACTTCCTGGAGGGTGCCAAAGAGAGGGTTGAGGTCTACACGGATCACTGCAACCTGGGGTACTTCCGCACGGCCCAGAGGCTAAACCGACGCCAAGCACGGTGGTCCCTCTTCCTCTCCTGCTTCTACTTCACCCTCGTCTACCGCCCAGGGAAGCTCATGGGGAAGCCAGATGCACTCTCACAACGCGCTGACCACCCGAAGGGGAAGGATGACAACGAGGGGCTGACACTCCTCCAACCCACCTGGTTTGAAGCCCGGGCAACAGAAGCGATCTCGGTAGAGGGAGAGGAGGCAGGGATCCTAGAGAGGATACGTGGAGCGAAGGAGCATGACGAGAGGGTGGTGAAAGCCATGCGGGAACTGGGAGAAGGGACCCTGAGGTCGGATGAATGGGAGAAGCAAGGAGAGTTAATCCTATACCGAGGAAAGGTGTACGTACCGAGAGACCAGCAACTCCGCCATGACCTGGTACGGTTGCACCACGACGCACGGGCAATGGGGCATCCGGGGCGATGGAAAACCCTAGAACTCGTTTCCCGTGACTACTGGTGGCCCCGGATGGCAGAGTATGTCGGGCGGTACGTATGCGGGTGCGATACCTGCAACCAAGTCAAACCTTTCCCCTCACGAAAGGTTGGGAAGCTCACCCCAAACAAAGTCCCCACCCACCGCTGGCAGATAATCTCAGTGGATATGGTAGGAGAGCTCCCAGAGTCGAAGGGGTACAACGCCATCCTGGTCATGGTGGACCGCTTGTCCAAACGCATCCACGCGATCCCAACCGTAACGACGATAGACTCAGCGGGCGTAGCGCGACTCTTCCTAGAACACATCTGGAAGCATCACGGGCTCCCAGAGGAGATCCTCAGTGACAGGGGGAGTGCCTTCATCTCCCACTTCTCGAGAGAGCTTGCAGACCTCCTTGGAGTCAAACTCACCCCTTCAACACCCTACCACCCCCAGACGGACGGACAAACCGAGCGGGTCAACCAAGAAATCGAAGCCTACCTCCGAGTGTTTGTCAACCACCGCCAGGACGACTGGGCAGACTGGCTCCCGCTAGCAGAGTTCGCCTACAACAATCGCATCCACTCGTCCACCCACCGGACCCCCTTCGAACTCGACACCGGGCAACACCCCAGGATGGGGACAGAACCCACCCGTACGTCCGAGGTGGAGGCTGCTGATGCCTTTTCATCAAGGATGATGAAAATGCAGGAGGAGGCGAAGGCAGCGCTAGAACATGCAGCAGACGAGATGGCCCGCTATTACGATCGGGGCCGTGAAGCAGCCCCCAAGTACCAAGAGGGTGACCAAGTCTGGCTCAATGCCCAGAACTACACGACCGACCGCCCCACCAAGAAACTGGACCACAAATGGCTCGGCCCCTTCAAGATAGTCAAAGTCATCTCCCCTGCCGCCGTCAAACTCCAACTCACTGCACGACAGAAAGGGATCCACCTGGTTGTATCTGTAACAAACATCAGGCCCCACCACCCAGATGAAATCGCAGAACGACCCCTCGACCCCCGCCCGGGCCCGGAACTCGTAGATGGAGAAGAGGAGTATGAAGTTGAAAAGGTATTAGACTCCAAATGGCTACGCCGGAAACTCTGGTACCTGGTAAAATTCACGGGCTGGCCAAACTCGGAGAACCAGTGGCTCCAGTGGGACCACTTAACCCACGCCCCCGACTGAATCGAGGAATTCCACAGAACGCACCCCCAAGCCCCCAGGAGAGAGAGGGAGAACCACTTGGCCGCTTCGAGGCGAAGCGGCTTAAGGAGGGGGTGATGTCAGGGCACGCCCGCCTGACCCGGCCCCACCTAACCCGGTGCCCCACCATCCGCTCCTCCCGACCTCCCCCCTCTTCCCCTTTTCTCCCTTCCCTTTCTCCTTCTCCTTCTTTTCTATTCTCTCTCCTCTTTATTCCTTTCTTATCACATGGACGACTTCCTTTGTATCAATGTACCATTGACCCGGCTGCAGTGTAACGCGCCCGAACCCGGACACACCGGACGACCCCCCTGCACACCGGACGCTCCTAGGACCTCTTACGGAGGTACCCAGACGGGGTGGCTGTGTGCTCGGATGACGTGGCGCTTCCCACGTGGCCTTCAACCACATGTATATAAACATAGCTTAAGTGGGAACTGAGAAGCAACCTTCTTCTCACATTTCCCACTTTAGTCTTAGTGGCCAGGGACCCTTGTCTGCTTCGGGCCCGTTGCTACGCGCGCCCGCGTCATACCTACCGGACCCTCAGCCTCGGGTGATACACCCGGGCGTTCTCGACCCCGGGCCGGTCCCTGACAGGATGCCCTGTTCGTCCACATGGCTTCCTAGAACGTCTAGGATTGGGGCAAATGGCTGGAATTTTTTCTGGCTTATGTAGAATTTCGCCCCTTTTAGGCGAGTGAATAACCACAATAGTGCTTTATTGTGGTTTTCCACCGAGCTTGTGCTGGTGAATATATCGTCAAACCAGACGTGTAGGCGTCTGCCTACTTCTCCTCGTAGTTCCCAGGTCAGTGCGCGCTGGAAGGTGCAGGGAGCGTTGCAGTCTCCTTGCTGCATCGTGTTCGAGTTGTACGTCCCGTGGGGCGTGGAGAATGTCGTCCTATGGACGTCGTCTGGATCCACACGTATTTGTTCGTATGCATCCGACATATCGATCTTGGATCAGTATGTTGCTCTGGTGACTGATTCTTGGATCAGTTGCATGTCTGGCATTGGTGTGACATTGAGGATCATGTTTGAGTTACGGTTCCTTGCATCTATTACCATGCGCAAAGATCCATCTGCTTTGTGGATGCACAGTAGCAGGCATGCTCACTCACTGTTCACGGGATACCACCATCCTGCTTTTACATAGCGATCTATTTTGGTCGCTAGTGCTTCCTGCAGTGCTGCGGGACATCTCGGGGTGTTTTCCCGAAATTTCTTGTTCGGATCCTTCAATGGGATTTGATGGTTCACCTCCCTCAAGGGAGGCATTTCTAATGGCGCTGGCACCATTACGGTTTCAAATTTTTCTCTCCACCACTCCCTGAGTATTTCGAACTCGGGGTTGTTCATGGAGAGACCTTCCAGGTGTGGTATGTCTGGAAGTTCTAGTCCTTCCGGACTAGGATTGGGCCAACCTTCAGGGTATTTTCTTTTGATTACCCTGAGGTGTGTTTCAATCCCACCTCCCTGTCAGGGGGGCTTCTTTTTTGGTTGTTCTCGGGCTCTTGCTCGAGTTTTCCATCCATGTGATCTCGTCACACGGTCTTTGCTTATTCCAAGGGTGTCTATGTTGCCCTTGTTCACCATTCTCACTTTGTGGGACCGGAAGTCTAAGCTTACCTGGTTTTTGTTTAACCAGGGGGCGCCGAAGATGGCATCGTATCTGTCGATGTTAATTACATCGAAGTAGTGTTTTTCTACATGGCCGTTGATCTCAACGTCCACGTTGGTTCCGAACAGGATCTGTGATCTTGTTCCTTTCATCCCCATTTGAAGGACGACTGGGTTCTCCAATTGGAGAATTGGGATGTGGACCGTGCAGACAAAGTCCAGCGATAAAGCGTCCGTTTCAGCTCCACTATCGAATAGTGCATAGGCTTTTATGCCTGCTATTTTTATGTGAGCCGTTAGCGTTCTCTTCGTTGAGAGTGGTCTGTTTGCAGGGTATTTTCCCACATCTTTTGAGATGCGGAATTTCGCATCAAACAAGGGGGACTGGGTTTCGATGGACTTTTGGTCCTTCTTCCCTTTGTCCTTGTTTTCCTTGGGTACTTTGGTGTATTTCCCCAAGGCGTCTTTTCTTGGTGCTTCCACCAAGGCTTCGGCGACTTTTTCATCTGCTGTGTTTTCTAACTGGTGTGCTACAGCCAGTTTGATTTTGTAATTTATGTTGTCGTGATCGACGACTGACATTGGGCCCATCCTTATGGTCCCGACGTTGACTTCCTCACCCTCTGAGTCGGGTGAGTATTGAGGTCCTTCGTATGGGTCCTCTACTTCGAAGCTTGATGCTTCGGAGTTACCAGAGTTGTTCTCTGGTTTCTCATCTGATGAGCCTTTCGACTCTTCATCCGTTGAGTTCGCAATCTCCATGGCAGCTATGCGCCTTGGTTTTTCATCGCTCGTTATATTGTGTCTTGGGCAATCTTTTGTTTGCCCTATTTTGCCGCATTTGCCGCAAATTGGAACTGACTTTTGGCCAGTTTTCCTCGAGTTTTTCGAGGATGTATCCTCTTTCCATCTGGGTTTCAGCTCTTCCACCTTTTTTCCTGATGGGAGGGCTCTGCCGCAGCTTGTGGTTGCCGTGGTAGTTGTTTGGGTATAGTAACCTGATTTGTAGGCTGAAGACATCTTCAGCCCGTCAATTATCTCATCTACACGAGATATTGCTTTTAACATCTCCTCATTTGAGGAGAAGTCTGCTCTGATTCTATCATGAGCAATCATTTCCCTCTTCCATTCGAGGGGAATGTAGTTTAGGAACCTGGCATTGAAGGACGCCTGGTCTGGCAGCGTCACCATCTGGGACGCTGCTTTTGACAGTTCTAAGTAGAACTGTTTTAGGCCTTTTTCCACTTCGTATTTGACGTTGCGGTATTTCTTTGTCACATTCAACACGGCGGAGGCTTTGATGAAGGTTCTCATCAATATGTTGAGAACTTTGAGGAACATGCCCTCGTCTCCTCTGAGGAGAGTTTCGTCTCGGAGTCTAATTCCGAGGTCGAATGCGGGCCCCCCTAATCCACGAATCAAACAGTCCAGGTGGACTTCGTCAAATTGGGGACCTTTGCATCCTTGCGAGGCGAGGAATCCCAGTAGTTCTGTGAACCACTGCCAGAACGATTCCATGTCGTTCTCCCCTGACCATTTCTTGTCAGGGAATGCCGGCCCATTCTTTAGGGCTTCTGGCTTCAGTCCTTCTGGGTAGGGAGTGAGTATTCTCACTTCAGCCATTCTTATGGCCTTTTCATACCATTTCTCCAGGTACTCTTCTTGCTCCCCTGCCTTTGCGGGGTCGCTATCCAATGGAGATCTCTCCTTTGGGGGGTTTTTGCTGGGGGAAATCTTCCTCGCAGCGTTTCTTTGGTTTCAGGCGAATTTGCCTGAAGTTGTATTTGTATTCTCTCATTGTTTTGAGAGGGTGTGAATGAGTTACCTCTCTGTTCGAGAGGTCCATCATAAGTGGACGTTTGGCTGAACCTTTGGTATGTGCCAATTCTCCTCCTAATCTCTGAATGATGCCTTCTTTCGGCATCGTCTTCTCCTATCCTTGGGAGAAGGATCTCCTTAGCGTCTCTGTCGAGTCGCTGATGATATTCCAGTGTGCTTTCACTGGTGGTTCTTTTCGTGAATTTTTCATGAGTTCTATTTATGTCCTGGACCGTGGTCCAGGGGTGTTTATTTGTTTCCTCACTTTTTTGTGAGAAATTTATTTCCTTCAGCAAGTCTGTTTGTTCGCTGATTTTTTCAGTCAACGCATCAATTGCGTTGGCCATTCTTTCTAGAGTTATCTCTAGATGAGCCGTACTATTATGGTTCGTTTCCTCGATCTTTTTTTGGATTGAGTTTATCACATTTATTATGCGTGATTCCTGGTTTTCCAGGAGGAAGTTTGGTTGGGCGAGCAGAGACTCTCTGTTAGAATGGGGCTGATACAGACGACTCCGGAGTGGAATCGGAGACTTAGCGTGGAGGGACCTTGGCCTCAGCGACTCAAGTGGAGCGCTGTGCCATTGCTGTTTGTCCATTTGGTCCTTAATTTCACAGTAGGTGAGCAGGAAGTCTCTAGGGGGCATTTCAGGTCGATTTCGGACTGAACCAAAATGAGTATGTACAAGTGCCGATATATATAATGGAGGGGGCAAAAGCACAAGGAAACAAAGGGGAACCGAATCGGAATGAAGACGTCCGAACGGGAACAAAGGGAAGAAGGAGCGGAGCAGTACCGAAGGTCTAAGGCAGGACCTGTGATACGTCCGAAAGGAGGTAGGGAGGGCAAGGCCCAGAGGGGCAGGAGGATGAGGAGAAGTGGGGGTGATGACTAACTGGCTAGAATGGGAAGAAGCAGTAGTCCAAATAGGGATGAGGGGTAAACGCGAGAGATACATTACAGGTGGCGAAAGTGCCGAAGGTGATCCACGAAGCTCGGGGTTGCGGAGGTTACGGAGGTTACGGAGGTTATGGAGGTGGGGTTGAAAGTCCGAGGGATATTGGCAATGGTGTTTACGTAGTATGAGGTCACCAATGCAATGGACTAAGACCGAGGTGGAGTCAAAGTCCGAGGTAGGGACTATGACGGAGGCTCGGAGCAAAGGTACGAGCGGTGTCCGAGTACGAAGTACGGGACAGCGGTGGAAGGTCGTAACTTGGCGGAAGGGTGGCGGAGGAGTACCAGAGGGAGGAGAGAGGAGAAAGGTAAGGGGGAAGGAGTGGCGGAAAGGAGGGTTGTCAGGTCCAAAGGTGAGTATCGGAGCGGACGGGGGAAGCGTAGGAGGATGACGGGAGGGTGGAGGTGTTGTGAAGGGGGAGCGCAGTAGGAGGAGGAGTAGTAGGAGGGTGGCGAGAGGGGCAGTGTTCGGTCCGAGGTGAGTATCGGAGCGGACGGAGATAGGGTCAGAGAGGTAAGGAGGAGTAGAGGTGGTGTGGGGGGGTAGAAGGAGGTGTGTTGCCAGGACCGAAGGTGAGTATCGGAACGGCAGCGGTAGGGTATGACTCCGGAGGTGAAGAGGGTGGAGGTCCGGAAGTCGGGTCGGGGTCGGGTATGCACGGATATGACACTCTCCCCAGTTGACATTTCCGCTTCTGGGGGTTCCAGAATGGGTTCTTGGAGTGAACACTCCACGCTCGCTTTGTTTAGGCGAGGCCGTTGCGGAGGGTGCTTCCCTTTCATAGAGGGGTCTGTTGGCTGGTTTTTCCTTACTTTTACGTAAGGCTTCCTCAGCGAACTCCCTCATTTCAGTTCGCCTCCTCTTCATTATCTCGGAGACCTCCTCCGAGGTTGGCGACCTTGCCTTGTCTGGCATGGTGTGTGGGAGTGTAAACAGCGGAAGTTCTTTTGGAGCTTCCGCACTCTGGGAGATCCTGCTCTCAGGGTGTATCTTCGCGCCTTCTCGGGCTTTCAGCCTGAGAAGAAGTTGATCATCACTTTCCGTCCTCCATTCAGACGGAACCTGGAACAAGTCCAGTAGTTTTTCGGATAGCCGACGTGGGGGCTCTTGTCAGAGACCAGATTCAAGACGAAGGAGTGTCTCCATAGCGGAGGGCTTCGGCCTCAGCAACTTCTGCCAAGAGCGCTGTGCCTAGTGACACGTCCGTGCCCTAACTTACTGACTGGCAATCAGAACCTAAGGGGGGTAACTCTAGTTGATTTTATTACTGGAGTGTAACCTATGTACAAGCGGGATATATATATGGTTACAGCGAAGATGGGTCCGCAATTGGCAGAGCCGAACGGAGCGGAACTAACGGGGTTAAACATTAGCCGACTGAATATTACCGACGAGTCGGGTCGCGGGGTTAGCGGAAAGGCAGGCAATAACCCAGAAACGGAAAGGAGGGATAGGCCCGAAGCTGGGCTCTGCAGGGCAGGCGAGTGTATTACCCAATGGAGGCGGGAGTGCACTAGCGGACGTCGGAGCTGTCCGGAAGTCTTTGGGGCTCCGTACTTAGGGAGGCGTAGGTAATAAATTGAAATGAGGGGGTGGTGACCATCGAGGGGTACCGAGAGGATTGCGGAATATGGGAGCTCCGAGGTTAGTGAAGGAGGAGCGGAGTTAGACCGGAGGGAATGGAGGGACCGGAAGTCGATGGCCGGGGATGGATATGACAGCTCTTCCCTTTGTTTCCCTTTGTCTGCCTTTGGGGCTTGACTTGGGGATGTGAGGGGGACTCCAGGGGATAGTGGGGCCCTGGAGTTTCCTGCGACTCTATCCGATCAGCTTTTTGGGCTGATCGTTCGGTGCTTACATGTTTTTTGTGCAAGTCGATCACCTCGTGAGGAGGTGAGGGATCTTCCCCAGCTTGGGTTAGATCGGTGTGTTGTGGAGTTCTGGGGGTAATTGGCCCCGCACTTACTCCACGTAAGTTTCTAAAGCCTTCAGGGACCAGCCCTGAGGTGGTTGCTAATGCCGGATCATGTTGATCCTCGTCGTCGTCTCACGATGGCTTTTGGTTTGATTCTCCCATGATGGGAGATTGTGGTTTCTTAATAAACCGCTCGTTTCTTTTTAGTGTCGCTGCAGATGCGACCTTGCCCTTGCAGGCATGTTTAGGCGCCATAGGCGCTTCCGAGTCAGATGTTAAGATTATAGAGTTGTGGGTTGTGTTGTAAAACACACCTCATGCACTTAAAAAAGTGTGAGGTCTTTGGGTAGCTCAGCACACAAGGCCGTAAGTGATACAAGTTTGTGTATTTTATGGTGGTGTGTAAGCAGTTTCCCGGAGGTTCCCGCTTGCCCACGTGACTATATGTATCTAATTTACATGTGGCTCGGGGTTTGGGGCTATTGCCCTGACAATTCCGGCCCATTCCCTGCCTGTCCCAATGCTGCCCAAGCCCGTTACCGCTATGCGAGCATGAGCACAAGCCCCGACCTCAGCCCTATCCTTCATGAGGACTCCCTGCTCACTCCCCCGCTTGCCCCTAGGCTCCCCTGCACCTGGCCGACTCCCCCACCGCCACACCAACCTTCCTGCCCCGAGTCCGCCTCCGGCACCGTGCCCAGCGTGACTCCTCTACCCCGCCCACTTGGCCCCTACAGGGCCGCTACCATTCCCACGCCCGACTCCTGCCCAACTCCGAGTCCAGCACTGCTGTTAGAATGGGTGGATTCGGACGACTCCGGAATGGAATCGGAGACTTAGCGTGGAAGGACCTCGGCCTCAGCGACTCAGGTGGAGCGCTGTGCCATTGCTGGTTGTCCTAGGGGTCCCTAATTTCGGATGTAGCAGAGGGAAACTCTCTTGGGGGAATTCAGGTCGATTTCGGACTGAGGTTACAAGTTACTAGGTACATTGTATATAAGGAGGGGTCCGGAATCAAAAGGAACAAGGGTAGGACAAAAGGAGACAAAGGGAGATGGAAAGAGGAACAACACCGAGGGTCAAGGGTTTGACTCAATGGTGTTTCCCAAAGGAGGAGTGAAGGGCCAAGGCCCAAGGAGGAAGGAAGGAGGTTGGGAGTGGGGAATGGCTAGCTGACTGAATAGAAAGGAAGCAGCAGCCCAAATAGGAATGAGGGAGAATAGCGGAATTGAATGGAGCAATGCAATAGTTGCAAGGTCCGACATAAGTCCGGAAAGTCCGAACTCGGAAGTTAAACTCCGGAATATTGGCAAACATAATTAAATGGAATGAGCTAACCAATACAATGGGTATAAGCGGAGGTGGGGTCAAAGTCCGAGGTCGGAGCTAAGACCGGAGGTTCCGGAGACGGAGACGCGAACGGGATTCCGGAGCGGAGGTCCGGAGTCGGGAGCATAGGTTTTGCGTACTCGTCTGGAAGGTGTCGAGGTTGGGGTCGGACCCGGAATGTTCCGGAGTCGGACCAAAGGTGGTGTCCGAGCCGGAGGTGGGATAACCTCTTGGGAGTCGGCAAGGAGGAGGTGATGGAAGGGAAGTAGGACTCCAGAAGTCAGGTTCGGAGTTCCGGGAGCCCGGAGCGGAGGTTGGGATTGTATGGATATGACAGCCGCTATGATACCATCGTGGCCCTACGCTCCTTCCTTTATTTATCTGTTATTGTTTGTTTTGACCTTCGGTCATTGCCGGCCACTGTGCAGCCAACCCCGCTCTTTGTCCCCTTTTGCTCCCGGACCCTTCGGCCTTCGGCCCGGGTCCGCTTCCATTCATTCCTTCTCCATATATATATCCTGTATGTTACTTTATTGTACCTTAGCTCTAATATCGATGTGACCACGACCCCTAAGTCCTGACCCCAACAAGGCAACCCCAGTGAGTCTGAAATGAGGGCCAAGAGACAGCTAGGGGGCACAGCACTCCCTTAGAGTTGCTGAGGCCAAATGCCCTACTGTCAGGGCACACCGCCGCCACCTTTCCTTTCGTCTCATCGTCTCATTCTCTCTTCTTTCCTTCTTCTCTTTTTCTATCTTTATACAGACGACCTCTCCTTTTCTTTCCTACACTTGTAGCACAGACGCGCCCGACGCTGAGCACCCCGTAGGGGCACCGCAACGCCGGACACACTGCGCACTCCTACTTGTATTTCCCCTCCAACACTCGGGATCGACCATGGAGCCACCTGCAGTAACCCGGCTTCATCCGAAGGTGACGTGGCACTTCCACATGACCCATTCACACATGTATATAAACTAAGCCGAAGCAGGACCAAAGAAGTAACCTTCTTCTCATTTCCCGCTTCAGGCAAGTACCCTAGTTTAGTCTAGCTTCCCACCCTAATAACAATACATTTCCCGCTTCAGCCTAAGAAGCCACACAGGGACGTAAGCCCAAGTGAGGGCTGTCCACTATATGGTCTTACCACCTCGCCACCGTCCGGGCCGCTAGTGCCAAGCACTACAACACTACCTCTGCCTCCCTCGAGCCATCCCTGACACCTACCCTTGGGCCTTGTTCACGGCATCATGGCCATTGCGGCCTATAGTGGCCTGCTAACAGCGACCTTCGGTGCTGACCCTGGACCAGTGTCTAACAACAACCTACAGGACCTCGCCAATGAAATCGATATGCACTACTGCATCAGCAAACCTGGATGCGGAGGCCTGAGAGCTCATAGAGCTCATAGAGCTCTCAGAGCTTCAGTACTTTGAAATTGCAGGTCCCCTTCTCTGAGAGCTCATAGAGCTATATTTGCACACAGGGGACTATTATCTATATGAGCTCCCTGAGTGTTTAATTTACCCAATATTAAAATTTAAATTTAAAAGCATTGACTATGGCATCATGTGACTACAGTGTAGGTTGATTATTCATGGCAGCTCCGCAATGAAAAATCCTGCTAGACAACTTCACCTCAAATTAAAATCCTACTATAAAAACAGTGGATAATGTAATTTTCTACCAGGTTTTGAAAATTTGGTATGACTGCCAATTTTTTTTTAAAAACTAATTTCTATTTTTGGAAGGTGGAGGTAAGGAACACGAAATTAGTTATCAAAAAGACTTTGTTTTATTCGTCTATGGGATTTGTATTTCCGAACTGCATACTCAGCCTGTGCCCCTGTAAGACCTTTTCTATGTAGGGAATGTTAATAAGCAAATGGACAAAATTAAGTACTCACTCATATGCATCCATATAGCGCCAGGTTTTACGGAAAAAGCGACGGATTGTTACAATGTCACAGGAATCCAAGCACTGTGGAATCAGAGCTTTTGCAGATTTAAACTTCCCATCCGTTGCAGCTCTGTATCCTGAAGAGCTTACATATTAGAAAATGATATCAATCAAGAAATTGATTTGACTCACGATATTTTGCGTACCCCCAGTACATCTCAATTGGGTTAAGCTCACAGTGAAACTTCGGTAGGAATAAGCAGATGTGGCCCCGCTCCTCTACATATTGCTGAAGAAGTGGCCGTTCACTCTTGAAGTCGGATTGCTGGGACAGAACACGCATCATACAGCACCAGTCAGAGGCCGCAGTTGGGTCATCCAGTGCATCTGACAGTGGGATGTCCTCTACTTCCTCACCAGTTGCCTCTGCAGCAGAAATGCGTGCTTCTGCATCTTTTGCAGCTTGAGACTTTCGGCACTGCTCACAGGTCCCAATCGGCTTCCCATTTGGACTTTCGGCAACAAGTTTCCTCCACACACTTTGGCGCTCCTGCAACACAATGCGCATTCCTTTAGGCTTTCCTTGCAGCCCAGCAGGGATGCTTGGGTCATCTGGGTAGACCATTAGCTGTACTTGGCCACGAGTATCTTCCTCGTTTGGTAATGGGGGTGGGTTGTCGAGTGGGATGATGGTTGGTCGCATTTTTTTCTGTTTTCCACCCGGATTCACATTCATGCCATTCACATTCAACGCATCGGGGGCGAATCCCTCATGGCTTGAAGAGCAGTCAAATATCCATACTCCGACACAGTCTGGGTGTTTGAACTCAAATATATCAATTGCATCCTTCAGCTGTAAATAATCAATTATGCACTTTACGTCAATTTCAAGTCCATACCTGATTAACAAGTTGCTGACCATCCCACCACACATCATGACCTTTCCCCGGATATGTGATGACTCTTGCATCAGACTTAATCTGAGTGGTTGCTGGGCGTTCTCGGTTTCGTATCTCTTCTTCCTCTGTTAGGACCAGTCGACCCTTCTCAGTGATAAAATCGGAAACATGTATAGCACGACCATTGCCTTTCTTTTTGAGGGGCTGCTTGCCATTTTCTATCCAAACACGGCGTCGGTGTTCATTAGTATGAAATATACTCTCATCCTGGAACACGGGTATATGTTCCTTGTCAGCAAAGACAGTTGGGACTGGCTCCATCTCATTTCCATCGTACTCGCGAAAGAATCTGACCCACACCCATCGACCCATTGAAGTAAGAATTTATGGCAATATATATACAGTACAAGTTAACATACCTTCCAAACCCCTTATTGGTGGACATTTTTTCGAGGTACTTCTGTCGATATGCCAGAACATCAGGCCGTTCATGGCATCAGTGTATGTCCCCTTCTTTGACTCCACATTTCGATACCCCAACTTCCACAGCCACCGTCAAGCAGCCCGCTCACTGATTGTCTTCTTGGTGTCCTCAGGGAATAAGGTGGGAAGAAGCACCTCATTGACATGTTGCATTAATTTCTGAGTTGTCACCTAATCAGATGTTGGCAGTGAGTCGTGGATGATACTCAGATGGATTCAAGTTTACTTCGCCCAAGCGCTGTTCTGCCAGATGCCGTCTTACACCCATTACCACTGCTTCATTATGAAGAAAACTCTTTGCACCCCCTTTCTTTGATCGACACCTTTCTGGGAGCTTTCGGAATTGTTTAATGTGGTGTGTCATCTCTCGGATTTTACGTGCAAATGCTGGGCCCTTTCCCATGCGTTGTGCCACCGCAAGACTTGCTGCCTGCAAAGGTCTCTGGTGCTTTCTTCCTGGAATGGACCGCTGCTTTCGATACAGCTGTATATATCCAGCTACCGCTGTGAGGACCATAATCTCTTTCAATGTTGCCATTGAGGTGATCCGTGTTGCTTGTTTCACGAGTTTGTGTATAGTGGCCAGGATATCTTCTTCGGGTTCTTCTTCAGTTAGAATGCCTTCAATGGACTGGCGGATGTCAGTGGAGCGCTCTGTATTGGTCACATCAGTGGTGGCAAGTGGTCGAGTATCTGGTCCGGCACGGTTCAAAGTCCCATCTTCAAACACTTCTCCGTCATCTATGTCCTCCGGTGCTGCGCTGCTGCCTATATCATCTTGGACTTCTTCATCACCGACCTACAGGGAGATCGATGACATTGCTCTGGCATACTGTCCAATGGTGTGTAACAGATGCACGTACCATCTCATCCTTCAAACTCATTGTCTCGAAACCTCGCATCAACTGTGTGAATCTCTCTTCAAATTCCATGATGGCGCTTTCTCGGCTTCTCTCTGTGGTGTTCTTCCCAGAAATATCAGTTGTGCTCACTTGGAAAAATGAAACTGATATGAGGACTGACCGGCTGCCTCAAGAACTTTCTGAGGATATCGGCATCACAAGTTGTCGCCGCTTTCATTAGGTCCCTGCGCTTTGCTTTCACCCGATACTGAGTCCGAGTGGAATCTCCAGTATATGCGCTCCGGAGCTTCGCCTTGAACAGTGGATATTGAGTGGTCATTATGGGTGTATGGGACATACCTCCCGAGTCCTTTTCTCAACATCTCCTCGGTGGCTTGGCTCCTCAAAGACACTGTAAAATATCTCTAAGCTTCTTATATGGTCTTCCTCTTCAGATTCCTCTGTCGCATCGGCACCCTCGGAGCATAAGTCTGTTGAGATGTCTGAATTTGCAGCCGGATTGTCCTCATATTCAGATGGGGAGTCGCCCTCAAAATCTGAGTGCTTAAGACGCTTCCCAAATGTCCTTGAGCTTCCTGTCCTCTGTTCGCGTGCTTGGCGCTTGCGAGCATTTAAGGCAGGCATTTTGACTTAAGGGACCTTGTCGCTCGGGTAGCACGTGATTGCGATGCCGCACAGACAAACTGGTGTTGTTTGTAACCAACTCAAATATAATACCATCTATCCATGTCATTTCGGACCAGTTGGACATCATTTGAACACGTTTCCTAATTCACTGCCAATTTTTTTGAGAAAAAATTTTCATTACTCAAAATTACACGAAATTGCTCTGATACATTGGTAAAGTACTTAAAAGTGCTGCCTTTCCGCTAGTTTCCATACAGTTTAAACAAGTTTTGCGAGCTGAGAAAGAAAGTCCTTCGGAAGCAAAGTGAGGCGTCAAAAATAAGCAACCTACACTGTAGTAGTTTCGCATTTCGTGTATGGTTGCACTCATAACTTCGTGTTATAGATAGCTTGCGCACTCACGAACGCCTTACATTAATTGCGCGTATTCTCCTCTCAGGAGCAGAACACTCGGGATCCCTAGCAGACAACGAAAAGAGTCTCATTGTTGAGCTCACTAATGTATACGACCAATCACCCCCTAATTCGTCGATCCAATAACCAAACGCGTTTGGACTCCTAACTGCTGGAAGCGGTAGGTATCGCCAGGAAGGTCGTTCTAAAGGCACTTTGCTTAAGCATTATCCATCGAGCTTGGCTTATCGCGAATGTGATCTTCACACTCCTTTCTGATTCATCTCAACCCACTGCTCACCCGATATTTCTTCCGCTGATTAAATCCCATCCCATTCCATCCATTCACTCTTATCCACTGCTTGGCATGGGACTCTCAACTCACAGCTACGGCGCCGCTATCCTTATCGTCGTCATCCTGTTTGCATGCACTGGGCTAGGTAAGACACATTCGATATGTGTTCGGCCCGAGGGTTTCAAAATGGAAGGGGCCTCGATGGAGTGTCTGCCACTGAAATACTGGGGTTGCCTTCTTATCTGAGTTGTTAGGCGTTTAGTCGACTATAGAGAGGTTATGTTGTCAATGGTAACACATGGTGAACTGCTGCTTTCATGCAATGGCACACATGGGGTGGTGAGTATACTCCAAATTGAATTAAACGGACATTAAACAATTGTCATGCCCGCGGCGCAACTGTTGCGGTTCCTACAGTTGCGGTTCCTACAGTCGTCGTTTTTAGCAGCCATCTGTGCCGGGGTCTCTAGCTTTTTCCTGAATATTCTGCTCCGGATCCATTGTCGACTTGCCAGACTTAGCGGGCCGAGGGGTCACGCACTCATGCAAACCAGGCGGTTTAAGGCTTGATATCAGATATGCTGGGCATTTGTATGCCTTGTGGTAGGAATTTTTGATCATTCGCACCGCCCCTCGGGCTTGTTCGGGAACGGTTCATCTATCTTTGAGTTGCTCGACATGGACATTTCCTACACTGCGATGTCTACTGTGGTTTGAGCTTTCTCGCGAGACAACGTTTTTTCCTTGACAGGAGCCTCTAGCCGAAGTATCAAGACTTGAAATATAAAAGGGCTATGGCGCGTTGAACTGAGATGCGCTAGGAAAAAGGGGTCGCTTTCCATAAGCCTGATAAGGAAGCGTTCGCGCGTGTGCAAATGTGACAGTTGCATGTTCAAGCGTGACGCTTTCTTTTCTTCAGTAGTGGAACCCCAGTAGCTTTCGCGATACAAGGACTCTTTCCGGGCTGCCACTGCGAGGAAATGCTTCACACACTCGTCATTCATCGACACGCCGGCCCCGGTCCTTGCTCTCTAGCCAGTTGCCCTTCTTCCTCATGCAAGTTCCTACTCCAGGTGTGTAGGATCAGCTTGGCTGGTAGGGCCGTATTTTTTTTCGATTCGGCAGCGCGATGTCTTGCTGGAGTTTGTCGTTTCAGGGTATTTCTCACTTCTCTCAGAGAGGTTTGGGGGCGGTCGGGGTTCATTACTCTGCGGCATCAGATCTACCATGTGCTCGTTAGGACTACAAATCGGTATAGTCTTCTTCGATTGCTCGTTATCAGTTTTTATTTTAGTGATTGGTGCTGGTGACGCGACGTTCTGCTTGTTGACCAACGATACCCCTAGGCAGATTACCAGCCTCTATTCGATACCGCGCCGTTCTTCGATGACCAGCACAAGGGGTGTTGTACGAACAAGCTATGACGACGTGCTGGTACGCATATCAGTTATTGGTATTGCTCCACGGGGCACTTGTTTTACTACTTCGCAACGCTACAACGTTCCACGTGTAGCAGTGCGTCCCATGCGCTCTCCATCTATTACTTTTTCTACACCGCTAGCTACTTATACCCCGCGCGCGGTTACAATGCCATGATATCTTGTCCCCCTTCACCTTCGACCCGCGGGCCTGACGGCACACCCAATATCAGTTACAGATATTCCTTCCGCAGTCGCCCAGGGCCTCACCCAGCACACGCAAGTATACACCAAGTGTTACAGCAGCACTTCCCCGATCCTTGATTCTCCGGCTGGTGCTTCGGTTACTCTAAAGACAGGAGGACATCTGTCTTCTCCCCCGCTGCAATGGGCACTCCGAAGGACCCTCCGATTGTCGACGTGCCCCTTTCCAAAGCGTCGGAAGCTTCTCCCAGAAACCCTAGCATCTAAGACTATTGTTGGCACCCGTACGTATCTTGCTGTTCACTCTATGCTTTCTCAGTGGGGGGGGTGATGCTATTATAATAGCCAGTCGAACGCGTACTCAGGCTCGTAATCGAGAACTGAGGGTATCACAAGCTGTGCTCTTACACAGCGCAGCGTTACTATTGGTTAAGCCTAAGCCGGCAATAAACTTTTCATCAATGAGGTTAAGGGTATTGGCGATAATCGCATCATGGAAAGTAGAAACCATCACATAAAATATTAACGTTACCGTTGACTTTTCAAGAGGTATCCCCAAAGCTCCAGAAATCTCCATTGTCGAGCTGGCTTGGGATTTGTCGTTAGCCATCAAGGCCTTTACAATCTTTGGCCCTGCGGTGCTCTGATTTATGGCGAGTGCGTTGCAAGCCTAGTGTCATATTAATCAGCGCGTTCTCAACCAGAGGACTAATTCTAGCTCGAACCCATAATGGAATCTAATCAGTCTCTGACTAGCCCTTTCGTTAGAGCGATACCCAGGTTTTCCCGTGTCCCTGGTCCGACGCCGCTTCAGCGGGCCAGTCCTTCTGAAAGCCCTGAAAGCGCGATATACCGTGGCTCAACCCCCCAACTCCCAGAGGCGCCCCGTCCGATCGTACGCGTTAGTTCACCTGACACAGCCTCGAGCACGCATTCATCCCCTTCGACACCATCCGCGTCCATCAGATTAGTTGCAAGAGCCATCGCTGCCATAGTGGAGCTTGCAATTCCTCGCTGGGCTCGACCATCTGCCTCCACAACCAGCTCATCCTCTACCACTTCTTCTGCTCCCCCCGCCGCCACGTGGAAGTCTTCCAGACATCGTCGATGTCCCAACATCCTTACCTCTACTGTTAACACCGATTCAGCACAGCGCGCACTCGCTCGCCAAGCCCTTGAAAACGTTCGACGGATTCCACGGGAATTCAGTCTGCTCCTGCCAAATGCTTCCGAAGCCCGGTCTCAAAACATACCTTCTTCATTCCCTGGTGGCCGTCCAGTGCCCCAGCAAGACTCTACTTCTCGGCTGATTCAAACGACCTCGCTACCCCTTATTTTGTCCAGTATCGAGCAGGCTCTCCGTGATACTAATAGACTTCGCCATGAGCAGCACAAGTCCCTTAGAGCGAATTCTTGCCTCCATCGCGCCAAGCCTGCACCTGCAAATTTCCTACCGGCAGCTGTTGTGCACTCTCCCGCCGAATCTTCCCACGCACGATGTGAAGAGAAGGCGTTTGAAGGTGGAACTACAACTACGTCGCCACGGGTCGGTTCACGAAGCTCAGTGCCCCCGGTAACCGTGGCCCTGACTAAGTCGATGTCGCCCGCGTCAACGGACTCAGTGCCCGAGATGAAGAGCGAAGGAGGTCACGCTGAAGAGCCCTCGTCGAAACATCATCATTCTAGGCCCCTCATTCGTGCGGGCATCGGGACGGGTAATTTTTCGAACACGAATCTGGGCACTCGAAAACCTACCACGCAGGCTACTACAGGGAATCGCTCCAGCGGCACTCCACCAGAAGTTGACTCGACTATTTTGGGTAATTTATGGCAGAAAGCATGGTGGCTTGATGTGGCCTCTCCTACTTGGGAAGATATGCGTATGCTTGGCACAGTACGTTGACTTACGTAAAGAATCCCGGCCGTCGTAGTGACCTTCCATTCTGCAGCTGCTTCATCTGCACCCACGTACATTAGAAGATATTTTGCAGCAAAACCCACGGGAAAAAGTGGAGATCTTCCCTCGCTTGGGTTATTATTTCGTTGTTATTCGTTCCGTAGATTTGAACAAGTCTCTAGCTCAGAGGGATCGTGAACAATTAGGGGATGATAGACGACCTCAAAACGAGGAGGATATCCCTAATGTGACAAACGTTTATATCACTGTCTTTAGAGAAGGAATTTGTTCGGTGAGTAGACCAAGTCATATACACCGACATTCTCACTAATGAGCATCTCGCCAGTTCCATTTTTCGGATTTGTCGGAACATGTCAATAGAGTTAGGAGCAAAATTTTACAGATGAATAACGACACCACAATCATGACATCAGGTGCATTTACCAATAACATCCCTTTGTATGCTCATGATGCAACCAATTCTATAGACCACATCACGCATGGCTTGATGGATTCCATTGTTGATGCTTTCATCCCTGTTATCAAGCGCATCGGTTATGAGGTGGAAAATGTCGATAGGCTTGTTACCGGAATGCAAGATGAGGATCTAGTGCTCCGTAACTGGGAAACTACACTTCAGCACGCCAAAGCTGCCCGGCACCGTGAGGCCGAGCCTGAAGCGATTGAGGTCATTGTTGATCTCAACGAGAAAAGGAAGGAGTCACTCCCGATATCGCCCACGTCCCAACCCCGTCGTAGCGCTTGGAATCATACATACCAGCGTTCATGCTCGACACTGCAATATCTGTTTCGCCCTATCAGCTGTTACCTCTCGTCCTTCGGGTCCGCCTGTGTGCACAGGATCAAGAAACTTTGGCTGAGGCTTATCTGCCCACGCCTGACTGGTCAGGCAAAGTGGCGTGCTGTCAAGTTGGCAAGAACACAAACTCTCATAAGGATGTCTCGGACTAGGCGGACCGTGACGTTGCTCATAAGGCTCCTCGCCCCGAAGAACGAGGTACTTGGGATACTGCGGGATAGATTGACGGGTGTCGCAGACTCAGGAGCGCACTTAGATGACGTCCAGGGTGAGCTTACTGACTAGCGAGTCGATGTCCAGGCAGGCTGATGGACCACTAATACGCAGACCATCTCTTGACAATGCAACAGTCTTTGGCGCATTACGAAAGAGTATTGGCTCACTCTCAGCCAACATACTTTTCGGGACTTGGAGTGAACCTCGCTCAGGCTACGAATGAGCAGATTCAATGCTCTTGAAGCGCAGTGCTGTCCACACGGCAGATCACTGCATGCAAGTGGCTACCGGTGCGTCTCCCTGCTAAATTTTGCGTGTGTGAGTGACTGAACGACGGTTTCAACAACTAGGTATCTTCAGCATGAACATTAATCTCCCGTTGAGTGCACCGGATGGACGTTTCTATTTGTTTGGGGCTGTTCTCGGTGTGAATGTTCTGGTAGTAATTGGGGGTTTGTGTGCCATTTGGTGGTGGTGGAACCACAAGAGGCTGCTGTAGTTATCGTTACCTGTCCGTCCGGTGTTCGACTTATCATTGTTTTTCTCTTGTTATTTCCTGTTGCATTGGTGGACTCTCCAGGGTCCGAGATCTTGCAAATCAATGAAGAGACCGATGGAGTTACCTGCACAGCAGGTCACTCTCCGGTGTTAATATTACGTGAAAACTGACGCTGAATCTGACGTGTTCACCCATCATCTCATTCATATAATATATAATATATAATTACATACTTACAGCGCTTTGAGGGAATCTGTCCGATAAAAAGCGAAAGGGGTATGAATATGTTTCGCGGGAAATCACCCTCGGAAATTGGCCATTTAGTGAAAATTTTATTATCAATACAGTTAAATTATATTGCAATACAGTACGTTAGCGCCGCCAGCCCATTGGTAATGACAACTGGTCTTCATTGATGATGGCTGCAGCACCAAAGGATCCAGTTCTTGATTGGCTGAACCACCATGAATATGCTTAGCTCTGAACTTCCGCACACCACCACCGTCTCATGACCAAGCACACTGCTGCAGAACTGAAATATCTCATCGTCCTAATGTCTAAAACCTCTATCCAGGAGACCGCACAGGCTACCCATCTCAGCAATTGTATGGTGCATTATATTCTCTCAACTCGCAGGCAAAGGCGCATTCAGGCAAGATACGGGTCAGCATCATCCTGCGGAACAGCTTGTTTTCGTCTGGTGACCAAGCATGCCATCGGGACTTCTTTGTGCGAGGCATCAAGTATGTGAATCCATGTTTCAGTCCTAAGTCCCATTCTCAAGTACTCTATTCTCCCTACTCTCAACGTTGAGGCTGTACTCCATGTCAAGGGAGCTGTTAGAACTGGGCAGGGGTGGATGATTCCAGAGGGGAACCAGAGACTTAGCAAGGAGGGACCTTGGCCTCAGCGACTCATGCGGAGCACTGTGCCATTGCTGTTTGTCCATTTGGTCCTTAATTTCAGAGGTGTTGAGCAGGAAGTCTCTAGGGGGCATTTCAGGTCGATTTTAGACTAAGGGCCTAAAACAAGTATGTACAAGCACCGATAATATAATGGAGAGGGTGAAAGCATGAGGAAACAAAGAGGGTCCGAATCGGAACAAAGGCGTCCAAATGGGACAAAGGGAAGATGAAAGCGGAGTGGCACTGAAGGTCATAGGTTTAGAACCTGTGGTACGTCCGAAAGGAGATAGGGGGGCAAAGCCCAGAGGGGCAGGAAGATGAGGTGAAGTGGGGATGATGACTAACTGGCTGGAATGGGAAGAAGCAGCAGTCTAAATAAGGATGAGGGGAATGTGCGAAAGATACATTACAAGCGGCGAAAGTGCCAGGTATGATCCATGGAGCTTGGAGGTTACGGAGCTTATGGAGGTTACAGAGGCAGGGTTTAAAGTCCAAGGAATGTTGGCAATGGTGTTTATGTAGTATGAGGTCACCAATGCAATGGACTTAAGCCGAGGTGGAGTCAAAGTCCAAGGTTGGAACTATGACGGGATCTCAGAGTGAAGGTACGAGCAGTGTCTGAGTACAGGGTATGGGACAGCGGTGGAAGGTCGTAACTTGCCGGGGGTTTGGCAGAAGAGGGTCAGAGGGAGGAGAGAGAAGAGAGGAGCGGAGGAGAGGAAAGGTGTCAGGTCCGAAGGTGAGTATCAGAGTGGACAGAAGTAGGGCAGGAGAGTGACAGAAGGGTGGAGGTGTTGTGAGGAATAAGAGGAGTAAGAGGAGGAGGTGTCAGGGGACGGACCCTGGGTCCCCATGACCCCTCTCTCTATAGCCCACAGCCTAACCTGTGAACAGCCTGTCCTGGGCAATAATGTCAGGGCACGCTGCCGCCGCCGCCACCGCCGCCACCTCCTTTTCCTTTTGTCTCATCCCCTCATTCTCTCTTCTTTCCTTCTTCTCTTTTTCTATCTTTATACAGACGACCTCTCTTTCTTTCCTACCCTTGTAGCACGGATGTGTCCGACGCTGAGCACCCCGTAGGGGCACCGCAACGCCGGATGCACCACGCACTTCTACTTGTACTTCCCCTCCAACACTCGGGATCGACTGCGGAACCACCCATGGTAACCCGGCTTCGTCCGAGGGTGACGTGGCAACCCCACATGACCCATTCACACATGTATATAAACTAAGCCAAAGCAGGACCGAAGAAGTAACCTTCTTCTCATTTCCCGCTTCAGGCAAGTACCCTAGTTTAGTCTGGCTTCCCACCCTAATAACAATACATTTCCCGCTTCAGCCTAAGAAGCCACACAGGGACGTGAGCCCAAGTAAGGGCTACCCACTATACGGTCTCACCGCCCTGCCGCCATCCGGGCCGCTAGCGCCGAGCGTTACGCCGCTACCTCTGCCTTCCTCGAGCCGTCCCTGACAAATAACTACTGTGGGTAAGAAAGTGTATAGATAAATAGGAAGTAGGCTACACTTGCCTACTGTGGGTAAGAAAGTGAGAAGAAGGTTAACTTCTCACTTTCCCACAGTGGCCCCAATATGGCGAAAACTTCCGGGGATACCCGGAAGTCACATGAAGGGTAGGAACCGGGCCCGGAACATGCGGCGCGCGGAGCGTGCAGGGCGGAGGCGCACATGTGGGTCCAGGTGCGGGTCCGGACGCGGGTGCGGGTCCGGGCTAGTCAGGGTGTGTGCCCTGACAGGAGGGTGGTGAGAGGAGGAGGGTGGTGAGAGGAGGAGGGTGGTGAGAGGAGGAGGGTGGTGAGAGGAGGAGGGTGGCGAGAGGAGTGATATTTGGTCTGAGGTGAGTATCGGAGTGGATGGAGATGGGGTAGGACTCCGGAGGTGGTGAAGATGGGGGTCCAGGAGTCGGATTGGGATCTGGTATGTATGGATATGACAGGAGCAGCTATGCTCCATGATTTCCTTCTATCTCTCCTCACATGAATCCATGCCCCCTTGATCTCTTCTCATTATGCACAACCTGCCAACCCACAAACCCGACGAGCTTGATCAAACGTGTGCTGACCAGTGCATATGTTTTGTAGCCAAAGCTCGACCCCAGGTTGTGTTCCCCTGACTCAAACTCAACGAGGAACGCAGAATAGCTGGGCGCTAACATACTATATCGCAATATGATTGAACTGTATTGCAATATAATATAACTGTATTGATAATAAGAATTTCACTGAATGGCCAATTTCTAAGGGTGATTTCCTGTGAAACATATTCATACCCCTTTCACTTTTTATCGGTAATCATCATCATATAATGAAGTGAGGTTGAATGTATTGTTCAATACAAATTAAATTCATAAGCAATACAGTTGTCTGAGCTGTGGGAGTGTTTTCAATGTTAACAATTGTACTAGATGACCTGTCGTGGTGTAGTAATAAAAGATGGAGAAGTGACCATGACGCACCTGTTGCAAAAAACCTGATAAAAAATGGTTGAAAACTGAGGGAGATACAAGTGGTAGCCCATCCTAGCACAAGTTGTGTGCATGGGAAACAGTGTCCATGGCCTCATACAGGCTGTTTGACGATGCACGCTAATAATATTAGATGGAGAGGCCGTTAGTACAAGCTCATTGAAAAAAACCCGACAAAAAACGAAGGAGACTTGATGGAGATATGCATGTACATGTCCTTTGGGTGTGAAAAAATGGGACAAAACGTCCCACTGCCTCATACACCCTCATTCGCGATGTGCGCTAATAATATAAAATAACAAAGGCATTATTACAAGCATGTTCAAAAAGAAACGGTGAAAAACGAATGATAATTGACAGAGATACTCATGTATATGCTTTTTTTTGTGAAAAATTGTGAAAAACCGTTCCACTGCCTCATGAACGCTCATTCGCGACTTGCACCAATAATAACAAATAGGTAGCAAGTTAGTACGAGCTCACTGAAAGAAACCCGACGAAAAACAAATGAGAACTGACTGAGATACTAATGTACATGGTTTATTTGTAGAAAAAACGTTCCACCTCCTCATACACACTACCTAACGATTTGCACTAATAATAACAAATGAATAGGGGGTTAATACAGGCCCATTGAAGACATTTGACAAGAAATGGTCAAGAACTGACAGAGATACCAATCCAGTGTCAGCTCTGCAGATGATCTGTGCGTGGGAAACGTTCTCCAGCACCTCACAGGTGTTTTAAAAATATGTAAAAATATTATGTACTTGCGTTGATAATATACAAAATACCATGCAAATTTTCAGAACACTTGGTTAAGTATCAAGCGAGATATGATAAATTCTTTCAGTTATTCTCACTTGGTACCCTGTCAGGGCACTGTCAGGGACAGCTCCGAAAGCGGCGAGGTCCCAGCGTGCGGGACTTGGTGGGACGAATAGTGGCTGTGCGTAGCAGCAATCCCATCGTGGGGTGAGCGTCCCCGACCACTTAGTCTGAAGTGGGAATGTGAGAAGAAGGCTACTTCTTCGGTTCCCACTCCAGCTGTTATTATATACATGCAGGATCAGTCACGTGGGGTGTGCCACATCACCCTCGCACACAGCCATGGCTCTCTGGGTGCTTCCGTGGGAGATCCCGAGAGGGCCCACTGTGGGTGTGGGGCGAGTGCGGCAGCGGTGGCGGCGATATAGGGATGGTAAGTTACAGGAGGGGAAATGGGCATGCATGCCGGTGATACATTGAGCAACGGGAAAGGTGGTCCATGTGAGAGAGAGAGAAAGAAAGAAAGGAAGAAAGGAGGAAAGGAGAAAGGAAGAGGGAGAAGCGGTGCAGAGCGGGGGTTGGGCGGGGCATGCCCTGACAGGCACACCTGCCTGACCCGGGTCCACCTGGACCCACCCAGCCACACCACACCCGCTCCCCACTGTCCATCCCTCTCCCTCTTCCTTCCTCCCTCTCTCCCTCTTTCTTTTCTCTCTTTCTTTATTTCATTCTTCTCATCTTTCTCATCCTGTTTATTTCTTTCTATCTACACGGACCACCTTCCTTTGTATCGATGTACTGTTGACCCATCTGGCCCACACACCCTGGATGGCTTCCTGCTGTGCCCAGCATGCGTGCATGCAGCAGACACTCTCGGGATCCCCCATGGGGACACCCGGATGGCCGTGGCTGTCTCCAAGGATGATGTGGCACTCGTCATGTGACTCAAACTGCATGTACATAAATGTACCTGAAGTGGGAACCGAAGAAGTAACCTTCTTCTCACATTCTCCACTTCAGGTAAGTAGTATAGTTCTCCCTTTTAATAATAATAACACATTCTCCACTTCAGTCTGAGTGGCCAGGGACTGCTGTCCCTTCCCGGACCTGCCAGCATGCACACCCGGTTCACACCCTGCAAGGGCCCTTCTGCCGGGCGATACATCTGGACCCCTTCTACCCCGGACATGTCCCTGACATACCCTCAAGATCGCAGGATCATAAGAATACACATTGTAGAGAACATTAACATGCACCTGTTAAAAAAAACCAAAGAGAAAGGAATAAGAACTGACAGAGATATGAATGTAGTGTCTGCTCTGCACATGGTCTGTGCATGGGAAATGTCTTCCAGCACCTCATGGCATGTCAAAAAAAATATAAAAAAATGTCAAAAACTTGTGTTGATAATATATAAATTAGTACGCAAATTTATAGAACATTTGGTCAAGTATCAAGCGAGATATAATAGATTACTATACAGTTTGTTAGAACTGGGCAAGGGCAGATGGTTCTGGAGTGGAACCGGAGACTTAGCAAGGAGGGACCTTGGCCTCAGCGACTCAAGGGGAGTGCTGTGCCATTGCTGTTTGTCCATTTGGTCCTTAATTTCAGAAGTGGTGAGCAGGAAGTCTCTAGGGGGCATTTCTAGTCGATTTTAGACTGAGGGTCTAAAATGAGTATGTACAAGTGCCTGTATATAATGGGGAGATGAAAGCACAAGGAAGTCAAAGGGGGTCCAAATCAGAACAAAGGTGTCTGAATGGAGACAAGGGGATAATGGAAGCAGATCGGTACCGAGGGTCATGGGTTAGACTCTATGGCATATCTGAAAGGAGGTAGGAAGGGCGAAGCCCAGAGGGGCAGGAGGATGAGGTGAAGTGGGGTTGATGACTAACTGGCTAAAATGGGAGGAAGCAGTAGTCCAAATAGGGATGAGGGGAAAGTGTGAAAGATACAGTACAAGCAGTGAAAGTGCCAAGAACATTCTGTGAAGCTCAGAGGTTGCAGAGCTTACGGAGGTTATGGAGGTGGAGTCGGAAGTCTGAGGAATATTGGCAATGGTGTTTACATAGAATGAGGTCACCAATGCAATGGACTTAAGCTGAGGTAGGGTCAAAGTCCAAGGTTGGAACCATGATGGAATCTTGGAGCAAAGTGTCAGGGATGTGTCCGGGGTCAAGGGGGCCCAGGTGTAATGCCCAGCACTGAGGCCGTCGCGGGGTGTGGAGTGGGCGTGCATACTGACAGGCCCAGTCTGGGACGATGGTCCCTGGCCACTCAGACTGAAGTGGGAACTGTGAGAAGAAGGTTACTTCTTCGGTTCCCACCTCAGGTACCTTTATGTACATGCAGCTTGGGTCACATGAGGTTTGCCACATCATGTCGGAAAATCCCGTATATCGTTTAAACGCCTGGGAAATGTTTCATGGTGTTTATTTACAACAACTACCCAACAGCCGATGAGAATACATTGGTCAGATGTGGTGGTACTTTATGTGTTATATGAGATGGATTTTTGATGATTTTGATGCTGTAGGAAGCATTTATGACGCATTTATTAAGTTATTAAAAACATATTCAGAGCGTTTGAGGGGTATAAAAACGCATTCAATAATATCAAAAAACGCCATAAACAATTTATCACAACGTTTAGATGCCAAAATTCACGTTTAAACGTCAAATTTTGGCGTTTTAAATGTCAAGTCTCATGCTTTTGATCGATCTCACGATTTTCCGACACACCCTGCATACAGCCACAGTCATCTGGGTGTCCCCGTGGGGGATCCTGAGGGCATGTGCTGCACACATGCATACTGGGTTGCACTGCAAGGCTGTCCGGGGCTGGGTGTGTTGTGCATGCGTCGTGGGTGGGTCAATAATACATAGATATGGGGAAAGGTCGTCCATGTAGATAAAGATAGAAGAAAGAATGAAGGAACAAAAGAACAAAGGGACAGAAAGAAGAACAAGAGATGAGGAACTGTGATGCAGGGTGGAGAGTAGAGGTGAGTGGGATACCGGGTGAGGGCAGGTGGAGCTGGGTCGGGTGGGTGTGCCCTGATAGGTCCGGAGTTGGGAGCATAGGTGTCGTGTACTCATCTGGAAGGTGTCGAGGTTGAGGTCGGACCTGGGATGTTCCAGAGTCGGACCAAAGGTGGTGTCGGAGCCGGAGGTGGGATAACCTCTTGGGAGTTGGCAAGGAGAAGGTGACGGAAGGGAAGTAGGGCTCCGGAGTCAGTTTCAGAGTTCCGGGAGCCTGGAGCGGAGGTTGGGATTGTATGGATATGACAATCGGCTAATGTTTAACTCCGTTAGCTCTGCTCTGCTCAGCCCCGCCATTCATGGGCCTGCCCTTGCTGTAACTATACTTAACTTGTACATAGGTTACACCTCAGTAATAAAATCGACTAGAGTTGACCCCCTTTAGTTCTCGTTGCCAGTAAGTAAATTAGGGCATGGATGTGTAACTTGGCACAGTGCTCCTGGCTTAAGTCGCTGAGGCCAAAGCCCTCTGCCATGGAGACAAATCCTTTGTCTCAATCCGGTCTCTGACACCTCCACCCACATCCAGACTTCTGCCTGCATCCGGACCTCCACCTGCATCTGTACCTCCACCCACCTCTGCACCCTCTGCACCTCTGATGCTTCTGGTTGCCCTCCACACCCTGTGGTCAGGTCAACACTCCCACTCCCCTCAGGACCTCTGCTGGTCATCATGCTGTCCTTGTGACAGTACTGATGGATCCACCTCTGTCTCACAGACTTGTGTTGGCACTGCACTGACCCCACTTATTTGTAGACTTGTATCGGCGCCATGCACCGACCTCCACTTTTCTCCTCTGGCCATTTTTGTTGCTTGGCAGCATACCATTCACTCCTTGCCAAGTGCCTATATTGTTCATCTATTCATTTGCTTAACTTGCCAATATTGGTACTTGATCCATGTGCTGATGCACTTCTTATTCATTCACTTAACCTGTCAATATTGGCACTTGATCCACTGGTCATTTCTTGCCTCCTCCTGTCATATCCATCCACGGCCATCGTCTTCCACTACCTCCGACCCTTCCGGACTACCTCCGCTCCTTCTTCACTAACCTCGGAGCTCCCATATTCCGCAATCACCTCCACCTCCCTTGATGGTCACCACCCCCTCTTTTCAATATATTACCTACACCTCCCTAAGTACAGAGCCCCAAAGGCTTCCGGACAGCTCCGACATCTGCTAGTGCACTCCCACCTCTGCTGGGAAATTCACTTGCTTGCCCTGCAAGTCCACCTTCGGGCCTATCCCTCCTTTCCGTTTCTGGGTTATCGCCTGCCATTCCGCTAACCCCATAACCTGACTTGTCAGTAATATTCAATTGGCTAATGTTTAACTCCATTAGCCCCACTCCGCTTAGCCCCACCATTCAGGGGCCCACCCTCGCTGTCATATCCATCCATGGCCATCGTCTTCACGACCTCTGACCCTTCTGGACTACCTCCACTCCTTCTTCACTAACCTCGGAGCTCCCATATTCTGCAATCACCTCCACCTCCCTTGATGGTCGCCACCCCCCTTTTCAATATATTACCTACACCTCCCTAAGTACGGAGCCTCGAAGGCTTCTGGACAGCTCCGACGTCCACTAGCGCACTCCCGCCTCTGCTGGGCAATTCACTTGCTTGCCCTGCAAGCCCACCTTCAGGCCTATCCCTCCTTTCCATTTCTGGGTTATTGCCTGCCATTCTGCTAACCCCGTTACTCGACTTGTTGGTAATATTCAATTGGCTAATGTTTAACTCCGTTCGCTCTGCTCTGCTCAGCCCCACCATTCACAGGCCTGCCCTTGCTGTAACTATATATACTTAACTTGTACATAAGTTACACCTCAGTGATAAAATTGACTAGAGTTGATCCCCCTTTAGTTCTCGCTGCCAGTAAGTAAATTAGGGCACGGACATGTAACTTGGCACAGCACTCCTGGCCTGAGTCGCTGAGGCCAAAGCCCTCCACCACAGAGACAAATCCTTTGTCTTGATCCGGTCTCTAACACCTCACACACAGCTGTAATCACCTGGGTGTCTCCATGGGAAATCCTGAGGGCATCCGGTGCAAGCATGCATGCTGGGCACAGTGGGGGGTTGCCTGAGGTGTCCGGGCTGGGTGTGTTGTGGGCACGCTGTAGTGGGTCAATGGTACATTGATACAAGGAAAGGTCGTCCATGTAAAATAAAGAGAAGATAAAGAAGAAGTAAAATAGAGAGAATATAAGGAAGTAGAAATGAAGAGGGGGAAAGGAGAGGGGGAGGAGGTTGAGGAGGGGTGGACAGTGGGGTACCGGGTCAGGTGGGGCTGGGTGGAGCCGGGTCAGGCTGGTGTGCCCTGACAACTTGCCCTTTGTTTTATCTCATCTTCTTACCCACAGTGGGTTGTGCCCATAGGGCTGGTTACACCATAGGGTTGTGGACCATAGGGGAGGGTCATGGGGACCCGGGAGTCATCCCCTGACAGCTAGCGGCTCTCTATGCCGACTAAGCTTGGGGCCAAACTCTCCAAACACTCTACTTTCTCTCTTAACTCTCGATATGCTTGATCCTTAACTCCATGGTGGGTTCTCCAGGATTTCCGCAAGGTCCGGGCTCAACAAATCCACAGTGTCCACTACCCACTTGTTGCAGGCTAGATTGTTGCCCTTATTCCTACTGTTGGAATTCCACTCACTCACTCCAACTCTAGCGCATCCTAGCACCTTAGAGAATTTGGGGGAGGAGAGAACTTCTATTCCAGAATCTGGTATGTACAGGATATAAGGAACTATTATTTTTAGAACTAATAAATGAGGAATATTGGTGCCATATGGCACCTGGGTACCTTATTAGGCAATATAAAAAAATAAGCGATTTCTCAACGGATTTACGGAATTAAGAGCCGAAATTGGACATGAAGCCGGAGATTACTCTCACACAGCCGATAAACATTTTTACTAATTTATTAGATGCCGTGGGAACGAGTGAGGCTGGAATTCTGGGTGGCCACTTGAAATTCCCATGCCTGCACATACTCATGACCTGCCATGCCTAACTTGCCCAACACATAACTCCATCAATTCTCCACTGATTGAGATGTTTTTGGTATCGTCAGAATCGAAAGAATTGGCACTATTTTTAGATACCAAATTCGTGCCATGTTGTTGCATGAATGAAAGTGGTTTTCTAATTGTGGAAGCGGGTACATATCCAAGCTGGTTCTGCACATGGGCGATTATCCCACCTACAATGTGGCATCTGTCATGTGACCCAAGCCACATGTATATAAACATACCTGAAGTGGGAACCGAAGAAGTAGCCTTCTTCTCATCTTTCCACTTCAGTCCAAGTGGCCAGGGACTACTTGTAGGAATGCTTACTTGTTTGGGGACAGTAATGTTCCATTCCCCCGTTCACCTCAGGCCTCAGGTAGTCCATCTAGAAATATGCTTTTAGGTGCTGTATATTGATGGGGTAGAAATAAAGGCTGGTCCACCTTTTACAGCTACCCCATGTCAGGGTGTGGGAAATGTTACCATGATTCACCATCAGCGACTCTTTAGGTTTGCTGTCTTGGCATAACAGCCCATTAAGGGCGGGGTTGTCAATCATGGCAAAGTGGGGTTTCGGCTTCAACGACTTGTCCATGAGCATTGCACCTTGTACTTGATGTGGCCCTGATATTTCAGGGTACAGAGGGTGCGACTGAGTCAGACAAGAAGCATGGGGGGTAACCCTAGTTGATTTTCAAACTAAGGTATGAGGTAGTGTACAACTGGTATTTAAGTGTAATGGAATGAATAGGAATCAGTCACCAGATCTCACAGAGATTGTGGGCAGCTTTAAGAAAGGATACATAAAAACAAACAAAGAACGTGGGAGAAGGATGGCCATGCATGGCCATTAAGAAAGCAAGAGTAAATAGGGAATGAATCATAGGCCTGTTGTGGGCCATGAAAAAGGTAGTAATGACAGGGAGGGGTGACAGGCTTGTCCAGGTGGCATTGGGTGGGGAGCAGAGTAGACAGGGTAGGAGTGGAGGTGGGAGAACATCAGCAAACTTGGTAGGGAGCTCTCAGAGCTCTGTGAGCAAATTGAGTCTTTTTGCTGTGCACCCTCTACACATTGGGTGGAGAAAATTAAATGTTTGAATGATTTTATTCTCCTAAGGATGCAGAAGTGCAAAGATAATATGTATATACATTTTTGGAAATGCATATTAAATGGCCAGCATCATTACTTGAAACACTCTATGAGCTCTATGAGCTCAGTGAGCTCATAGAACTCAGAGCTTTTTGTTTTTAAATCATGGATGGTCTTCATATCTCCATGAAATCTGCTTAGTTGTTTTGGCACCAGTAGTGCAAAGATAATATGGATATATATGAGTGTAAAATGGCCATTGTCATTGCTCTGAAAGCTCTACAGTGTAGGTTGCTTATTTTTGACGCCTCACTTTGCTTCCGAAGGACTTTCTTTCTCAGCTCGCAAAACTTGTTTAAACTGTATGGAAACTAGCGGAAAGGCAGCACTTTTAAGTACTTTACCAATGTATCAGAGCAATTTCGTGTAATTTTGAGTAATGAAAATTTTTTCTCAAAAAAATTGGCAGTGAATTAGGAAACGTGTTCAAATGATGTCCAACTGGTCCGAAATGACATGGATAGATGGTATTATATTTGAGTTGGTTACAAACAACACCAGTTTGTCTGTGCGGCATCGCAATCACGTGCTACCCGAGCGACAAGGTCCCTTAAGTCAAAATGCCTGCCTTAAATGCTCGCAAGCGCCAAGCACGCGAACAGAGGACAGGAAGCTCAAGGACATTTGGGAAGCGTCTTAAGCACTCAGATTTTGAGGGCGACTCCCCATCTGAATATGAGGACAATCCGGCTGCAAATTCAGACATCTCAACAGACTTATGCTCCGAGGGTGCCGATGCGACAGAGGAATCTGAAGAGGAAGACCATATAAGAAGCTTAGAGATATTTTACAGTGTCTTTGAGGAGCCAAGCCACCGAGGAGATGTTGAGAAAAGGACTCGGGAGGTATGTCCCATACACCCATAATGACCACTCAATATCCACTGTTCAAGGCGAAGCTCCGGAGCGCATATACTGGAGATTCCACTCGGACTCAGTATCGGGTGAAAGCAAAGCGCAGGGACCTAATGAAAGCGGCGACAACTTGTGATGCCGATATCCTCAGAAAGTTCTTGAGGCAGCCGGTCAGTCCTCATATCAGTTTCATTTTTCCAAGTGAGCACAACTGATATTTCTGGGAAGAACACCACAGAGAGAAGCCGAGAAAGCGCCATCATGGAATTTGAAGAGAGATTCACACAGTTGATGCGAGGTTTCGAGACAATGAGTTTGAAGGATGAGATGGTACGTGCATCTGTTACACACCATTGGACAGTATGCCAGAGCAATGTCATCGATCTCCCTGTAGGTCGGTGATGAAGAAGTCCAAGATGATATAGGCAGCAGCGCAGCACCGGAGGACATAGATGACGGAGAAGTGTTTGAAGATGGGACTTTGAACCGTGCCGGACCAGATACTCGACCACTTGCCACCACTGATGTGACCAATACAGAGCGCTCCACTGACATCCGCCAGTCCATTGAAGGCATTCTAACTGAAGAAGAACCCGAAGAAGATATCCTGGCCACTATACACAAACTCGTGAAACAAGCAACACGGATCACCTCAATGGCAACATTGAAAGAGATTATGGTCCTCACAGCGGTAGCTGGATATATACAGCTGTATCGAAAGCAGCGGTCCATTCCAGGAAGAAAGCACCAGAGACCTTTGCAGGCAGCAAGTCTTGCGGTGGCACAACGCATGGGAAAGGGCCCAGCATTTGCACGTAAAATCCGAGAGATGACACACCACATTAAACAATTCCGAAAGCTCCCAGAAAGGTGTCGATCAAAGAAAGGGGGTGCAAAGAGTTTTCTTCATAATGAAGCAGTGGTAATGGGTGTAAGACGGCATCTGGCAGAACAGCGCTTGGGCGAAGTAAACTTGAATCCATCTGAGTATCATCCACGACTCACTGCCAACATCTGATTAGGTGACAACTCAGAAATTAATGCAACATGTCAATGAGGTGCTTCTTCCCACCTTATTCCCTGAGGACACCAAGAAGACAATCAGTGAGCGGGCTGCTTGACGGTGGCTGTGGAAGTTGGGGTATCGAAATGTGGAGTCAAAGAAGGGGACATACACTGATGGCCATGAACGGCCTGATGTTCTGGCATATCGACAGAAGTACCTCGAAAAAATGTCCACCAATAAGGGGTTTGGAAGGTATGTTAACTTGTACTGTATATATATTGCCATAAATTCTTACTTCAATGGGTCGATGGGTGTGGGTCAGATTCTTTCGTGAGTACGATGGAAATGAGATGGAGCCAGTCCCAACTGTCTTTGCTGACAAGGAACATATACCCGTGTTCCAGGATGAGAGTATATTTCATACTAATGAACACCGACGCCGTGTTTGGATAGAAAATGGCAAGCAGCCCCTCAAAAAGAAAGGCAATGGTCGTGCTATACATGTTTCCGATTTTATCACTGAGAAGGGTCGACTGGTCCTAACAGAGGAAGAAGAGATACGAAACCGAGAACGCCCAGCAACCACTCAGATTAAGTCTGATGCAAGAGTCATCACATATCCGGGGAAAGGTCATGATGTGTGGTGGGATGGTCAGCAACTTGTTAATCAGGTATGGACTTGAAATTGACGTAAAGTGCATAATTGATTATTTACAGCTGAAGGATGCAATTGATATATTTGAGTTCAAACACCCAGACTGTGTCGGAGTATGGATATTTGACTGCTCTTCAAGCCATGAGGGATTCGCCCCCGATGCGTTGAATGTGAATGGCATGAATGTGAATCCGGGTGGAAAACAGAAAAAAATGCGACCAACCATCATCCCACTCGACAACCCACCCCCATTACCAAACGAGGAAGATACTCGTGGCCAAGTACAGCTAATGGTCTACCCAGATGACCCAAGCATCCCTGCTGGGCTGCAAGGAAAGCCTAAAGGAATGCGCATTGTGTTGCAGGAGCGCCAAAGTGTGTGGAGGAAACTTGTTGCCGAAAGTCCAAATGGGAAGCCGATTGGGACCTGTGAGCAGTGCCGAAAGTCTCAAGCTGCAAAAGATGCAGAAGCACGCATTTCTGCTGCAGAGGCAACTGGTGAGGAAGTAGAGGACATCCCACTGTCAGATGCACTGGATGACCCAACTGCGGCCTCTGACTGGTGCTGTATGATGCGTGTTCTGTCCCAGCAATCCGACTTCAAGAGTGAACGGCCACTTCTTCAGCAATATGTAGAGGAGCGGGGCCACATCTGCTTATTCCTACCGAAGTTTCACTGTGAGCTTAACCCAATTGAGATGTACTGGGGGTACGCAAAATATCGTGAGTCAAATCAATTTCTTGATTGATATCATTTTCTAATATGTAAGCTCTTCAGGATACAGAGCTGCAACGGATGGGAAGTTTAAATCTGCAAAAGCTCTGATTCCACAGTGCTTGGATTCCTGTGACATTGTAACAATCCGTCGCTTTTTCCGTAAAACCTGGCGCTATATGGATGCATATGAGTGAGTACTTAATTTTGTCCATTTGCTTATTAACATTCCCTACATAGAAAAGGTCTTACAGGGGCACAGGCTGAGTATGCAGTTCGGAAATACAAATCCCATAGACGAATAAAACAAAGTCTTTTTGATAACTAATTTCGTGTTCCTTACCTCCACCTTCCAAAAATAGAAATTAGTTTTTAAAAAAAAATTGGCAGTCATACCAAATTTTCAAAACCTGGTAGAAAATTACATTATCCACTGTTTTTATAGTAGGATTTTAATTTGAGGTGAAGTTGTCTAGCAGGATTTTTCATTGCGGAGCTGCCATGAATAATCAACCTACACTGTAGAAACATTTTGGAAACGTTAACTGAATTGTTGGGATTGAATCGTCGTTGTGCAACTTATCTCATCACCTGCAAACAAAGTCATTGATTATACTCGAGTGATAAGTACAAGAACATAATGATCGTGAGGAACATAATGATTGTACTTGGAACAAGGAAGAACGGAGGATGAGAGAAGCGGCAAGTACAGTAATCATAGATACAATTATTAGGGGGGCTCACGGTTGAATAAATTTGCCTAAACTGGATCTCAAGTGAGATTTCTCAAGTGAACCTAAAGTGACAAAAGTGCATCAAAACTAGATCTAAAGTCGCCACTTTAGGTCCTTCTCGACTTGGGGCTCAGGAGCCCCAATTCACCTAAAGTCACCCATCTGAACTCGGCTTTAAAACTGAGTAAGTCCGTGTTAACACTAACTGTACAGTTTGCTACCTAGGTCACCTGTCTGTTCCCTTCACCATGCTGCTGCTGCTGCTCGACATGGATATTGTTGTCACTGTTGTCATCAGTGTCCAAACTAGAACTCAAGAGTGGATCCTTAATTTTAGACATTGGCGTTGTTGATGGTGACATGCATGTATTCACAGAGCATGCTGGAGGGCCACATGTTGTCATGGCAGATGCGACACAAGGACAAAGGGGGAGGGGGCAGCTTCAGCCAAAGCATCAGAGGCACTAGTTTCACATTCACTGTTTCCTTTGTTGTCATTAGCCCAATGGATTGTACATTACACCTATATGTCAGGGCACACCCACCTGACCCCATGCCGCGCCCCGCGCCATACTGTTCTACTCTGCGACCCCCGCTATCAGCCCCGTCCCTCCTTCCTCACTTTTCCCCTTTTCTGTCTATTTCTATTCTACGGTCGACTTCCCTTTTCTCCATGTACCACTACATACCTAACCCCGTTTCCCTGATCGCCGCATGCGCCGCGCACACTCCTGCCTACTGAACGGCTGCCTCCGGGTCCCACGGAGACACCCGGGGAGGTGCGGCTGTGCGCAGAGATGACGTGGCCTCCTCCACGTGACCCTGACCGCATGTATATAATAGCGCCTGGGGTGGGAACAGAAGAAGCAGCCTTCTTCTCAACTTCCCACTTCAGGTAAGTACCATAGCTTTTCCCTTTTAATGATAACTCAACTTCCCACTTCAGCCTAAGTGGTCGGGGACGCTCACCCCGCGACGGGATCGCTGCTACGCACAGCCGCTATCCGTCCCACCGAGTCCCGCGTGCAGGGACCTTGCCGCTTTCGGAGCTGTCCCTGACACTATATAAACAACATTGCACTGCACTCTAGCTTGACTTCATGCTCCCGTTCACCCAAGTCTTTGTCAAAAGAACCAGTTCAAAGGCTTGACTCAGTCGGGATGGCAATTGATTCTATGTAACATGTTCAATGTAAATATGCTCTGAGGTTGTGTCACGGCTGTGCATTCCAGCCTGCTCCCAGCCTGTCCCAACACAGTCCGAACCTGTTACCACTGTGTGAGCGTGAGCACGAGCCCCAACTGTTAGACACTGGTCCGGGGTCGGCACCGAGGGTCACTGTTGTGGGCCGCTATAGGCCGCGATGGCCATGATGCTGTGAACAAGGCCCGAGGGTAGGGCATTTGGCCTCAGCAACTCTAAAGGAGCGCTGTGCCCCCTAGCTGTCCCTTGGCCCTCATTTCAGACTTACTGGGGTTGCCTTGCTGGGGTCAGGACTTAGGGTCATGGTCAAATCGATATTAAAGATAAAGTATCATACAGGATATATATAAGGAGAAAGAATGAATAGAAGCGGACCCGGGCCGAAGGCCGAAGGGTCCGGAAGCAAAAGGGAACAAGGAGCGGGGTTGGCCGCACAGCAGCCAGCAATGACCGAGGGTCAAAACAAACAATAACAGATAAATAAAGGAAGGAGTGTAGGGCTGCGATAGTGGCAATGGTATCATAGCAGTGCTGGACTCGGAGTTGGGCCGGAGTTGGGCGTGGGAATGGTAGCGGCCCTGTAGGGGCCAAGTGGGTGGGGTAGAGGAGTCATGCTGGGCACGGTGCCAGAAGCGGACTCAGGGTGGGGAGGTTGGTGTGGCAGTGGGGGAGTCGGCCTAGCATTGGGGAACCATGGGAAAGCGGGGAGTGAGCAGGGAGTCCTCAAGGAGAATAGGGATGAGGGTTGGGCTCGCGTAGCAGGAATGGGCTCGGGCGGCATCGGGACAGGTGGCTAACGGGCCGGAATGCACGCCGTGACAACGACCTCTCAAGTCCTGACCCCAACAAGGCAACCCCAGTGAGTCTGAAATGAGGGCCAAGAGACAGCTAGGGGGCACAGCGCTCCTTTAGAGTTGCTGAGGCCAAATGCCCTACCCTCGGGCCTTGTTCACGGCATCATGGCCATTGTGGCCTATAGCAGCCCGCAACGGCGACCCTCGGTGCCGACCCCGGACCAGTGTCTAACAGGTTGTTCCTCCAACAGAGCACACTGCATGTATGAGGAGCTGGCAGTCAGAAGTAGATGGCATTTGGATGTATAGTGATTGTGTGACACAGAATGGAATGGACTTATGAGATCCAGGCCCAAGCTACTTTGGACACACTTTAGAACTGCTCTAACTGTGAGCACCCTTGAAGTGACCTAAACTCAACCTAAACTCGCTCTAAACTGAGGCCCCACTTGAGGTGGAATTTAGGTCAATTTTGAACCACTTCAGAACCCAGTTTAGCTCCACTTTAATCAACCATGTGTCAGGGCCCGGTGTAAGGGATTGACCTTACTTCACTATAATTCCGATTATAGTGATGCTGTTCTTTCTTTATTTATTTGTGCTGAGATATGTAAATTACATATATATACCTCAGAGTAGTTGTAAAGGCCCGGTAGCCTTTTACCTCTACCCCATTGAATATACAGCACATTTAAGCTTATATTTAGATGGACTAACTGAGGCCTGAGGCGAACAGGGGAACGGAACATTACCGTCCCCAAATAAGTAAGCAACCTTTCACCCGGCCTTGGACTCGGAGGCTCCCTGACCTCAACCCCCATCTGGCCTGTCCTCACACTATGTGGGGCATGAGATGAGAAGAAGGGTAAAGGTCTCATCTCCCCCTATATAAAGGAATGGGTCACATGCCCACAACTATACAGCTCCTAGAGTTGTGTAGTGTGACCCGGAGGGAACATCCAGGTGGCAGTGCCCAGTAAGCGTGGGAATGTTCTGGGCGAGTTGCTTGCCCAGAACTGTGGCTGTGACCTGTGGGAACATTCTGGGCGAGCTGCTCACTCAGAAAGTTCCTGTCAGGGCACACACCCTGACTAGCCCGGACCCGGACCCACGTCCGGACCCACTTCCACCCGCTGCACTTCCTGCATGTGTGCACACTCCGCACGCCACATGCTCCGGGCCCGGTTCCTACCCCTTCATGTGACTTCCGGGTATCCCCGGAAGTTTGCCTGATATTGTGGCCACTGTGGGAAGATGAGAAGTTAGCTTCCTTCTCATCTTCTTACCCACAGTAGGTTGTGCCCTGGATAGGGCTGGTTACACCTCAGGGCTGTGGACCATAGGGGAGGGTCATGGGGACCCGGGAGTTGTCCCCTGACAGTTCCCACGCTATCCCGTGCATGCGGATACACAACACAGAAAGGCAACAACAAGGCAACAATGAAGGAATGGAAGGAAGGGATTGGTTGGGGAGTCTGGGGTACCCTAGTGTCAGGGACTCATCTGGGGTCGAGGGGGCCCGGGTGTAGCATCCGGGGCTGAGAGCCTGGCGGGGGGCGGATTGGGCATGTGTACTGACAGGCCCGATGCGGGACAGTGGTCCCTGGCCACTTAGACTGAAGTGGAAAGTTGAGAAGAAGGCTACTTCTTCAGTTCCCACTTCAGGTTTGTTTATATACATGCGGCTTAGATCACATGACAGGTGCCACATCACCCTCGCTGTGAGGTCTTTGGGTAGCTCAGCACACAAGGCCGTAAGTGATACAAGTATGTGTATTTTATGGTGGTGTGTAAGCAGTTGCCCAGAGGTTCCCGCTTACCCACGTGACTATATGTATCTAATTACATGTGGCTCTGGGTTCGGGGCTATTGCCCTGACATTCTCCCCCCTTGCGTTGCATTTGCGACGCATACAAGGTTGGTAGTGAATAAAACAAAGTTTTAATAATTGATTTACATTGAGTTTGAAATTATCAATGAGTGTTTTGTTGTCGCCACTTTAAAGTGGGTGATTTTGTACATGTCAGTGAAGGAGAGAGAAGGGGTTTAAGGAATAAGTGAGTGTGGGCCATCACTTTGAAGTGAACGGCGATACATGGGTATCGCAGGGAGAAAAGTAGTGGAGTTTGTTGAAAATGAATTTTGACCCAAAGATTGTATGTCTTTGGTGTTCCTCACTTGTTCCATGAGGGTTCGTGTGTAAGTGGTGTTTACACACGAGCGGTGGTGGATGTGGGTCTTTTGATGGAGTAGAGATTTCCGCAATTGTTACTTGCGGTTCCTCGCATACAGTATTGTGTGCGGGGCGTCGAGTTGGGGGAAGGTGTTTTCATGGGCACCTCAATGGCGTATTACTGTGTCACTTTCCCTTTTCTCAAGGGTGGAGTCATTGCCCCGGAGGAGGGTTTTCCTCTGGGTTGTTCATCTGGACATCTGATTGCTGCGTCGGATGCGATGATGTAGCCTGGGCTACATTGTCAGGCTGTGGGCTTGATGAAGTGGGCGCTCCCTGGGTGGGAGCGGGTTGTTGTGTTCCTGAGCTACTTGGCTCAGGTGTGGAGTACGGTAGGTCTACCGTTCTTCCTGTGGGGAAGGGTGGTCGTTGGGCTGGTTGTCCAGCGCGGAGACTTGCGTCTCTTAGGAGTGCCAACTACCCATGCTACCAGTATGCTCACATGAGCACCAAGTCATGGCTAGCCGACTGTTAGGTGGCTCCCTCAAGGAGCCCCCATTATACCCGCTATCAGTATGCTCCCCAGAGCACCAAGTCACTGTTAGTAGGCTGCCACACTTCTGCCAGTACGTTCCCCGGAATGCCAAGTTACTGTTAGTACACCTGGCCTTGGATCTTCTCCTGCTCTCCTCCCAACAGCTACACAGCCACTTCCACCCATGAGCAGAACAGCTCAGGTTGGGTTCCCTGAAACCCATTCCTGTAACAGTCAAGACATGGGTAAAAGTGACATGAAAAAAAAAAAAAACAATAAAGATGGAGTTAATTTGAAAAACAACAACTACCAATACCTACATAGAGTGAATAGAATAGACTTTTAATTCAGCTGCAAGGACATAAGACTATGAGGTGAAAGAGGGATTTGGGCACAAGTTTTTGGGCATGTCTGACACACATGGAAGTTACTGAAGCTGAGTTCACACATCAAGGTAGGTCCTTTTTGCGCTGCAGGTGGGAGTCAACTATGAGACCAGAAAATGGAGGGTAGCACTCCAACTCACTCCCCAAGAGCTAGGGAAGGAAGAGAAAGGGGACTGAAAAGGGTGTTGCAGTAGAACAGGTCTGTATATTCAACAGGGAAGGGGAATTTTGGGGAAAAATAACTCTGGTAACCCTTGTTTATCTTCTTTCCATGGTGGATTTCCCTAAAGGTCACAATAGCCCTTTACCAATTGTGTGGCCACTCACAACACCCAAGTACACAGACTTCAAATGTAGCGGGAGGGTGTTAGAACGTGCAGATTCGGACGACTCCGGAGTGGAATCGGAGACTTAGCATGGAAGGACCTTGGCCTCAGCGACTCAGGCGGAGCGCTGTGCCATTGCTGGTTGTCCTAGGGGTCCCTAATTTCGGATCTAGCAGAGGGAAAGTCTCTTGGGGGGAATTCAGGTCGATTTTGGACTGAGGTTACAAGTTACTAGGTACATTGTATATAAGGAGGGGTCCGGAATCAAAAGGAACAAGGGTAGGACAAAAGGAGACAAAGGGAGATGGAAAGAGGAACAACACCGAGGGTCAAGGGTTTGACTCAATGGTGTTTCCCAAAGGAGGAATGAAGGGCCAAGGCCCAAGGAGGAAGGAAGGAGGTTGGGAGTGGGGAATGGCTAGCTGACTGAATAGAAAGGAAGCAGCAGCCCAAATAGGAATGAGGGAGTATAGCAGAATTGAATGGAGCAATGCAATAGTTGCAAGGTCCGACATAAGTCCGGGAAGTCCGAACTCGGAAGTTAAACTCCGGAATATTGGCAAACATAATTAAATGGAATGAGCTAACCAATACAATGGGTATAAGCGGAGGTGGGGTCAAAGTCCGAGGTCAGAGCTAAGACCGGAGGTTCCGGAGACAGAGACGCGAACGGGATTCCGGAGCGGAGGTCCGGAGTCGGGAGCATAGGTTTTGCGTACTCATCTGGAAGGTGTTGAGGTTGGGGTTGGACCCGGAATGTTCTGGAGTCGGACCGAAGGTGGTGTCTGAGCTGGAGGTGGGATAACCTCTTGGGAGTCAGCAAGGAGAAGGTGATGGAAGGGAAGTAGGACTCCGGAAGTCGGAGTTCGGAGTTCCGGGAGCCCGGAGCGGAGGTCGGGATTGTATGGATATGACAGAGGGGGGAAATCTCTGTTTCAGTATCAATCACTATGTACATATACTCATACTGCAAATATACAATAGTGGAAAAGACTCCAAAATATATGGTTCAGCTAAGCCAAGTCTTCACCAACAATGGCGATAAGGCTCAGTTACCATTGGCTTTGAATAAATTTCCAAACAACAAAAGAAGAATGAAATGTTAAACACCAACTTCCTAATACCACTCCCAATATTGCGTTGTAGGCAGGCACAGCCGGTACCATGCAAACGAGCTGATTATCACGATTCTACCACCCAAGTCAAGCACCCCACTTTCGAAACACATCTACCACTGTTCCAGATACCCCTTCCACGTTTCCCATATTTCTTCCGATTTCTTCAAGCCATTCCTGACCATGGACAATCATCAGTTTCCAAATTGGGTAACTGTCACCCGCATATTCCACCACTTCCTCTGTATCTCCATCAATTCTCCACCGATCCGGACGAATTTAATATCGTTGGAAAGCCCTTGTTAACACGAGTCGAACAGTGTTACGAGTGGCGCATTTGGTTCAGCGGTTGTTCCGATCGCCATGTTTCTTTATTTCTTAACAACATTAATATTGCTTTGATATTACTTTTTTCTTACTTGTTCCTTGTGGATCTGTGGCCGTCCTAAACCCGTCGGATCATTCGGATTTCCACGTATTTCTTTCATATTTATAGTTACCCTCTTTCCTGTATTTACAAAAAGGACTCCCCAACAGAGAGGTGCTCCCCACAACAGACATGAAGTTTTAGCAGACGTTACCAGTGCCCAGAGTGGTGAATACGAAGCCAAAGAGGCTCAAGACATAGTGCAGGGACAGAGTTCCCATTAGTTTGATTTCTAGTGAGATTTACGAGTTTTTCATTTTTATCACATCACACCCAGACCATTTCCCCCCCCCTCCCTCCTCATCATCTGAACCTCTCCTGAGCACTCCCAACTGTGTGGCCCCCTCTCTTTCTCGTTAAGGTGGTAGATCCCTTGCCCCCCTTACAGCGTCAAAACTCCGTTCCTTTATTCCATTTGACTCTCCTCATCCATAGCTTTCTAACGATACCGATTTTGTGAAATTTGGTGGAGAATTGACTGAGAATGGGAATTCTCAGACACAGAATACATATCTTGATTGTCCATGCACAGGGAAACTTGGACCAAATAATATTCCAAAATTCCTAGACTCCTCTGATAACTTCTTTAGCATTTATCTAGCCTGTATTCTTTTGGAATTCCTCTGAGACTAGCTCGCACATGAGCATCCACATAGTTCATATAGTCCCATGACTCCCATCATGCCTGATAATCAGAATATCTCCACAACCACTGAACCGATTAGGGTGAAATTCAACACTGAGTTTTTGGGCATTTCTCTGGGTTTAATGACCCCGAGATCGTCCTCTTCTGTCAACTTTTGACCTTGTTCCCATGGTTGCGGTCAAGTGCATGGACTTCACACATGAGGACTTCTCAGCTTGGATTTCTCCACCAAATCTCAACCAATTCCTTCGTGGAAAGGCTCTTTCGGTTTGTACGAAAACCCTCTTTCTTCTTTCTTATTACTCCCCCTATAATTCCTTTTTCCTAATAATGTACAAGGGCAGGAGCCCAATTTTGATGTATTTACTGCATAAGGTCCCATGAAATTGAGCACACCCATTATGCACTCCTACAGTGCCTCAAAACACAACTGCAGCTTGGACTGGGTAATGATGTGAGGGTTCCTATTCTGGCATGGATTCACAGTGGAATCGATCAATCAGAGGCATCAACAGTTAATATGATGGAACATCATAAGGCAAGGAAATTAGTCAAATGATATTCAAAAACTGAACATGAATTAAATCACGCAAAAAAAGAGTAGTGACATATCAAGCAGCACTCAAAGAGAAGAACAATGAAAAACAGTGGCTGCAAAGTCAAATATGGAACCAAAACGAGAAAATCAACCATGTGGCAAAGAAGAGTACTACATTACAGAAGGAATACTGAAGGTGGCAAAGGAGACTGCCAAACTTGAGGGATTGAAGGCTGTTAAGCTGGCAGATGATGAGGAATGGGCAAGGAACCAAAAGACCACTGTCATGCAGCTGGAGCTGCAGTTGAATGCATATAGGCTCTGGGACCCTCTGGTTCCTCTCAGCAGCCACATGCCAGGAAAAGCTGACAAGGTTAGGGAATTGGTACCAGCAATCAGACACAGGAGAGTGCAGGTTGCAGATGTGGCAGAGTGACAATGGTCGATCAATGCAAATAAATGGAGTAACTTTCAAAATAATTAGCTACCTGGATGTCCTAAGACCATAGGTTGTTAATAATGACAATGACCAAAGGATTGGACAGAGTTTGAGCCATGTGTTGAAACATCAAGACACTCGCCATAATTTTGGTCAAAAATGGGTCATGTGGGGGTGAAGGTTTTCAACATATGTTGCTGACCCCCAGTTCTAGATATAACTCTTTTAAGCCTTTTTCCACTTCATATTTCACATTGCAGTATTTGTTTAATGTGGCAGATGCTTTGATAAAGGTTCTCATCAGTATGTTGAGAACCTTGAGGAACATGCCCTCATCTCCTCTGAGGAGAGTTTCATCTCAGAGTCTTATTCCAAGGTCAAATACGGGTCCCCCTAGTCTGCAAATTAAACAGTCTAGGTGGACTTCATCAAACTGAGGGCCTTTACATCCTCGCAAGGCAAGGAATCCCAGTAGTTCTGTGAACCACTGCCAGAATGACTCCATGTTGTTCTCCCCTGACCATGTTTTGTCAGGGAAAGCCAGGCCATTTTTCAGAGCTTCTGGCTTCACTCCCTCCAGATATGGAGTGAGTATTCTCACTTCTGTCATATCCATACAATCCTGACCTCTGCTCTGGGTTCCCAGAACTCCAAAACTGACTCTGGAGCCCCACTTCCTTCCATCACCTTCTCCTTGCTGACTCCCAAGAAGTTATCCCACCTCTGGCTCCGACACCACCTTCAGTCTGACTCCGGACCATTCCAGGTCTGACCTCAACCTTGACACCTTCCAGACAAGCATGCAACATCTACGCTCCTGACTCTGGACCTTGGCTCTGGAATCCTGTTCACATCTCTGTCTCTGGAACCTCCAGTCTTAGCTCCAACCTCAGACTTTGGCCCCACCTCTGCTTATCTCCATTGTATTGGTTAGCTAATCCTATTTATTTACCTTTGCCAATATTCCGGAGTTTGACTTCCGAGTTTGGACTTTCCAGACTTACTTCGGACCTTGCAACTATTACATTGTCCCATTCAATTCTGCTATTCTCCCTCATCCCTATTTGGGCTGCTGCTTCCTTCTATTCAGTCAGCTAGCCATTCCCAACTCCCAACCTCCTTCCTTCCTCCTTGGGCCTTGGCCCTTCACTCCTCCTTTGGGAAACACCATTGAGTCTAACCCTTGACCCTCGGTGTTGTTTCCCCTTCCAGCTCCCTTTGTCTCCTTCCAGCCTACCCTTGTTCCTTCTGATTCCGGACCCCTCCTTTATATACAATGTACCTAGTAACTTGTAACCTCAGTCTAAAATTGACTAGATTTCCCCCCAGAGACTTCCCCCTCACTTGATCCGAAATTAGGGACCCTGCCACCCAGTCCTCTCCTACCTCCTCCCCCCTTCCTCTTTCTTTCTCTCCCCATTTCACTTCCTCTTCATTTATTTCACTTTCTCTTTATTTTCTCTTTATTCTACATGGATGACCTTTCTCTGTATCAATGTACCATTGACCCACCTGCAGCGTGCTCATGACATGCCCAGCCCAGGCGCTTCGGGCGACTCCCCGCTATGTCCAGCTCGTGCATTCACAGCGGATGCCCTCGGGATCCCCCACAGGGACACCTGGGTGACTATGGCTGTATGTGAGGATGACGTGGCACCTGTCATGTGACCCAAGCTGCATGTATATAAACATACCTGAAGTGGGAACCAAAGAAGTAGCCTTCTTCTCACCCTTTTCCACTTCAGTCTAAGTGGCCAGGGACTGCCTCCTGAGCTGGGCCTGCCAGTATGCATGCCCACTCCACACCCCATGAGACTTCTAGTGTCGGGCATCTCACCCGGGCCTCCTCTACCCCAGATGCATCCCTGACAACAACCAGCAATGGCACAGCACTCTGCCTGAGTTGCTGAGGCCAAGGTCCTTCCATAATAAGTCTCCAATTCCATTCCGGAATTGTCTGAACCCACTGTATCTAACAACTTTGGCCATTCTTGTGGCCTTCTCGTACCATTTTTCCAGGTACTCTGTCAGGATCCAGACCCCAACTGGGAGTGGCTGGAGGGCAAGACCGGGTGTGGAAGCTGGGGTACTCTCCCCAGCTGCTAACTCCTCGAAGTCACTGAGGGGACTAGCCTCAGCCTTCACAGGGAATGAGCTGTTATTCATTGGGAAGCAGGTAAGTACACTTGCCTTCACAGGGAATGAGCTGAGAAGAAGGGTAAGCTTCTCAGCCCCCTGTGAGGCCAACACAAAAGGACCCTAGGAACTATATTCCCGCTTGCTGCCATCATTCCATAATGGGTGCGACCCGTGGGAAAGTTCTGGGCGAGCTGCTTGCTCAGAATGTTCCCACAGTTGCATGTCCTAGGCAAGTTACTCTCCCAGAAAGTTCCCATGGCTGTGGCTGTGCATTTCTGGGCAAGTCGCTTGCCCAGAACATTCCCATGGGTCCACACATGCACATTATTGTGTGAAACAGTGGGGGGAAGGATAGGGGGAATGGGGAAATGTGGGGAGAGGGTGGTTAGGGAAAGGGTGAGGGTGTCTGAGGGTGAGTGTGGTCAAGGGCTGTGCCCTGACATACTCTTCCTGTTCTCCTGCCTTAGCAAGGTCACTATCCAATGGAGATGTCTCCTTTGGTGGGTTTCTCGCTGGAGAGGTTTTCTCTTGCTGTCAGAGACCAGATCTGGGACAAAGGACAATGCAAGCGGGCTAGAAATCTAACCCCCTAAATGCAAGCAAATTCGTGGGGAGGGAGTCTAGGATGTCCTTAGCTCATCCTAGGTTTGGTCTGGGTGCTAACAAAACAAAAACAATTACAAAAACTCTTTAAGAATTACGTACCTGTCAGGGATCAGCAATGACCCTGGACCCTATGCCGGCTGCGCGTATGTGCGTGGGAAGTATGCTGGTGATTCCCGTCTACTCCGCTTACCTAAGCCCCAGTGACCCGGATCATCTCTGGTATTGTTCTGGAACATTCTATGATCACGTGATTCTATCGGCAATCCGTTTGGTTTCCTTATTGCCAGACTCTACATGTATATAGCTGACCCTAAGATGGGGACATCCCTTTCCCCTGGCTTTAATCACAACTAGGTTATCGGAGCATCTTGCACAAGCATGCGCATCCCCTGACAGTACCCCTGGTCTGTCTTGGACAATCGTCAGGGTTAGACGTCCCAGAAAGTGTCCATGAGAGTCCCCATGTCAATTGAAGCTTCATATGTGTCCTTTGTGATTTTCTGAATTTTTCTGAGCACTCCAGAGTGCATTTTGGTTGTTTGTTACTTTGGTATGGCTTGTGATTTCCATTTTGGGCTGAAAACCTGTTTCGCAATCTCCTGAAGTACAGATCTCGGCTCCGCCACATGGGACTTTCGACACCACCACCCTCACATGCCTTTAGACATTGTGTGGAACCTCATGGTAAGATGAGAAATTGTCACCACCACTGCTCCACAATGGCTGGGTTGATCTGGATGAAATTCAGGGAATCCATGTTTATCATTTTTCTCTATTTTCTGAGCCCTTGATCATCTCTTGGGGCCAGTAGTGCCAAGCATAGTTTTTTAGGCTGGATGTTATGAGGATGGGGAGAACTTCTCCCCTCTTGACCTGTTCTTATAGTTGGAAGATGATCATAAGATCTTGTTTGTACCTTAATGGAATGTGTAATCGATGGGTGTTCCCAGTCGTGTATAAGAGTAGACGATTGAATCCCCATCAATCGTGGTTTGTGATGGAGTGAGCTATTACAGTGCTTTTGAGGGAATCTGTCCGATAAAAAGCAAAAGGGGTATGAATATGTTTCGCAGGAAATCACCCTTGGAATTGGCCAATTAGTGAAATTTTTATTATCAATACAGTTAAATTATATTGCAATACAGTACGTTAGCGCCGCCAGCCCATTGGTAATGACAACTGGTCCTCATTGATGATGGCTGCAGCACCAAAGGATCCAGTTCTTGATTGGCTGAACCACCATGAGTATGCTTAGCTCTGAACTTCCACACACCACCACCGTCTCATGACCAAGCACACTGCTGCAGAGCTGAAATATCTCATCATCATAATGTCTAAAACCTCCTCACGGCGGTGTGAGTGGTCACTTAGCTAATGAGCTACTCTGTTGCAAGGCGTCGAGGGGGTTGGGACTTCGGCTTCAACGACTTGGCTAGAGTGTTGTGCCATGCGTTCTAGGCTGTCCCGTATTCACGTTAGCGGGAAAGACCTTGCAGCGACGTTAACTTAAGTGGGGATGAAGTTGAGGGGCGAACTTAAGATGAGAGTACTTGGGGGGGAATTCTAGTCGATATTCGAACTAAGGTACATCGACAGTAAACTACAAGTATAAATACAAAAGGAGAACAGAGAAGGGGCCAGTCGGTCTGGCACGGGACGGGAGCAGGATGGTAAGTATGACAGAACTAAAAGAGCGATGAGGACCAGGGAAATGGAACAGAGGACGGCAAAGTTGGGAGGCAGAATGAATAGGCCAACTCTGCCTCTGTAACCTCTGTTACCCCTGGACCTCACAGATGCACCATGGACCCCACAGTTTGCTGCATTGTCCCATTCACTCTCACCTTTCTCCCTTACTCTTATTTGGGCAACTGCTTCTTTTCATTCAGCCAGTTAGAGCCATACACCCACACCCACCCCTCCTCCTGCTCCTCCAGGCCTGCACCCTCTTTACCCCCCCTCAGATGCACCATTGAGTCAAACCCTTGACCTTTGATGTTGTTCCTTTTCTTAGACCCCTTTGTCTCCATTCAGGCTCCTTGTCCCAATTCAGCCTCCTTTGGTTTCTCTGACCCTCCTTATATGTTAGCTCGAAAATTAATGACAAAACAGTAGTGGCACAGCACTCCACCTGAGTTGCTGAGGCCAAGGTCCTCATGTATTAAGTCTCCATTCCACTTCTGGAACCATCCAAATCTGCCACCTTCTAACAAATAGAGCCACAATCTTAGTCACAATGAGGCTCACCCTGGGTGCATGGTGTCAGAGACCAGATTCAGGATGAACGGAGATGTTCCTGTGATCAGAGGGCTTTGACCTCAGCAACTTGTGCCAGGAGCGCTGTGCCTACTAGTAACACATTGGTGCCCTAATTTACGGACTGAGAGGGAACTCTAGAAGAGGGGGAAAACTCTAGTTGATTTTATCACTGAAGTGTAATGTATCTACAGGTTAGGTATATATAGTTACAGAGGGAGTCTAGAGGCCTGTAAATGGCAGGGGCTGGGCAGAGCAGACCTAATGGAGTTACAGGTTAGCTGACTGAATATTACCGACAACTTGGGTTATGGGGTTTAATGGATGGATGGGTTATGACCCAGAAGTGGAATGGAGGGATTGGTCTGAAGGTAGACTTGCAGGGCAGGCAACTAAATTACTCAGTGGAGGTGGGGGTGCATTTGCAGACATTGGAGCTGTCCAGAGACCTTCAAGGTTCTGTACTTAGGGAGGCATAGTTAATGTATTGAAATGAGGGGGTGGTGACCATCAGGGGAGTTGGAGGGGATTGCAGAATCTGGGGGCTCCAAGGTTAGTGACAAAGGAGCAGAGGCAATCCAGAGGGACCAGAGGTGGTGGAAGGTGATGGCTGTGGATGGATATGACACATGGATTTTGGCAATCAAAACTGGCAATAATCTGAGAGAAATCAAGTGTTTCATGTAACCCAAAGTATTTTTGAGAGCACAGTAAGCAGAATAAATGCACATATAGTGAACCAGCTCATCTAAATTCCTTCATATAATCTGGGACTATTGCATCACAATGAGATACAGAAAAAAGCTTTAATTCATGTGACAAAAATGGTACCTACCATATAACATTTGATGGAGAATTGAAGGAGAGACAAATGGGGGGAAATTTGGTTGCACTTTGCACACTCAAGCTATGTGCTGCTCAGTCATGACTCTCCATGAAGAGTCAGGAATATTCATGAAGGGTCATGAGCATTCATATGCAGGTATGGGAATTTTTGGGCATGCTCATGAATTCCTGTGAAGAGTCATGACTGTCAGAGACCAGATTCGAGACGAGGGAGAGTCTCCGTGGCGGAGGGCTTTGGCCTCAGCGACTTATGCCAAGAGCGCTGTGCCTAGTGACACGTCCATGCCCTAACTTACTGACTGGCAATCAGAATTGAAGGGGGGTAACTCTAGTCGATTTTATTACTGGAGTGTAACCTAGGTACAAGTTGGATATATATATGGTTACAGTGAAGATGGGTCTGCAAATGGCGGAGCTGAATGGAGCGGAGCTAACGGGGTTAAACATTAGCTGACTGAATATTACCGACGAGTTGGGTCGCAGGGTTAGCGGAAAGGCAGGCGATAACCCAGAAACGGAAAGGAGGGATAGGCCCAAAGGTGGGCTCTGCAGGGCAGGTGAGTGTATTGCCCAACGGAGGCGGGAGTGTGCTAGCGGACGTCGGAGCTGTCCGGAAGTCTTCGGGGCTCCGTACTTAGGGAGGCGTAGGTAATAAATTGAAAGGAGGGGGTGGTGACCATCGAGGGGTACCGAGAGGATTGCGGAATACGGGAGCTCCGAGGTTTAGTGAGGAAGGAGCGGAGGTAGACTGGAGGAATCGGAGGGACCAGAAGTCGATGGCCGGGGATGGATATGACATGTACCCTGTCTGCGATTTAATATCACAAGGGAGGAGGATGTGAGGCCCTGGCCCATGTCTATATTCCGCCCACAACATCAATTGATGTTGTGTTGTCTGATAATTATGTTGCGATGCTAATTTAGCATTGCAGAAGCTTCTCTATTTATTTGTGCCGAGAATGTATTAAAATGTATATAAACCCTCGGGGTGTCACAGCCCGGCAATTCCCACGGTCAGGTGCTCACTCCCCACCCCTTCCCCCACCTCCGCTCCTACCCTGTCTACTCTGCTCCCTGCCCAATGCCGCCTGGACAAGCCCATCACCCCTCCCCATTGTTACTACCTTTTTCACAGCCCATGATGGGCCTATGATTCATTCCCTATTTACTCTTGTTTTCTTGATGGCCATGCATGGCCATCCTTCTCCCATGTTCTTTGTTTGTTTTTATCCTTTCTTAAAGCTGCTGTCAGGAACGTGCCAGACGTGTATCCGGGTGACCCACGAGGCGCGCGAAGTCGTCCGGGCTTGTAAGGTCAGAGGGGCGGGACTTTAGCTTCAGCGACTTGGGCGGAGCGCTGCGCTTCGTTCTTATGTTGGTGTCCCAATTTCAGACAGAAGCCTTACGATGAGGATAAGAGTTTAGAGGGGGAATCCAAGTCGATATACGAACTAAGGTACATCTGGTGTAACCTACATGCGTTATAAACACAAGTAACTAAATGAGACCGGCCCGGAAGGAGTGGCAGATCAAGTGCGATATTAATGAATGAAGAAAGGAACAAATAATCAATATCGGCAAACTTGGTCAACAAAAGGCAAGCAAGGAACAAAAGGAGAAACAATAGTCCGCAAGTGGACAAAAGAGAAAAGGCCATCCAGCCGTCTAGCAAGCTGTCCGGCTGGCGAGTGGACAACAATGGAGCGGCAACCTAGGTTGGAAGGTATGCGTGCGAGGGAGGAAGTGCGGATGAGGGTGATGGGTGGATGGATGGGTGGATGGATGATGATGATAGTGGGAGGGACGGGCCAAGTGGCACTAGGACGCGTAGAGGGAAGTGTCGGATATGTCGGGTCGTGACAGCTGCCTGCAATCTCCATGAGATCTGATGACTAATTCCTATTCATTCCATTACACTTAAATACTGGTTGTACACTACCTCGTACCTTAGTTTGAAAATCAACTAGGGTTACCCCCTGTGCTTCTTGTCTGACTCAGTTGCACCCTCTGTACCCTGAAATATTGGGGCCATTGTCATATCCATACAATCCTGACCTCCGCTCCGGGCTCCCGGAACTCCGAACTCCGACTTCCGGAGTCCTACTTCCCTTCCGTCACCTCCTCCTTGCCGACTCCCAAGAGGTTATCCCACCTCTGGCTCGGACACCACCTTCAGTCCGACTCCGGAACATTCCGGGTCCGACCCCAACCTCGACACCTTCCAGATGAGTACGCAAAACCTATGCTCCCGACTCCGGACCTCCGCTCCGGTATCCCGTTCACATCTCGTCTCCGGAACCTCCGGTCTTAGCTCCAACCTCGGACTTTGACCCCACCTCCGCTTATACCCATTGTATTGGTTAGCTCATTCCATTTAATTACGTTTGCCAATATTCCGGAGTTTAACCTCCGAGTTCGGACTTTCCGGACTTACTCCGGACCTTGCAACTATTGCATTGTCCATTTCAATTCCGCTATTCTCCCTCATTCCTATTTGGGCTGCTGCTTCCTTTCTATTCAGTCAGCTAGCCATTCCCCACTCCCAACCTCCTTCCTTCCTCCTTGGGCCTTGGCCCTTCATTCCTCCTTTGGGAAACACCATTGAGTCAAACACTTGACCCTCGGTGTTGTTCCTCTTTCCATCTCCCTTTGTCTCCTTTCGTCCTACCCTTGTTCCTTTTGATTCCGGACCCCTCCTTATATACAATGTACCTAGTAACTTGTAACCTCAGTCCGAAATCGACTTGAATTCCCCCCAAGAGACTTTCCCTCTGCTAGATCCGAAATTAGGGACCCCTAGGACAACCAGCAATGGCACAGCGCTCCGCCTGAGTTGCTGAGGCCGAGGTCCTTCCACGCTAAGTCTCCGATTCCATTCCGGAGTCGTCCGAATCAGCAAGTTCTAACAGCCATGTCAAGTACAAGGCACAATGCTCATGGATGAGTCATTGAAGCCGAAACCCCGCTTTGCCACAATTGACAACCCCACCTTAATGGGCTGTTACGCTGAGACAGCAGACCTTAACAGTCACCGACAGTGAATCACAGTAACATTTCCCATGCCCTGACAGTATTTTCGAACTCCCCTTGCTCTTGACGTTAACACCATGTCTCGCAAACCCAGGACCCACTCTCAGACCCACCCACCAGTGGCTGGTACTTCCACTTCACCATATGTATATGCAGTATACCTCCTGCATATTATTTGATAGGGAAGAGTGGGACAAACCCCTGTTTGAGAGCTTCATGGCAGACCAGGCAGACCTACAGTCCTCAACACCAGTGAACACCGTTGATATCACCAAGAACAAATGCCAAGTGAAGTCGACAGCGATTCATTAGGCAATGAGGCCAAGGTAATGGCCCAGACCCCAATTGAGCTGGTGCCTGACTCAGCACCCGAGCCAGTGCCACAGGAGGAGTTACCTGCCAATCTGCTGGAGGTTGTCAATGAGGAAATCGAAGAAATTAACACTGAGCAAGCTGAGCAAGCCCTGCCAAAGGAACGAATGTTTTTTATGCTTACTGGGGTGATCACCGATCTTGCTCTAACCACTCGTGACAGCTGCCACATCATTCTGCTGCTGGCACCACTACCAGCTCCTCCACCACTGCCTTGTTCCAAACCAGCCCATAAGGAGGTCCGTGAACCCAAACCATTTGACAGCTCCGACTGCAACAAACTTTGTATGTTCTTCATTCAATGCAAAGTCAATTTTATGACCCGCACCCAAGCATTCCTGACCAAGGCTGACAAGGTACTGTTCGCTGTCTCCTATTTGAAGGGAGCGGCACTGGACTGGTTTGAGCCCGATATCCTTTGCGGCCACCACCCTGGTCAAGAACCATGGTGGATGAATGATTGGGCAAGGTTTGTGGGGGAACTTGAATGTAACTTCGGCCTGCGCAATCCTGTCAGCGAGGCTGAAGAGTGTTTGTTCAACCTAATGATGAAGGATGGACAAACTATCAGGAAGTACATTACCAAGTTCAACCACTATGTGGGTAAGTTGGATCACTGGGGCAAAGGAGCCCTCCATGCCTTATTCTACCACGGTTTGCCCGATTGTATCAAAGACGAAGTCACTCGGTTTGGTAAACTGACGTCACTGCATGACCTACAGGACCTCGCCAATGAAATTGATATGCACTACTGGGAACGAAAGGCCCAGACCGATCGGCCCACTAAACCCGCCTCTGACACCCATGACAAGGGCTCCCAAAAACCGCATCCCACCAAACCTCAACGATCTGCTGCACCTTCCCCCACCACACCCTCCACGTCCACTAATAGTAAACCAAAGGACAAGCATCCTGACAGTAAGCCAAAATCTGACCTCACCGCAAAACTTGGGAAAGATGGGAGGCTAACCAAAGAAGAGTGCCAACAGTGCTTCGACAACAACCTATGCATGTTCCAGTAACTCGTAAAAAGTGATAGATGCTCCATGGGCTCCATGGGATTTTGTCATGACCCGACATATCCATCACTTCCCTCTACGCATCCTATTGCCACTTGGCCCGTCCCTCCCGCTATCATCATCATCCGTCCACCCACCCGTCCACCCATCACCCTCATCCGCACTTCCTCCCTTGTGTGCGTACCTTCCAACCTAGGTTGCCCGCTTCATTGTTGTCCGCTTGCCAGCCAGACGGCTTGCTAGACGGCTGGATGGCCTTTTCTCTTTTGTCCACTTGCGGACTATTGTTTCTCCTTTTGTTCCTTGCTTGCCTTTTGTTGACCAAGTTTGCTGATATTAACTATTTGTTCCTTTCTTCATTCATTAATATCGCACTTGATCCACCACTCCTTCCGGGCCAGTCTCATTTAGTTACTTGTGTTTATAACACGTGTAGGTTACACCGGATGTACCTCAGTTCGTATATCGACTTGGATTCTCCCTCTAAACTCTTATCCTCATCATAAGGCTTCTGTCTGAAATTGGGACACCAATGTAAGAACGAAGTGCAGTGCTCCACCCGAGTCGCTGAAGCTAAAGTCCCGCCCCTCTGACCTTACGAGCCTGGACAACCTCACGTGCCTTGTGGGTCACCCGGATATGCATCTGGCACGTTCCTGACAGATTTTTTGAAATTTCATGAAATTTCATTTTCATGGAGTTCCATGGATTTTCTGACAAATTACATGACTTTTACAGCCTCCCATGAGTGGTCATGGGCTTCTGTGGATGTTCATGGACTCTCATGGGTGCCCATGGGTGCTCATGGACACCCATGGATGCACATGAACTCCCAAAGGCCATTTATGTAACAGCTTCTATGTGCTGTTATTTTGCTCTGTTACAAGGATTTGACACTCAATGCTGCCACAGTGATGTGCAGATGGTCAGAGCAGAGGGGGGGTTTCCATTGTTCAATCAAGTGTGAAGCAAATATTGCCATAATTAATGATGAAAGTTACTGAAGATAGGCAGCACTGACATGTCTATATTCACCAATACTATATAAATTGTGCTGGGATCAAAACTGATGGAGATGTATGCATGTTTTTCCCTGGGCTCCTCACATGTATGATGCACCTGTGATTGGTTGTAAGGATTGTATTTCCCACCCTTAACCATATATGTAGCCTCATTATGGCATGTACTGATGGACTGGGAGTGTGAGGCTACACCTGTGCTTAAACAAGCACACCAACATATTCAGTGGACACTTGCAGTTGTGGCACAAAAATCAAAGTTCATATTTATTATTATAGAAATGGGTTTTTTCCATTTTTAGCCTCTTATGGGCTCTGTGGGGTACAGTATCCCATTCCATGTAAATAGTGAGTATCCAACAACTATCATCACACAAAACCTGACCCAACCATGTTATTGCAAACCCAGCTCTCACAACCTCTGCCACATTATCTGTAGAATCATCCCTATGCTGACCCCCTATGCTGCACGCAAAACCAATGGAAATGGTCCAATTCAGCCTAACAGGGTCAAGGGTTAGTCAACTGAATATTACTGGCAACTTGGGTTACAGGTTTAACAGACAACAACCCAAAAGGAGAATGGAGAGGGCAGTCCAAAGGCAGACTTGCAGGGCAGGCAACTAAATGGCCCAACAGAGTCAGGGGTGTGCTTGTGGACATTGGAGCTGTCTGGAGGCCTTTGGGGTTCTGTACTTAGGGAGGTGTAAGTAATATATGGAAATGGGGGGGTGGTGACCATTGGGGGGCTCTGAGGTTGGTATGAGTGGAGCAGAGGTAATCAGGGACTCTGAGGTTGGTATGAGTGGAGCAGAGGTAATCAGGGATGGCTGGAGGTGACAGAAGGTGGTGGTGGAGGATGGATATGACACCTGTGAAGACATATGTATAAAGGCTTTTGGTTGGGTCCCCATGGGTCTCTGAGTCCTGCAATTTCATTCACTTGCTACAGTATTGTCAGGGCACCTCACCTGAACATACAACCCTGAAACCCCTCCCCCCAGTCCTCCCCATTTTTCCCTATTTTTCCAAGTGTATTTACAACCAGGAGCCCACATACAGACCCATGTGACACCCTTTCCAAGCTGTGGGAATGCACCTGGCTTCTGCCTGCAGTCACACTATAAACTGGCACAGTCCACTTCCTTTTATAGTAGCTTAGCAGGGATAAGGAAACTCACCCTTCTTCTTAACTCACTCCCCACTTAGCCCCCTCAGTGAGTTTGAGGAACTACAGGCAGGATCTAGTGCCCCACTGCCCAGAACACTGCACACACCCAACTCCGAGGTCAGGCTGCCCCTGAATGAGGGCTGAGTCCTGACAAGTATGTTGTTGTTCATGCACTGTCATGGACTTCTGTGGACCTCCATAAACATCCATGGACATTCATGGTACCCATGGAATTTCACAGAAATTGGAAGATGTCAGGGACGCGTCCGGGGTCGAGGGGGCCCAGGTGTAATGCCTGGCACTGAGGCTGTCACAAGGTGTAGAGCGGGCATGATGCATAGTGACGGGCCCGATCTGGGACGACGGTCCCTGGCCACTCAGACTGAAGTGGGAATTGTGAGTTGTTATTAAAAAGGAAGCTATGCTACTTACCTGAAGTGGGAATCGTGAGAAGAAGGTTACTTCTTCAGTTCCCACCTCAGATACTTTTATGTACATGTGGCTTGGGTCACATGAGGTTTGCCATGTCACCCCGCATACAGCCACAGTCATCCAGGTGTCCCCGTGGGGGATCCCGAGGGTGTGTGCTGCACGCATGCATGCTGGGTTGCACTGTGAGGCCGTCCAGGTCATCCAGGGCTGGGTGCGTCGTGCACACGTTGCAGGCAGGTCAATAATACATAGATAAGGGGGAATGTCGTCCATGTAGATAAAGATAGAAGAAAGAGCAAGAGAGCAAAAGAACAGAAGGACAAAAGGAAGAACAAGAAGTGAGAAACAATGGTGAAGGGTGAGGGGTGGAGGTGAGCAGGGTACTGGGTGAAGACGGGTGGAGCCGGGTTGGGCGGGTGTGCCCTGACAGAAGATAATGTTGTACATGGGCTTTCATGGGTGTCCATGGGTGTTCATGGCCCCCCATGAAAATCCATGAAAGCCCATGAAAGCCCATGGAAGCCCATGGAAGCCCATGAAAACCCATGGATATCCATGGAGCCCATGGGAGATATTACACTTTTCAGATGTTACTGTCAGGGGATGGACCCTGGGTCCCCATGACCCCTCTCTCTATGGCCCACAGCCCAACCTGTAACAGCCTAGTCCCAAGGCAAAGAGCTACTGTGGGTAAGAAAGTGTATAAGATAAAAGGCAAGTAAGATACACTTGCCTACTGTGGGTAAGAAAGTGAGAAGAAGGTTAACTTCTCACTTTCCCACAGTGGCCCAATATGGCGAAAACTTCCGGGGATACCCGGAAGTCACATGAGGTGGGATCCGGGGTCGGATCATGCAGCACGTGGAGTGTGCGGTGCAGGAAGTGCGCAGGAAGTGGAGCGGGTCCGGATGCGGGTCCGGGTCCGGGCTAAGTCAGGGTATGTGCCCTGACAGTTACCCCCCAGGTCCACCCAGGTCCACCCAGCCACACCTCACCCGCTGTCCCACTGCCCATCCTTCCCTTTCCTCCTTCCCCCCCTCTCTGTTATGGATACAGAGTCTCTGTCAGGGCACACCCACCTGACCCCGCACCACGCCCCGCGCCGTACTGTTCTACTCTGCGACCCCCGCTATCAGCCCCGTCCCTCCTTCCTCACTTTTCCTCTTTTCTCTCTATTTCTATTCTACGGTCGACTTCCCTTTTCTCCATGTACCACTACATACCTAACCCCGTTTCCCTGATCGCTGCACGCACTGCGCACACTCCTGCCTACTGAACGGCCGCCTCTGGGATCTCCTGCGGAGACACCCGGGGAGGTGCAGCTGTGTGCAGAGATGATGTGGCCTCCTCCACGTGACCCTGACCGCATGTATATAATAGCGCCTGGGGTGGGAACAGAAGAAGCAGCCTTCTTCTCAACTTCCCACTTCAGCCCAAGTGGTCAGGGACACTCACCCCGCAACGGGATCGCCGCTACGCACAGCCGCTATCCGTCCCACCGAGTCCCGCACGCAGGGACCTCGCCGCTTTCGGAGCTGTCCCTGACAGCAGAAGAAGGCTTCAACCTCATCTCCCCTGCCTCCCCCGCTATGGTGACCGAAGAGCAGTACGATGAACTGCTGTCCCGATTCCATGAGCTCCAGGCCATCGTAGAGAGCCAAGCTCAGAACCAGCCCCCAGCCGCGCCTGCACCAGCACCGGTCCCCGCACCAACACCTGCACCCGCCCCTAGACCCAAACCGCCTAAAGTCACCCCCCCCCCACTGCCTTCTCTGGAGCAGCCGAAGACCTTGACCGCTTCAAGGCCGAATGCGGCATATACTTCCATGTCCGAGCAGCAGAATTCCCCAACCCGCTTTCCCAGATCCTCTTTGTCCTGTCCTATATGAAGGGAGGGACTGCAGGGGTGTGGGCGACGCAGCGCACCATCGCACTACTCATGACGGGCTCCCCCGACTCACCATGGACGAGTTCAACACGGAACTCAACGCCATGTTCCAAGACCCGAACCGCGAGGCCACAGCCAGACAGAAGCTGGCCACTCTGCGACAGGGCAGCAACTCCGTGGACAAGATCATCCAGGAGTTTGAGATCCTCGGACCCGCGTTGTGGCTAGGGGATGTGGGGCTAGTGGATCGCTTCGAACAGGCGATCAACTCCCGGCTCCGCAAAAGCATTTACCGGCTCCACCCCATGCCAACCACCTGGGCCGAGTGGAAACGCGAGGCCAGCCTCCTTGACAACCAGTGGTGGCGTTTCCAGGCAACGCAACCCTGCTTAGCCCCCACCAGGCCCCCACTCTTGCCCCCGAGACCCCCACTCCCTGCCACTCTCCTGCAGCCATGCCCCGCACCCATTGCTGCCGGACCTCAGCCCCCCACGCCCCGCCCTGTGGCAGGAGCAGGGCCACAACCCATGGACCTCGACCGCTTGAGGATTGACCAGAGGCGAAACAGGCTGTGTTACAATTGCAACACACCAGGGCACATCGCGCGGGATTGCCTGCAACCGAAAACCCGCCGAGCCAGACGGATGCACCCTGAAGATCTCAGAGCGCTCATGGAGGGGCTGAGGAGACAGTTGGCAGACGGACCAGAGGCAGAGGGAGAAGGGCAGGAAGCAGAGGCCCAAGAGGATTTTCAGGAAGGCGACCGGTGAGGGACGCGTCCCGGCCACCTGCAGGCGATAGTACCAACTCGTGTAGATACCGTGAGGCACCTAAGTCAGCGCCGACATCTAAATTCCACCGAGTCATCGCCAAGAAAAAGAGGAAAACCGCATCCTCAAACAAAGAGATACCAAGTGCAGCGCCGGAGGTAGCGGTCCCGCCACCCGCTATCTACGTGCTGTCGAAGCAACCCCCCAGATCCCTCAACCTAGCCGTAAAGCTAACCACCTTGACCTCCCTTGCTACCATCTCTGTATCAGCCCTCTTAGACTCAGGAGCCACCGGGAACTTCGTGAGCCCCAAGTTCGTCAGAAAGCACGGGCTCGAGACAACCCCGCTCCCCCAACCCATCCCTGTCCGCAACGTTGATGGGACCCCAAACGAGAACGGGGCCATAACTGAGGAGCTAGAGGCCCTCCTGACATTCGGATGGCACACAGAGCGGGCCCGCTTCGCCATCGCAAACCTGGGGTGGCAGTCCCTCATCATAGGCCATTCGTGGTTGCTGCACCACAACCCAGAGGTAGACTGGATGCGGCAAAAGGTCAGTATGTCTCACTGCCCATCCTCCTGTCGGTCGATGCGAGGACACGCCGACCAGGACCCCATAGTGGAACCAGGGGACGGGATTTACGCTGCTATCATCCCTCCAGGGTGGGGACACAAACTGAGAGCGACCACAACTCTGTCTCAGCAGATGGCCCAGGAAGCCCGTGAACCGGAAGCAGAGCCTGCGCCGTTCGAGGCGCTGGTCCCAGAGCAGTACCAGGACTTCCGGGACGTATTCTCGAAAGAGGCCTTCGACCAGCTGCCCCCACGGAAGCCCTGGGACCATGCAATAGACCTGGTGCCAGATGCCAAGCTCCCGAGAGGGAGAACCTTCCCCCTGTCGCAACCAGAGCAGAAGGAACTAGACGAGTTCCTGCGCGAGAACCTGCGGAACGGGCGCATACGGGCATCCAAATCCCCGATGGGAGCCCCAGTCTTCTTTGTCAAGAAGAAGGATGGAACGTTGCGCCTAGTCCAGGATTACCGGAAGCTCAACAAGATCACGGTCAAAAACTCGTACCCCCTCCCTCTCATTTCGGACGTCCTCGCACGCCTCCGAAACGCCAAATACTTCTTGGCGCTAGATCTGCGTTGGGGATTTAACAACGTCCGCATCAAGGACGGCAACGAGTGGAAGGCGGCGTTTTTGACCAACCGCAGGCTATTCAAGCCCACCGTCATGTTCTTTGGTCTGTGTAACTCCCCAGCGACCTTCCAAACAATGATGAACGACATCCTCCGGGACTTCATCGACCAGGAGGTCATCATCTGCTACATGGACAACATTTTGATCTTCACTGCCACCCTGGAAGAGCACCGGAGAGTTGTCCGAGAAGTTCTGGAGACACTGTGGAAGCGGAGACTCTTCTTAAAACCGGAGAAGTGTAAGTTTGAGCGGAAACGGATCGAGTACCTTGGCCTCATTATCGCCGAGGGAAGTGTCGCGATGGATCCTGTGAAAGTCCGCGGAGTTCTTGACTGGCCAACCCCAACCAAGGTCAAAGAAGTACAGTCCTTCTTGGGGTTTGTCAACTTTTACTGCCGGTTTATTAAAGACTTCTCCGAGACCGCCCACCCCCTCCACGTGCTGACTCGCAAAACCAAGGCATGGGCCTGGGACCAGACGAGGACCACGCTTTCCACACCCTTAAAGACACCGTTACCTCCGCCCCGGTCCTTGCCTTCCCTGGCGATACAGGTCGTTTCAAACTCGAGTGCAACGCCTCCAACTTCGCCACTGGAGCAGTACTGTCCCAGCTCCAGACGGACGGAGAGTTCCACCCTGTAGCCTTCATGTCCAAAGGTTTCACGGATGTGGAGCGTAACTATGAAGTGTACGACAAGGAGATGCTCACAATAGTGCATGCCCTTGAGGAGTGGGGGCATTTCCTACAAGGAGCGGAGGAGAAAGTCGAGGTCTACACCGACCACCGCAACTTAGGATATTTCCGCACTGCACAACGGCTGAACCGACGCCAAGCACGGTGGTCCCTTTTCCTCTCCCAATTCCACTTCACCCTCATCCACCGCCCCGGGAGACTCATGGGAAAGCCGGATGCGCTCTCCCGCCACATGGACCACCCGAAAGGCAAGGACGACAATGATGGGCTGACCCTCCTCCAACCTGCTTGGTTCGAAGCCCGTGCAGCGGAGGCGGTCTTGGTGGAGGGTGAGGAGACGACTATCCTCGAGAGGATTAGCAGGGCAAAGGACCTGGATGAGAAGGTGGTGAAGGCGATGCGGGAACTTGGGGAAGGCACGCTGAGATCAGACGAGTGGGAGAAGCAAGGAGAGCTGGTTCTGTATAGAGGGAAAGTATACGTGCCGAAAGACCCGCAACTCCGCCATGACTTGGTGCGATTGCACCATGACGCATGGGCGATGGGGCACCCGGGGCGGTGGAAAACCCTGGAACTCGTCTCCTGTGACTACTGGTGGCCACGGATGGCGGAGTATGTCGGGCGGTACGTTGTAGGCGGGCACAGCCGGTACCACGCAAACAAGCCGATTATCGCGATTCTACCACCCACGTCAAGCACCCCACTCCCGAAACACATCTACCATTGTTCCATATATCCCTTCCACATTTTTCATATTTCTTCCGATTTTTTCAAGCCATTCCCGACCACGGACAACCATCAGTTTCCAAATTGGGTAACTGTCACCCGCATATTCCACCGCTTCCTCTGTATCTCCATCAATTCTCCACCGATCCGGACTAATATGGTATCGTTGGAAAGCCCTTGTTAACACGAGTCGAAAGATGTTACGAGCGACGTATTTGGTTCAGCGGTTGAGGCGATCGCCATGGTTCTTTATTTCCTTAACAACATCAATATTTCTTTGATATTGCTTTTTTCTTATTTGTTCCTTGTGGATCTGTTGCCGTCCTAAACCCGTCGGATCATTCGGATTTCCACGCGTATTTCTTTCATATTTATAACTGCCTCTTCCCTGTATTTACAAAAAAAGGACTCCCCCAACAGAGAGAGGTGCTCCCAAACGAACATGAAGTTCTAGCAGATGTTACCAGCGCTCAGAGCGGCGAATACGAAGCCAAAGAGGCTCAAGACATAGTGCAGGGGCAGAGTTCCCCATCAGTTTGATTATCAGTGAGATTTACGAGTTTATCATTTTTTTTATCACATAGCACCGGACCATTTCTCCTCCCCCCTCCTCCTCATCCGAACCTCCCCTGAGCATTTCCAACCCTAGGCCCCCTCTCTTTCTCGTTAGGGTGGTAGATCCCTTGCCCCCTTACAATGTACGCAGATGTGACACCTGTAACCGTGTCAAATCCTTCCCCTCCTGTAAAGTGGGGAAGCTCATCCCGAACAAGATCCCCGCTCGCCGCTGGCAAGTGATCTCGGTGGACATGATCGGAGAACTCACCGAGTCAAAGGGTTACAATGCCGTGCTGGTCGTAGTGGATCGCCTATCCAAACGCATCCATGCAATCCCAACGGTGACGACGGTGGACTCAGTGGGAATCGCGCGGCTTTTCCTTGAACACGTCTGGAAGCACCACGGCCTCCCCGAGGAAATCCTCAGTGACAGAGGGAGCGCCTTCGTCTCACACTTCTCGAAAGAACTCGTGGACCTCCTCGGCGTCAAGCTCACCCCTTCGACCCCTTATCACCCCCAAACGGACGGGCAGACGGAACAAGTAAACCAAGAAGTGGAAGCCTACCTTCGGGTATTTGTCAACCACCACCAAGATGATTGGGCAGACTGGCTCCCGCTAGTGGAGTTCGCCTATAACAACCGCGTCCACTCCTCCACCTGCCATACCCCTTTTGAGCTCGACACCGGCCAACACCCCAGGATGGGGACAGAGCCCACACGCACATCTGAGGTGGAAGCTGCTGACGCCTTCTCGTCGAGGATGATGAAGATGCAGGAAGAGGCGAAAGCAGCGCTAGAGCATGCGGCGGACGAGATGGCCTGCTACTACGACCGGAACCACGAGGCAGCCCCTACGTACCAAGAAGGCGACCAGGTCTGGCTCAGCACCCAGAATTACACAACCGACCGCCCAACCAAGAAGCTAGACCATAAATGGACCGGCCCCTTCACAATCGTTAAAGTCGTCTCCCCCGCCGCCGTCAAACTCCGGCTCACCACCCGACAAAGGGGGATCCACCCAGTTGTATCCGTGATGAACATCAGACCACACCACCCTGATGAAATCGCGGAACGCCCCGCCAACCCCCGCCTGGGCCCAGACCTCGTAGATGGAGAAGAGGAGTACGAGGTCGAGAAAATCCTGGACTTTAAGTGGCTACGCCGAAAACTCCGATACCTGGTAAAGTATACAGGCTGGCCACACTTGGAAAACCAATGGCTCACATGCGACCACCTGACCCACGCCTCCGACCTAGTTGAGGAGTTCCATTGAACGCACCCCCACACCCCAGGGAGAGAGAAGGAGAACCGCCCAGCTGCTTCGAGGCGAAGCGGCTTAAGGGGGGGGTGATGTCAGGGCACACCCGCCTGACCCCGCGCCGTACTGTTCTACTCCGCGACCCCCGCTATCAGCCCTGTCCCTCCTTCCTCACTTTTCCCCTTTTCTCTCTATTTCTATTCTACGGTCGACTTCCCTTTTCTCCATGTACCACTACATACCTAACCCCGTTTCCCTGATCGCCGCACGCACCGCGCACACTCCTGCCTACTGAACGGCCGCCTCCGGGATCTCCTGCAGAGACACCCGGGGAGGTGCGGCTGTGCGCGGAGATGACGTGGCCTCCTCCACGTGACCCTGACCGCATGTATATAATAGCGCCTGGGGTGGGAACAGAAGAAGCAGCCTTCTTCTCAACTTCCCACTTCAGGTAAGTACCATAGCTTTTCCCTTTTAATGATAACTCAACTTCCCACTTCAGCCTAAGTGGTCGGGGACACTCACCCCACGACGGGATCGCCGCTACGCACAGCTGCTATCCATCCCACCGAGTCCCACGCGCAGGGACCTCGCCGCTTTCGGAGCTGTCCCTGACAGTCTCCAACGACCATATCCATCGCATAGTCAAAAGACTCTCTCTCTCTCTTTCGTCCTCTATCCCGATACCTTATCCTCTTTGCTCGTTCTACTCCTTTCCCCCCCCTTGTGCAAAGCTTTCCCCATCGGGGTTTTGGTGCTGGCCGAGGTTGTTTGTGTTTCACAGGATTTCCCGCAACCTTTCCATTTGTAGATAGTCTCATGTCATGTACGGAAACTGCCGAAGGCGGTTCCTGTTAACTACAACTACTCTCTACAACTGTCTTGTGTGCCGTCCCTTGTAACAACCCCTTCTTGTGACTCAACTGAACCTGTGTGATTGTACAACTCTCAACATGTCCTATAAGTCTGGTTATGTCGAGTCCTCTAGCAGCCCTCGCCACGAGAACTCGAAGTCACGAGTCAAAGACCCCTGACCTGTATATCATCCTATGGAACCTGTATCCTATGGGACTTCATCACTCAGCTCTCCCCCCAGTGCTCAACGGTCAACGTCATACCACGATCTTGGAGATCGTGAATGCCCTGAGGCCCACATTCCCATGATGCCGGTACGCTCGCTATGCAAGCGCCAAGTAGCCATCCATCCATCGTCTGTTCCCTCCCTCGTCAGTCATCATATTCCCTCGCCAATGGTACATTCCCTTTGGGAACGCCAAGTCACCGAAGGCCCCACTAGTCATGCCTCATTGTACACTCATGATATCAACTCACTACCGGTACGTTCACGCTGCGAACGCCAAGTAACCGATGGCAACTATACAAAGTCTTCACCCATCCCGCAAGTTGCAACCGCACACATGGTACGCTCCATGGAGGAGTGCCAAGTACCCATGGCTGACCCGTCCATCCTGATGTCTCTGACTACCTACCATCAATTCCTCAATAGCTCACTCCATCACGAACCACAATCAATGGGAATTCGATTGTCCACTCCCATGCAAGACTGGGAACACTCATCGATTACATAATATGTTCAGCACATAGAGCCTTTTCCTCGGAGTCCTCAGTAGCGTTTGCACTTTCTTTTTCGGCGGCTCTCTTTTTCTGGTAGGTTTCCTTTTTGGCTTCTGTTGCCGTGCATTTTGTGCGAAGATGGCCGGTCTTTCCACAACTCCAACATGTTTTGCGCGTTAGCCAAGATGGATCACCCTTCCTTCCCTTTGTATCGCTTTCTGCAGCAAGGGGCCTTTGGTGTGAGTGCAAGTTCAGTTTTCGTTCCAAGGTTCTCCCCCTTTGCCCGGGCCCGGAGTTCCTCGGTCTCTACCTCCCCCTTCAGTTTGTCGAGGTCCCAGCTCATGTTGTTAGTTGCTGCTGGGGCGTTCTGGATGAGCAAGGTCTGCAGGGTACTCATGCAAGATGGGAGGGTATGGATGAGTTGCATGGCAATCATTTGATCTTCGATCCGTCCTCGATCGCCAGGGACAAGTTTGTTTACCTCGTGAGCAAGGTTCATAAGGCCAGATAAGAAGTCCGAGATCGATTCGTAGTTGCTGACTTTTGCCTCACAGTACCTAGTTCTCGCATAGTATTCAGCAGAGGCACCAGTCTGCTGGTAGGCACCTTTCAAGGCTCTGAATAGTGTTGCGGCAGGACTTTCAGAGTGGCAAAAAATGTTGTCTTGGACTGAATCGCTGAGAGATAGCCATAATCTTCGGCGAGTATTCCTTTCTCCTTCAACCCATTCCGCATGTTCGGGTATTGTCTTATTGTCAGGGCACACCTGCCTGACCCGGTCCCACCCGGGCCCACCTGGGCCCACCTCACCCGCTCACCCGCTCACCTGCTCCCCGCTACCCATCCTTCCTCCCTCTTCCCTCTTTCCTCTTTCTCCTTTATTTCACTCTCCCTTTCTGTTTATTCTTTCTATTTACATGGACCACCTTCCCTTGTATCATTGTACTGTTGACCCGTCCGGCTCGGACACCCTGGACGACTTCCCGCTACGCCCAGCATGCACACCTGCAGCAGACGCCCTCGGGATCCCCCACAGGGATACCCAGATGGCCACGGCTATCTCCATAGATGACGTGGCACCCATCATGTGACCCAAGCCGCATGTACATAAATGTACCTGAAGTGGGAACTGAAGAAGTAACCTTCTTCTCACGTTTTCCACTTCAGGTAAGTAGTGTAGTTCTTCCTTTTAATAACAATTCACGTTTTCCACTTCAGTCTAAGTGGCCAGGGACTACAGTCCCAGATCGGGCCCGTCAGTACGCGCGCCCACTTTGTCCCCCAAGAGGGTCCCTCCGTTGGGCGCTACAGCCGGGCCCCCTCCACCCTGGACGCGTCCCTGACAGCAGAAGAAGGTTTCAACCTCGTCTCCCCCGCCTCCCCTATCTCCCCTACCTCCCCAGCCATGGTGTCAGAAGAGCAGTATGAGGAGCTGCTAGCCCGCTTCCAAGAGCTCCAAGCCATTGTGGAGAGCCAGGCCCGCAACCATCCTCCACCCCCACCTGCTCCAGCACCCACTCCCGCGCCAGCCCCTGCACCCGCTCCCACGCCCAGACCCAAACCACCCAAGGTCACCCCCCCCACTCCCTTCTCAGGAGCCAGTGAGGACCTGGACCGCTTCAAGGCCGAGTGTGGGATTTACTTCCACATTCGCGCGGCTGAATTCCCCACCGCCCTCTCCCAAATTCTTTTCATGCTGTCTTACATGAAAGGAGGACCTGCAGGGGCATGGGCAACGCAACGCACGATCACGTTGCTGACAGCCGGATCCCCCTCCCTCACCATGGACGAGTTCAACACTGAACTCGACGCCATGTTCCAGGACCCGAACTGGGAGGCCACGGCCAGACAGAAGCTGGCAGCCATCCGACAGGGAAGCGACTCTGTGGACAAGGTCATCCAAGAGTTCGAGATACTGGGGCCCGCCTTGAGGCTGGGCGATGTGGGACTGGTTGACCGTTTCGAGCAGGCCATCAACCCCCGCCTCTGGGAAAGCATATACCGGCTCCGCCCCATGCCCACTACTTGGGCAGAGTGGAAACGCGAGGCCACCCTCCTAGACAACCAGTGGCGACGCTTCCAAGCCACCCAACCGCATGCATTTCCACCCAAACCCCGCTCCTGTCAACCCGACCCCTGTCGACCACGACCCCACTTCACGCATGACCCACACCCACGCCCCCTCGACTCGCACCCGCTCCTCCACCTCCTACCCCAGCAACCCGCCCCACAACGGGAACGGGCCCACAGCTGATGGATCTCGACCGCTCGAGAACTGACCAGAGGCGGTGCTACAACTGTAACACCCCGGGGCACATCCAACGAGACTGCCCACACCCCAAGGTCTGCCGGGCATGACGCCTCCACCCTGAAGACCTTCGGGCGCTGATGGAAGGGCTGAAGAGGCAGTTGACTGAAGGACCAGAGGCAGAGGAAGCAGAGCCGGAAACAGAGACTCAGGGGGATTTTCAGGAAGGCGACCGGTGAGGGATGCGTCCCGGCCGCCCGTAGAGGATAGCTCGTGTAAATACCGCAGCGTGCGTAAGTCAGTGCCAATGCCAAAACTTCACCAAGTTATCGCAAAGAAAAAGAGGAAAACCGCATCCTCAACCCATGAGAGTAGAAGGACCGCAGAGGGAATGCCCGAAGTGGCAGTATCCCCGCCTGCTATCTACGTTCTTTCCAAGCAATCCCCCCGGTCCCTTAACCTCACAGTCAAACTGACCACCCTAACCTCACTTGTGTCCGTGTCCGTATCGGCCCTCCTGGACTCAGGAGCCACCGGGAACTTCGTGAGCCCCGAATTCGTCCGGAAGCACAAGCTTGAGACAACCCCACTCCTGCAACCTATCCCCGTCCGTAACGTTGACGGGACCCCGAACGAGAATGGAGCCATAACTGAGGAGCTGGAAGCCCTCCTGACGTTCGGGTGGCACACAGAGCGAGCCCGCTTCGCGGTCGCAAACCTCGGGTGGCAATCCCTCATCATTGGTCACTCATGGCTGCTACACCACAACCCAGAGGTGGACTGGGCATGGCAGAAGGTCGTCATGTCTCGCTGCCCGTCCTCCTGCAGACAGCCACAAGCACGAGAGGACCAAGACCCTGCCCTAGAGCCTGGGGACAGGATCTACGCTGCAATCATCCCCCCAGGCTGGGGACACGACCTAAGAGCCACCACGACCCCCTCTCAGTGGATGGCCCAGGAGGCCCGCGACCCGGGCGCAGAACCCGCGTCGTTTGAGATGCTGGTGCCAGAGCACTACCAAGACTTCCGGGACGTGTTCTCGAAGGAAGCTTTCGACCAGCTTCCCCCCCGGAAGCCCTGAGACCACGCCATAGACCTGGTACCAGACGCCAAGCTGCCCAGGGGAAAGACCTTCCCCCTCTCATGGCCGGAACAGAAAGAGCTGGATGAGTTCCTGCGTGAGAACTTGCAGAACGGGCACATACGACCGTCCAAGTCCCCAATGGGGGCACCAGTCTTCTTTGTCAAAAAGAAAGACGGGTCACTACGCCTAGTACAGGACTACCGGAAGCTGAACGAGATTACCGTAAAGAACTCGTACCCACTCCTGCTGATCTCAGACGTCCTCGCCCGCCTCCGGAGCACTAAGTACTTCTCCGCCCTGGACCTACGCTGGGGGTTCAACAACGTCCGGATCAAGGATGGGGACGAGTGGAAGGCAGCGTTCGCAACCAACCGAGGGTTGTTCGAGCCCATGGTAATGTTCTTCGGGCTGTGTAACTCCCCTGCGACCTTCCAAACGATGATGAACGATATCCTCAGGGACTTCATCGACCGGGAGGTCGTCATTTGCTACATGGACGATATCCTCATCTTCACGGCTACCCTAGAGGAGCACCGGAAGGGGTCCTGGAAACGCAACGGAAGAGGAGGCTGTTCCTGAAGCCAGAGAAGTGCAAATTCGAGCGGACCCGGATCGAGTACCTCGGCCTCGTCATCTCAGAGGGTAGCGTTGCGATGGACCCCATAAAGATCCGTGGAGTCCTTGACTGGCCCACCCCAACCAAGGTGAAGGAGGTGCAGTCCTTCCTGGGGTTCGTAAATTTCTACCGCCGGTTCATCAAGGACTTCTCTGAAAAGGCACGCCCGCTCCACAAGCTGACCCGGAAGACCCAGGCTTGGAACTGGGGCACGGACGAAGACAATGCCTTCCGCGCCCTTAAGGAAGCTGTCACCACTGCCCCAGTCCTCTCCTTCCCCACTGACTCGGGCCGCTTCAGGCTCGAGTGTGACGCCTCCAACTTCGCAACCGGTGCAGTCCTCTCCCAGCTCCAACCCGATGGGGAGTTCCACCCGGTGGCGTTCATGTCCAAGAGCTTCACGGACGTGGAGTGTAACTACGAGGTGTACGACAAGGAGATGCTCGCGATCGTCCGGGCTCTCGAAGAGTGGCGACACTTCCTAGAAGGTGCGGAGGAGAAAGTCGAGGTCTATACCGACCACCGTAACCTGGGGTACTTCCGGATGGCCCAGAGGCTGAATCGACGCCAGGCTAGGTGGTCCCTCTTCCTCTCTCACTTCCACTTTACCCTTGTCCACCGTCCCGGGAAGCTCATGGGAAAACCGGATGCACTCTCCCGTCGTGCTGACCACCCGAAAGGGAAGGACGACAACGAAGGGCTAACCCTCCTCCAACCAGCCTGGTTTGAGGCTCGTGCAACAGAGGGATTCTCGGTAGAAGGAGAAGAGGTAGGAATTCTAGAGCGGATATGCAAAGCAAAGGACCATGACGAGAAGGTGGTAAAGGCAATGCGAGAGCTGGGAGAAGGGACGCTAAGGTCGGACGAATGGGAGAGGCAGGGTGAACTAGTTCTGTACCGGGGGAGGGTGTACGTCCCTAAAGACCCCCAACTCCGCCATGATCTTGTGCGGCTACACCACGATGCGCGGGCGACGGGACACCCGGGGCGATGGAAAACCCTGGAACTTGTCTCCCGTGACTACTGGTGGCCCCGGATGGCAGAGTATGTTGGGCGGTACGTACGCAGGTGCGACACCTGCAACCGCGTCAAATCTTTCCCCTCACGAAAAGTTGGGAAGCTCACCCCAAACAAGGTCCCCACCCGCTGCTGGCAAGTGATCTCAGTAGATATGGTGGGAGAGCTCCCAGAGTCCAAAGGCTATAATGCCATCTTGGTGGTAGTAGACCACCTGTCCAAGCGTATCCACGCGGTCCTCACCATGACGACCGTAGACTCGGAGGGTATCGCACGGCTCTTTCTAGAGCACATCTGGAGGCACCACAGGCTCCCAGAGGAGATCCTCAGCGACAGAGGGAGCGCCTTCGTCTCCCGCTTCTCGAAAGAGCTCGTGGACCTTCTAGGCGTCAAACTGACCCCTTCGATGCCCTACCACCCCCAGATGGACGGACAGACTGAGCGGGTCAACCAAGAGATCGAAGCTTATCTCCGGGTGTTCGTCAACCACCGACAAGACGACTGGGCTGACTGGCTTCCGCTGGCGGAATTCTCCTACAACAACCGCATCCACTCATCCACCCACCAAACCCCTTTCGAACTCGACACCGGCCAACACCCCAGGATGGGGACAGAGCCCACACGCACGTCTGAGGTGGAAGCTGCTGACGCGTTCTCATCGAGGATGATGAAAATGCAAGAGGAGGCGAAGGCCGCACTGGAACACGCAGCGGACGAGATGGCCCGTTACTACGACCGAGACCGCGAAACAGCCCCAAAGTACCAAGAAGGCGACCGAGTCTGGCTCAGTGCGCAAAACTACACGACTGACCGCCCAACCAAAAAGTTGGACCACAAATGGCTCGGCCCCTTCAAAATCGTCAAAGTCGTCTCCCCTGCTGCCGTCAAACTCCAACTTACCGCACGCCAGAAAGGAATCCACCCGGTTGTATCCGTAACGAACGTCAGACCACACCGCCCAGACGATATCCCAGAACAACCCACTGACCCCCGCCCAGGTCCGGAACTTGTAGACGGAGAAGAAGAGTACGAGGTCGAGAAGGTATTGGACTCTAAGTGGCTACGCCGGAAACTCTGGTATCTGGTAAAGTTCGTTGGTTGGCCAAGCTCAGAGAACCAATGGCTCCAACGGGACAACTTAGCCCATGCCCCCAACCGGATCGAGGAATTCCACAGGACGCACCCCCAAGCCCCAGGGAGAGAAAGAGAGAACCATCTGGCTGCTTCGAGACGAAGCGGCTTAAGGAGGGGGTGATGTCAGGGCACACCCACCTGACCCGGTCCCACCCGGGCCCACCTGGGTGTCAGGGCCCGGCCTCCGTCCGGGGGCAGCCCTACCTCAAAGCTGGACACTTGCGGTGTCCCAGGCAGCCAGGTGCCAGATCCTATCCCAAGCTCCTCAAACTCACTAAGCGGGGATTGAGTTGTCATGTATTATGGAAGGTAGCTACAACTTGCCTAAGCGGGGATTGAGTTGAGAAGAAGGGTAAGTTTCCCTATTCCCCGCTTGGCTGCTATAAAAGGAAATGTACTGTACAGTTCGTAGCGTGACTCTGGGTAGAAGCCGAGCATGTTCCCGCGATGCGGAAAAGGTGTCACATGGGTTAAGGCGAGTTGCTCGCCTTGACCCACGTGATTTTTCCCACGGGTTCGCATGCGGGCTGTAGTTGTGAAAGATGGGAGGATGAGGGAAGTGGGGGGAGGTTAGGGAAGGTGGTTCTGGGGTTGTATGGTCAGGTGTGGTTGCCCTGACATCACCCCCCCTCTATGCCGCTTCGCCTCGGAGCGGCTGGGTGTCTTGGCTGGCGGGTTCTATTGGATCTTTCTTGTCTCGGGGCATCGGGGTGGGATCGATGGAACTCTTCTATGAGCTCTTGAGAGTGCTCTAAGTTTTTGTGGGGGAGCCATTCATTTTCCGAGTTTGGCCAGCCCGAGAATTTAACAAAATACCAGAGTTTTCCATACCTGTACTTGGAGTTTAGGATCTTTTCTACTTCGTATTCTTCTTCTCCATCAATAACTTCTGGGCCGGGGTGGGGGTCTGCTGTGCGCTCGGCGATCTCATCTGGGAGGTAGGGGCGGATGTTGGTGACCGAGACTACCGGGTGGACGCCCTTCAGCTGGGTGGGGAGCTGCAGCTTCACGGCTGCTGGGGACACCACCTTGGTGATGCGGAAGGGGCCAATCCATTTGTGGTCCAGCTTCTTAGTTGGTCGGTCGGTTGTGTAGTTTCGGGAGCTGAGCCAGACCTTCTGCCCTTCTTTGTACTCTGGGGCAGCCTTCCGGTTCCTGTCATAGTACCGGGCCATCTCGTCTGCCGCGTGCTCTAGTGCTGCCTTTGCCTCTTCCTGCATTTTCATCATCCGGGAGGCAAAGGCATCTGCTGCTTCGACATCAGAGGAGCGGGTTGGCTCAGTCCCCATCCGGGGGTGTTGTCCTGAGTCAAGCTCAAATGGGGTCCGGCGGGTGGCTGAGTGGACCCGGTTGTTGTATGCAAACTCAGCTAGTGGGAGCCAGTCAGTCCAATCATCCTGCCGGTGGTTGACAAAGACGCGGAGGTAGGCTTCGATCTCTTGGTTCACGCGTTCTGTCTGCCCATCCGTCTGCGGGTGGTATGGGGTGGATGGGGTGAGCTTGATCCCTAGGAGTGCTGCCAGCTCGCTGGAGAATTTGGACACAAAGGCTGTGCCTCGGTCACTCAGGATCTCCTCCGGAAGGCCATGGTGCCGCCAGACGTGTTCCAGGAACAGCCGGGCTATGCCTGCAGAGTCCACTGTGGTGACGGTAGGAACAGCATGGATCCTCTTGGAGAGGCGGTCTACTACCACCAGGATCGCATTGTAGCCCTTTGACTCTGGGAGCTCGCCTATGGTGTCCACCGAGATTATCTGCCATCGGTGGGAGGGCACTTTGTTTGGGATGAGCTTCCCGACCTTCCGGGAGGGGAAGGATTTTGCCCGTTGGCAGGTGTCGCAGCCTGAGACATAACTAGCTATGTATCGTGACAGTCCCGGCCACCAGTAGTTCCGGGAGATCAGTTCCAGAGTCTTCCATCTGCCTGGGTGTCCTGCTGGGACCGAGTCATGGTGCAACTTCACCAGGTCGTGGCGGAGCTGAGGGTCCCTGGGGACGTATACTCGCCCCCGGTAAAGGATCAAGTCCCCATCTCTATCCCATTCGTCCGGGCGCAGAGAACCTTTTCCTAGTTCTCTTAAGGCCTTCACCACTGCCTCATCATGTTCCTTCCCTTCTCGGATCCTCTTCAACATGTCCGTCTCCTCTCCTCCCATCGACACCCCCTCCGTCACCCGGACTTCAAACCACTCCGGGTGCAGTAGGGTTACACCTGTATTGTCCCCTTCTCCTCGGGGGTGGTCTGCTCTGCGCGACAGAGCATCCGGCTTCCCCATGAGCTTCCCTGGGCGATGGGTTAGCACGAAGTCGAAGCGGGAGAGGTAGAGGGACCAGCGTGCTTGTCGCCGGTTCAACCTCTGGGCCGTTCGGAAGTATGAGAGGTTTTTGTGGTCCGTGAAGATGGCGAACTTCTCTGGGGCCCCTTCTAGGAAGTGGCGCCATTCCTCAAGTGCTCGTATTATGGCGAGCATCTCCTTGTCGTAGATCTCGTAGTTCCTCTCTACCTCCGAGAAGCTCTTAGACATGAAGGCCACCGGGTGGTAGTCTCCATCCGACTGAAGCTGTGAGAGGACTGCCCCCGTCGCAAAGTTGGAGGCGTCACACTCTAGGCGGAATGGGGCAGTGTTGGAGGGGAAGGTGAGCACCGGGGCCGACGTGACTGCTCGCTTCAGGTCCTCAAAGGCAGTCTGTTCTACTAGGCCCCAGGCCCAACGCTGGGTCTTCCGGGTGAGTCGGTGAAGGGGCTTTGCCTTTTCTGAGAAGTCCCGGATAAAGCGGCGGTAGAAGTTGACGAAGCCTAAGAAGGATTGAACCTCCTTGACCTTCGTGGGGACTGGCCAGTCAGTTACTCCCTTCACCTTCACTGGGTCCATCGCAACGTGACCTTCAGAGATGACAAGGCCCAGGTAGTCAATGGTGTTCTTCTCGAACCTGCACTTCTCAGGCTTGAGGAAGAGCTTCCGCCTCTTCAGGGTGGCCAGAACCTCTCGCACGGCCTTCCGGTGCTCTTCAAGAGTGGGGGAGAAGACTAGGATGTCATCCATGTAGCAGATGACATCCCCTCGGTCGATGAACTCCCGCAGGATGTCATTCATCATTGTCTGGAAGGTGGCAGGGGAGTTGCAGAGGCCGAAGAACATCACTGTAGGCTCAAACAGCCCTCGGTTGGTGGCGAAAGCCGCCTTCCACTCATCCCCCTCCTTGATCCGGACATTGTTAAACCCCCATCGTAGGTCTAAGGTTGAGAACCACTTAGCACCCCGGAGGCGGGTGAGGACGTCGGATATCAGGGGGAGTGGGTAGGAGTTTTTAACCGTGACCTCGTTCAGCTTGCGGTAGTCTTGGACTAACCTCAGGGACCCATCCTTTTTCTTCACAAAGAACACAGGGGCCCCTGTCGGGGACTTAGATGGTCTGATCCGCCCGTTTGCGAGGTTCTCCCTGAGGAAGGCATCCAGCTCTTTCTGCTCCGCTGGTGAGAGTGGGAACGTCCTCCCTCGGGGGAGCTTGGTGTCTGGGGCAAGGTCGATGGCATGGTCCCAAGGCTTCCGGGGGGGAGTTCGTTGAAAGCTTCCTTGGAGAATACATCCTGGAAGTCTTGGTAGTGCTCTGGCACCAGTTCCTCGAAGGGGCGTTCTACCGGGGGGCCTTCCTGTGCATCCTGGGCCATTCGCTGAGAGGGGGTGGATGTGGCTCGGAGCTCATGGCCCCACTCTGGTGGGATCATGGCCGCATAGACTCCATCTCCGGGTTCGAGGGCGAAGTCGGGTTCCCTCTGGGTTCCCTGCTTCAGCACTGGGTCGCGGCCATAGCAGGCTGGTGGACACCGGGACAGGGTGACCCTCTGCTTGACCCAGTCTACTTCTGGGTTGTGGTGGAGGAGCCATGAATGGCCAATTATCACTGTCTGGCGGCCCAGGTTAGCAACTGCAAACCGGGCCCGCTCCGTGTGTCGGCCGAATCGGAGGAGCACTTCTACCTCCTCTGTGATGGATCCGTTCTCGTTCAGGGTTCCGTCCACGTTATGGACGGGGACCGGTTGCACTAGAGGCGAAGTCTCTAGGTTGTGCTTCTGGACGAAGTCGCGTCCGATAAACATTCCAGTGGCCCCTGAGTCCAGTAGAGCAGAGGTGGTGACTGAGCGGAGTGAAGTGGTGGACGTCAGTTCCACTGAGAGGTTGAGCGAGCGGGGGGAGTGCTTAGACAGGACGTAAATTGCAGGGGCTGGGACGGCAACCTTGCATGGGGGTTCACCCCCTTCTGGCTTTCTTGGTGTGGCTTTTCTCTTTTTTGCAATTACCCGGAGCAGCTTAGATTGCATGGCCCGTCTGGGGCGGCTGCGGTATTTACAGGTGGGTACATTGCTCTCATCACGCAACCGGGGCACACTCTTCACCGGTCGCCCTCTAGAAAATCCCCCGTTGGATCTTCTTCCGCTTCCTCTGGTTCTGGGGGAGGGGCCTCCACTGCATGATGGCCTCTCAGCGAGTCAATGATCGCTCGAAGGTCCTCTGGGGCCAGCCGGGATGGGGTTCTGGGGCTTTCTTCTTGGAAGGCCCCACGGATCTGGCGAGGTCTCGGCCTTGGGCAGTCGCGGGCTATGTGCCCCGGTTGGTTACAGTTGAAACAGAGCCCACTGCGTCTCTGCTCAGTGCGGGGGGAGCGTGTGCGGTCCAGATCCATTGCCTGAGGGTCTGGCTTTGGGGTTGCAGCAGGAGCAGTGGTGGACGGTGCCAGGGGAGGGGTGGAGCGAGAGAGGAATGGGGAGGGTTTTGCTGCGATGGTGCGAGGTTGGGTGGCTTGGAAACGTCGCCACTGGTTGTCGAGGACGGAGGCCTCACGCTTCCATTCGGCCCAGGTTGCAGGCATCGGGCGGAGGCGGTAGATGCTCTCTCGGAGGCGTGGGTGGAGGGCCTGCTCAAAACGGTCCACAAGGGCGACATCTCCCATCCGTGACACAGGTCCGTGGAGTTCAAACTGCTGGATCAGTTTGTCCACCGACTCGCTGCCTTGCCGAAGTGAGGCCAGCTTCTGCCGAGCTGTGGCCTGGCGGTTGGGGTCAGCAAACATGGAGTCTAGTTCTTGGGCGAAGTCATCGAAAGCGATCCTTGGGGAACCGGGGGCAAGGAGGGAGTTGATGCGCTGGGTAGCCCATGGGCCAGCAGCACCTCCCTTCATGTACGACAGGACGAACAGAACTTGGCTGTGTTCATCTGGGAACTCGGCATGGCGCATGCTCATGTAGAGCCCGCATTCTGCCTTGAAGCGGTCCAGGTCATCTTGCGACCCGGAGAAGGGAGTGGGGGTAGCTACTTTGGGTGGCTTGCGGGTCGGAGCAGCAGCAGCAGCAGGGGGGGGGGCAGGCTGCCTTTGGGTAGCCAGCTGGGTCTGGAGGTCTTGGAGCTGGCGGGTCAGCTCTAGTATCTGTTCTTCTAGCGACATCAGGGGGTGTGGAAGTAGGTTGAACCCTTCTTCTGCTGTCAGGGCCCGGCCTCCGTCCGGGGGCAGCCCTACCTCAAAGCTGGACACTTGCGGTGTCCCAGGCAGCCAGGTGCCAGATCCTATCCCAAGCTCCTCAAACTCACTAAGCGGGGATTGAGTTGTCATGTATTATGGAAGGTAGCTACAACTTGCCTAAGCGGGGATTGAGTTGAGAAGAAGGGTAAGTTTCCCTATTCCCCGCTTGGCTGCTATAAAAGGAAATGTACTGTACAGTTCGTAGCGTGACTCTGGGTAGAAGCCGAGCATGTTCCCGCGATGCGGAAAAGGTGTCACATGGGTTAAGGCGAGTTGCTCGCCTTGACCCACGTGATTTTTCCCACGGGTTCGCATGCGGGCTGTAGTTGTGAAAGATGGGAGGATGAGGGAAGTGGGGGGAGGTTAGGGAAGGTGGTTCTGGGGTTGTATGGTCAGGTGTGGTTGCCCTGACACTGGGCCCACCTCACCCGCTCACCTGCTCACCCGCTCACCTGCTCACCCGCTCACCTGCTCCCCGCTACCCATCCTTCCTCCCTCTTCCCTCTTCCCTCTTTCTCCTTTATTTCACTCTCCCTTTCTGTTTATTCTTTCTATTTACACGGACCACCTTCCCTTGTATCATTGTACTGTTGACCCGTCCGGCTCGGACACCCCAGACGACTTCACGCTACGCCCAGCATGTGCACCTGCAGCGGACGCCCTTGGGATCCCCCATGGGGATACCCGGATGGCCGCGGCTATCTCCGTAGATGACGTGGCACCCGTCATGTGACCCAAGCCGCATGTACATAAATGTACCTGAAGTGGGAACTGAAGAAGTAACCTTCTTCTCATGTTTTCCACTTCAGGTAAGTAGTGTAGTTCTTCCTTTTAATAACAATTCACATTTTCCACTTCAGTCTAAGTGGCCAGGGACTACAGTCCCAGATCGGGCCCGTCAGTACGCGCGCCCGCTTCGTCCCCCGAGAGGGTCCCTCCATCGGGCGCTACAGCTGGGCCCCCTCCACCCCGGACGCGTCCCTGACACTTATCAGATGGTTCAATCAGGCTTCCATCTAGGTAGCCCCAGGTGTGTCCCATAGCAAATTGGAGGTTGATAGACCACCTATTCCAATCGTCGCGTCCCTTCAGCTTAGCGATAGCAAGGACAGCCTTATCGATGGTCAAGTCTTTCAGAGTCATGGTACGTTCTTCGGGTCTGATCCAGAACGAGCAGGTAACGGCGATTCAGAACGAGACAGCTCCTTTCTGAGCAATAGTTCAACAGTGCCATGCGACTTTTAAAGTGGTGGAGTAAAACTGGGCTGATAACCTGTGATAACTGTGCAGCACGATACCTTAATTAGTGAGGTATCAGCTGCTAGCACAAGTCCGGTCCTTATATACATCTTGTAATGACTCTATGCCACTGAGGTGAAACATAAATGGTACAAAAGCGCAAAGACAAAGAGTCTAAGAGGTTGCCGCCGTTTGTGCCTCAAAGCGCCCCTCCCCTTCCCAAAGCGTGAATGTCCGGCCCGGGTGACTCCCTTGACCACCAGTGGCGTTGGGCTGCAACTTCTAACAGGATGCCCTCAGGATCTCCCACAGAGACACCCAGGTGGTTATGGCTGTGATGTGGCATCTGTCATGTGACCCAAGCCGCATGTACATAAAGATACCTGAAGTGGGAACCGAAGAAGTAGCCTTCTTCTCACCTTTCCACTTCAGTCTAAGTGGCCAGGGACCATTGTCCCACATCAGGCCTGTCAGTACACATGCCCGATCCACCCCCCACCAGGCTCTCAGCCCCGGATGCTACACCTGGGCTTCCTCAACCCCAGATGAGTCCCTGACATGAATCCATCCTCAAAATACTTGATGAGCACCCCCTGGGCAAAATCGAAACCAAATGGGTACCAGGACATGAGAACATCAAAGGAAATGACCTCACAGACTCCCTAGCGAAAGAAGGAACCTCTCTCCCCCCCTCCTACCCTTTGACACCTCAGCAGCATTCATGCACAACACAAACAGATGCCGGTACAGAACTGAGTGGATCAAACATTGGAACAGAGACCCTGTTCACCATAGACCATCAGAGTACCTGGCCTGTAACACTACAGAGCCAAACCTAAGTACAATGAAACGCTTCAAATCCCTTGGGCGTAAAAACTTTAGCCACCTTGTTCAACTGTGCATGGGCCACACCTTCATCGGCCAATATTACAAACGTTTCCTCCCAATTGAGAACCCAAGCTGCAGATGAAGTGAATCCACAGAAACACGCAACCACATCCTGATGGAATGCCCGCTATACACCACACACCGAGACCTCCTTCACAACAAAGACAGAGACCTAAACCTAGCCGACCTTCTCGATATGGAAGAGGGTAAAGAGTAGTGAGCTTCCTCAACGTGAGCAGAGCATACGAAAAGAAAACCTCAACTGAATAATGTTGTGAGGCAACAACCTGTGACTCACCAGCAGGTGCACATGACCTGCATGTGACCTACGGTCCTTGTGATTGCGAATGTATAGTTTCTCGTTATTTGGGATTGTTTTCTTTTTCCTCAGTTCTCGCTATGGATAATGTGGACTAGAATGAAATAATACTCAGTTTTGCGGTTGTGAACACAATGAGAACTGTAATTGGGTATATCTACCTAGAATGAAATAATACTAGGTGAAGATTTAGAATAAGTAAACAAGTTGTTAGAACGGGCGGAAACGGACGACTCCGGAGTGGAATCGGAGACTTAGCGTGGAGGGACCTTGGCCTCAGCGACTCAAGCGGAGCGCTGTGCCATTGCTGTTTGTCCATTTGGTCCTTAATTTCACAGTAGGTGAGCAGGAAGTCTCTTGGGGGCATTTCAGGTCGATTTCGGACTGAAACCAGATGAGTATGTACAAGCGCCGATATATAAAGAAGGGGCAAAAGCACAAGGAGAACAAAGGGTGACCGAATCGGAACGAAGACGTCTGAACGGGAACAAAGGGTGAAGGGAGCGGAGCGGTACCGAAGGTCACAGGGCAAGACCTGTGATACGTCCGAAAGGAGGTAGAGAGGGCGAGGCCCAGAGGGGCAGGAGGATGAGGGGAAGTGGGGGTGATGACTAACTGGCTAGAATAGAAGGAAGCAGTAGTCCAAATAGGGATGAGGGGGAATTGCGAGAAATACATTACAAAACGGCGAGAGTGCCGGAGGCGGTCCGCGAAGCTCGGGGGTTGCGGAGCTTACGGAGGTTACGGAGGCGGGGTTGGAAGTCCGAGGAATATTGGCAATGGTGTTTACGTAGTATGAGGTCACCAATGCAATGGACTAAGACCGAGGTGGAGTCAAAGTCCGAGGTAGGGACTATGACGGAGGCTCGGAGTAAGGTACGAACGGTGTCCGAGTACGAAGTACGGAACAGCGGTGGACGGTCGTAACTTGGCAGAAGGGTGACGGATGAGTAACGGAGGGAGGAGAGAGGGGACAGGTAAGGAAGAGGGAGTGGCGGAAAGGAGAGTAGTCAGGTCCGAAGGTGAGTATCGGAACGGACGGGGGAAGCGTAGGGGGATGACGGGAGGGTGGAGGTGTTGTGAGGGAGGAGCGGAGTTGTAGGAAGGGTGGCGAGTGGGGCGATGTTCGGTCCGAGATGAGTATCGGAGCGGACGGAGAAAGGGTCGGAGAGGTAAGAGGAGGGGTGTGTTGCAAAGACCGAAGGTGAGTATCGGAACGGCAGAGGTAGGTTATGACTCCGGAGGTGAAGAGGGTGGAGGTCCGGAAGTCAGGTCGGGGTCAGGTATGCACGGATATGACACAAGTGAACATAATAAAAGGTATACTGACCTCAGTCTCACGGTTGTGAACGCAATGAGAACTGAGGGCATCAGCGAAGTAAACATCAAGCTTTTAAGCGTCGATTACTTGAATGTAACAGGAGTGAAAGTTATTACAAATAAAGGAAAGTGAAGTGACCAACAGGTCGGAAAAAGGAAGATAAATGCTAAATAAACATATAGTGATAAGACAGTAGAGACCGACTAGAAATTGTCAGGGCACACCTGCCTGACCCTGCACCGCACCCCGCACCGTACTGCCCCACTCCGCTTTCCCCGCTATCACCCCCCGTCCCTCCTTCCTCACTTTCCCCTTTTCTCTCTATTTCTATTCTACGGTTGATTTCCCTTTTCTCCATGTACCACTATGTACCTAACCCTGCTCCCCTGATCGCCGTGCACACTCCTGCCTGCTGAACGGCCACCTCCAGGATCTCCCGTGGAGACACCTGGGGAGGTGCAGCTGTGTGCAGAGATGACATGGCTTCTCCCATGTGACCCTAACCGCATGTATATAATAGCGCCTGGGGTGGGAACAGAAGAAGCAGCCTTCTTCTCAATTTCCCACTTCAGCCTAAGTGGTCGGGGATGCTCACCCCGTGACGGGACCGCCACTATGCATAGCCGACACCTGTCCCATTGAGTCCCTCACGCCGGGACCTCGCCGCTTTTGGAGCTGTCCCTGACAGAAATAAACCTAACATCAATCATCGGGTGTCTCACCAAGATAATGTAGGTCAGGTATCCTTGCGCTAAAGCATCAAACCAACCATTGCTGTCTTACAACAACGGAGACTGAGGTCAGTTTCCTCTTTGACATTCCTCATAACTTAGTAACTCATTCCAACTAGTACATTATTATAGGTTAGAATGCTAATAATATCAGTTCTCGCTACGGATGTTAGAACAGGCAGATTCGGACAACTCCGGAGTGGAATCAGAGACTTAGCGTGGAAGGACCTCAGCCTCAGCGACTCAGGCGGAGCGCTGTGCCATTGCTGGTTGTCCTGGGGGTCCCTAATTTTGAATCTAGCAGAGGGGAAGTCTCTTGGGGGAATTCAAGTTGATTTCGGACTGAGGTTACAAGTTACTATGTACATTGTATATAAGGAGGGGTCCGGAATCAAAAGGAGCAAGGGTACTCCGAAAGCAGACAAAGGGAGCTGGAAGGAGGAACAACACCGAGGGTCAAGTGTTTGACTCAATGGTGTTTCCCAAAGGAGGAGTGAAGGGCCAAGGCCCAAGGAGGCAGGAAGGAGGATGGGAGTGGGGAATGGCCAGCTGACTGAATAGAAAGGAAGCAGCAGCCCAAATAGGAATGAGGGAGAATAGCGGAATTGAATGGAGCAATGCAATAGTTGCAAGGTCCGACATAAGTCCGGAAAGTCCGAACTCGGAAGTTAAACTCCGGAATATTGGCAAACATAATTAAATGGAATGAGCTAACCAATACAATGGGTATAAGCGGAGGTGGGGTCAAAGTCCGAGGTCGGAGCTAAGACCGGAGGTTCCGGAGATGGAGACGCGAACGGGATTCCGGAGCGGAGGTCCGGAGTCGGGAGCATAGGTGTTGCATGCTCATCTGGGAGGTGTCGAGGTTGAGGTCGGACTGTCAGGGATCAGCCCCTGACCCCACTGTCAGGGCACCCAACCACACCCCAGAACCACCCTCCCAGACTTCCCCCACTTCCCTGACCTCCCCATCCCTACATATCTCTCACAACTTCAGCCCACATGTGAGCCTGTGGGAAAATCACGTGGGTCAAGGCGAGCAACTCGCCTTAACCCATGTGACACCTTTTCTGAGTCACGGGAACATGCTTGGCTTCTACCCAGAGTCACGTTACTGTCAGGGCACACCACGCCGCTCTGCTCCGTGCCGCACCCTCCTGCTGCCTGTTATAGGAATGGACCAGAATCTTATGGTCCATGGTTACAAGCAAGTAGAACCAGGTATGCCTCCTTATTGTTTTCCCCTATTTCTCTACCCAAACCCCATGCCAAGCTTTCCCACTGGGTTTTGGTGCTGGCTGGGGGAATTGTTGAATTTCAAGGGACTTCCCTTGACCATTACAACTTTTATATTAGATAAATAAACTAGTCATATGACATGTAAAGGCAAATGCTGAAAGAGGTTTTCTTCATCTAATACATAACCCACAAAACCTTGTACCGCGATTGTAACTGCCACACCATTGTGCCACCACTGTAAGCCTTCTCTGTAACATCTGACTTGGTCCATATCGATGTCTACATCGATATTCTTACAATCTGTGAGAAAACCTCATCGGCCTGGTGAGTGCTCAGACACCGGACCTCACTCTTCCCACTCCCACCCCCCACTGGGTGGTTGAGCTCCCATTCCTATCCTTCCTGTAGTACCCTACTGGGTCCTACAACCCTTCCTCCCTTCTTGGGAGGGAGAAGTGACCCAGGCAGCCCCAGGATGCCTAGCCACGTACCTGCGGGCCCAAATTCCCACGGTCACTCACTACCGTGCTCTGGTCAACCAACCTGTCTGTCCCAACAAATCCCGCTACCAGTACGCTCCCTTGAGCGCCAAGTAACCGATAGACAACCACTGGGCTACTCCCTCAAGGAGTGCCAACTACCCACGCTACCGGTATGCTCACATGAGCACCAAGTCACCGCTAGCCAACTGTTAGATGGCTCCCTCAAGGAGTCCCCATTATACCCGCTGCCAGTATGCTCCTTGGAGCACCAAGTTGCCACTAGCCAACTGTTAGGTGGCTCCCTCAAGGAGCCCCCATTATACCTGCTGCCGGTACGCTCCTCAGAGCACCAAGTTACCGTTAGTACACCCAGTCTCAGATCTCCTGCTCTCCCTTCAACGGCTATGCAGCCACCTCTGTCCATGAGCAGAACGACACAGGTTGGGTTCCCTGGAACCCATTCCTGTAACACTGCCCCTCTTCCCTTCTTCCTTTGCCTTCCTTCTTTCTTTCTTTCCTTTCTTTCTTTATACGGATGACCTCTCCCCTTACCCATGTAGCACGGACATGTCCGGTGCCGAGTACCCTGCGTGGATACTGCGCCACCGGATACGCTGCGCATCTTCACTTGTACTTCTCCCCTCTGACACCCGGGCTGACGTGGCACCCCCACGTGACCCGTTCCCACCTGTATATAAACTGAGCCGAAGCAGAACCGAAGAAGCAGCCTTCTTCTCACTACTGCTTCAGGCAAGTGTCTTACTTTAGTTTAGCTTAGTCTTTCATCCTAATAACAATCACTACTGCTTCAGCCTAAGAAGCCGGACAGGGACGCGAGCCCAAGTAAGGGCCATTCACTATACATTCCTGCCACTCCACCGCTGCCTGGGCCGCTAGCGCCAGGGGCTATGCCGCCACCGCCACCTCTCCTGTACTGTCCCTGACAGCAGAAGAAGGCTTCAACTTGGTCTCCCCCGCCTCCTCCAGCATGGTGACCGAGGAGCAGTACCAGGACCTGCTGACCAGGTTCCAGGAACTGCAAGCGATCCTTGAGAGCAGAATCCAAAACCCACCACCCGCACCCACACCCACGCCCACACCTGCACCCAAACCCAAAGCACCCAAGGTCGCTGCACCCACCACCTTCGCTGGCGCAAGCGAGGACCTTGACCACTTCAAGGTGGAATGCGGGATCTATTTCCATGTCCACATGGCAGAGTTCCCCAACACCCCGTCCCAGATCCTCTTCGTCTTGTCGTACATGAAAGGAGGAGCTGCAGGAGCATGGGCTACACAGCGCATGATCATGCTGCTGACAGTGGGATCTCCCACAATCACTATGGACGACTTTATGGCAGAGCTCGATGCCATGTTCCAAGATCCAAACCGCGAAGCCACTGCCTGACAGAAGCTCGCTGCCCTGCGGCAGGGTACTGACTCCATGGACAAAATTATCCAGGAGTTCGAGATCCATGGCCCCGCCTTGCGGCTAGGTGACATAGGGCTGGTAGACCGCTTCGAACAAGCGATCAATGTGCAGCTCCATGAGAGCATGTATCACCTGCACCCCATGCCAAGGACCTGGGCAGAATGGAAACGAGAAGCCACCCTCCTCGACAACCAGTGGCAGCGCTTCCAGGCGACGCAACCCCACCTCCCCCTGTTTAAACCGCCCCTCCCCCCCGTGAGACCGCCACTGACAACCCCCCAGCCCTTCGCACGCCCGCCACCCGGACCCCTACCGTGAGCCGCCACCGCCCCCATGACCCCACAGTCACGGCCCCACGCCCCCAGCTCCGCTCCCTCAGCCGATGGACCTCGACCGTTCAAGGGCTGACCCACAGCGAGGGCTGTGCCACAACTGCAACGCCCCAGGGCACTTTGCACGAGACTGCCCCTCCCAAAAGTTTGCTGAATACACCGCATGCACCCAGAGGACCTTTGAGCACTAGCGGAAGGGCTGAGAAGCCAGCTGATGGGGACACCTGAAAGAGATGAAGAGGGAGAGGAAGCAGACCCCCCGGAGGATTTTCGGGAAGGCAACCGGTGAGGGATGCGTCCCGGCCGCCTATGAGCAATAGTACCCAGTGTAAATACCGAGATATGCACGAGTCCGCACCGTCATCCAAATTCCACCGGGTAATTGCTAAGAAACAGAGGAAAACCGCATCCTCAACCAAGAAAGGCATGAAAGCTGCTGGCCCACCACTTGAGGTGGCCGTCTCCCCACCTGCCATCTATGTGCTCACCAAACAGTCCCCCCGCTCCCTCAACATGAAAGTAAAAGTGACTGCATTACCCTCCCTCACCGCAGTCGCCGTTTCGGCACTGTTAGATTCCGGTGCGACCGGGAACTTCGTAAGCCCAGACTTCATCCAGAAGCACAGGCTCGAGACAACCCCGCTCCCCCAACCTATCCCAGTGCGCAATGTAGATGGAACGCCAAACGAGAATGGAGCCATCACTGAAGAGCTGGAAGCCCTGCTGACGTTCGGGCAACACACAGAGCGGGCCCGCTTTGCCATGGCAAACCTAGGGCAGTGTCATATCCATTCCCAGCCATCGACTTCCGGTTCCTCCGATCCCTCTGGTCTAACTCCGCTCCTCCCTCACTAACCTCGGAGCTCCCGTATTCCGCGATCCCCTCGGTACCCCTCGATGGTCACCACCCCCTCATTTCAATTTATTACCTACACCTCCCTAAGTACGGAGCCCCGAAGACTTCCGGACAGCTCCGACGTCTGCTAGTGCACTCCCGCCTCCGCTGGGCAATACACTCGCCTGCCCTGCAGAGCCCACCTTCGGGCCTATCCCTCCTTTCCGTTTCTGGGTTATCGCCTGCCTTTCCGCTAACCCTGCGACCCGACTCGTCGGTAATATTCAGTCGGCTAATGTTTAAACCCCGTTAGCTCCGCTCCGTTCGGCTCCGCCAATTGCGGAACCGTCTCCGCTGTAACCATATATATATCCCACTTGTGCATAGGTTACACCCCAGTAATAAAATCAACTAGAGTTACCCCCCTTCGGTTCTGATTGCCAGTCAGTAAGTTAGGGCACGGATGTGTCACTAGGCACAGCGCTCTTGGCAGAAGTCGCTGAGGCCAAAGCCCTCCGCTATGGAGACACTCCCTCGTCTCGAATCTGGTCTCTGACAGGCAGCAGTCCCTTATCATCAGGCACTCGTGGCTGCTACACCACAACCCAGAGGTCGACTGGGCACGGCAGAAGGTCACCATGTCCCACTGCCCCTCCTCCTGCCGGTTGTTGCAAGCAGCCGCTGAGCAGACCCCTGAGGTGGAGCCTGGGGACGGGATCTACGCTGCCATAATCCCACCAGAGTGGAGGCATGACCTAAGGGTGACAACCACACCGTCCCAACACCTAGCGGAAGAAGCCCAAGATGCGGAGGCGAAACCGCTGACGATGGAGGAGCTGGTACCTGAGCACTACAGAGACTTCCGAGATGTATTCTCGAAGGAAGCCTTCGACGTCCTGCCCCCCCAGAAGCCTTGGGACCATGCTATTGACCTAACCCCAGATGCCAAGCTCCCTAGAGGCAAGACCTTTCCCCTATCCCGACCGGAACAGAAAGAGCTGGACGAGTTCCTACGAGAGAACCTGCGGAATGGGCACATACACCCGTCAAAGTCGCCGATGGGCGCCCCCGTATTCTTTGTCAAGAAGAAGGACGGGTCCCTGTGCCTGGTCCAGGATTACCGAAAGCTCAACGAGATAACAGTCAAGAACTTGTACCCCCTCCCACTCATTTCTGACGTCCTCACGCACTGTCATGACCATGCATTCTGGCCCATTAGCCGCCCGTCCCGATGCCGCCCAAGCCTATTCCCGCTGTGTGAGCGCGAGCACGAGCCCCGACCTCAGCCCTATCCTCCCTGAGGGCTCCCTGCTCACTCCCTCACTTGCCCCTAGGCTCCCCTACACTTGGCCGACTCCCCCACAGCCACACCGACCTCCCTGCCCCGAGTCCGCCTCTGGCACCGACCTAGCGTGACTCCGCGACATCGCCTACTCCGCTATGATACCATCGCCGCTATCACGGCCCTACACCCCTTCGTTTATTTATCTGTTATTGTTTGTTTTGACCCTCGGTCATTGCCGGCCGCTGTGCGGCCAACCCCGCTCATTGTTCCTATTTGCTTCCGGACCCTTCGGCCTTCGGCCCGGGTCCGCTTCTATTCATTCTATCTTCATATATATATCCTGTATACTACATTATAGTACCTCAGCTCTAATATCGAGATGACCACGACCCCTAAGTCCTGACCCCAACAAGGCAACCCCAGTGAGTCCGAAATGAGGGCCAAGAGACAGCTAGGGGGCACAGCACTCCCTTTAGAGTTGCTGAGGCCAAATGCCCTACCCCCGGGCCTTGTTCACGGCATCACGATCACGGCTATCGCGGCCTATAGCGGCCCGCATAGGCGACCTTCGGTGCCGACCCCGGACCAGTGTCTAACACGCGCCTTCGCAACACAAAGTACTTCTCGGCACTAGATCTGCACTGGGGGTTCAACAACGTATGGATCAAAGATGGTGACGAGTGGAAAGCGGTGTTTGCGACCAACCGGGGCCTGTTCGAACCCATGGTGATGTTCTTTGGGCTATGCAACTCCCCAGAAACCTTCCAAACCATGATGAACGACATCCTCCGGGACTTCATCGACCGAGAGTGTTACAAAAATGGGGCTGGAAGCGCCCATTTTCGTCCGTTCGAGGCGCAGGAAAGGGGAAAGGTTGGGGAATGGGGTTCATATGGTTATACAGATGTTATCACAGGCAGTTTAACATTAGTTGTAACAGATGTTAGCACAGCGGGTTTTTGGTTGTTTATTGATTGGTTAAACTCAATTACTATACAAATCATGTGATACAGAACCCATAAGAGTCTAAAATGGGAAATTCCCATTTCCATAACAGAGAGGTTGTTATCTGCTACATGGACGACATCCTGATCTTCACATCCACCCTAGAGGAGCATCGGAAGGTTGTGTGGGAAGTGCTGGAGATGTTGCGAAGGAGGAAGCTCTTCCTCAAACCGGAAAAGTGCAAGTTTGAACGGCACCGCATCGAATACCTCAGACTTGTCATCTCCGAGGGTAGTGTCACCATGGACCCAGTGAAAGTCCAAGGGTCCTTGACTGGCCAACACCAACGAAGGTGAAGGAGGTACAATCCTTCCTGGGCTTCATAAACTTCTACCGTCGCTTCATCAAGGACTTCTCTGAGACAGCGCAGCCACTCCACACCCTGACCCGCAAAGCAAAGACCTGGACATGGGGGGAGAATGAAGAGCGCGCCTTCAGCGCCCTCAAGGTCGCCATTACCTCCACCCCCATCCTTGCTTTTCCCGCTGACTCCAGCCGCTACAAACTCGAATGCGATGCCTCCAACTTTGCCACTGGCACCGTTCTGTCCCAGCTCCAAACCGACGGCAAGTTCCACCCCATCACCTTCATGTCCAAGAGCTTCACCAAAGTAGAACGCAACTACGAAATCTATGACAAAGAAATGCTCGCGATAGTCCGAGCGCTGGAAGAGTAGCGTCATTTCGTAGAAGGGGCTGAGGAGAAGGTCGATATCTACACAGACCACCGCAACCTAGGCTACTTCCGCACCACGCAGAGGCTGAATCACTGCCAAGTGCAGTGGTCACTGTTCCTGTCCCGCTTCCACTTCACCCTCATCCACCGACCAGGGAAACTCATGGGGAAGCTGGACGCCCTCTCCCGCTGCGCCGACCACCCGAAGGGAAGGGATGACAACAACAGCCTGACCCTCCTACAGCCAGAATGGTTTGAAGCCCATGTGACCGAGGCCATCACAGTGGAGGGAGAAGAGGCAGCCATCCTGGAAAGAATACATGTGGCGAAGGACTGCGACGAGAAGGTGGTGAAAGTGCTGAAGGAGCTGGGAGATGGAACCCTCAGGACGGATGAATGGAGCAAAGATGGAGAGCTGGTCCTCTACCGGGGAAAGGTATATGTCCTGAAGAACCCGCAACTCCGCCACGACCTGGTGCAGCTACACCACGACGTGCGGGTGACAGGACACCCGGGGCGATGGAAAACCCTGGAGTTCGTCTCCCGCGATTACTGGTGGCCCCGGATGGTGGAGTATATAGGCCGTTACGTGGTGGGGTGCAATGCCTGCAATCGAGTCAAGTCATTCCCCTTGCGGAAGGTGGGGAAGCTCATGCCAAACAAGATCCCCACCCGCCGCTGGCAGGTAATCTCTGTGGATATGATTGGAGAGCTCCCTGAGTCTAAGGGCTACAATGCCATCCTAGTGGTGGTGGACAGCCTATCTAAGCGCATCCACGCAATCCCCGCAGTCACGGCGGTAGACTCGGCCAGGATCGCCCGACTCTTCCTCGAACATGTCTGGAAGCATCATGGGCTCCCTGAGGAGATTCTCAGCGACAGAGGGAGTGCCTTCATCTCTCAGTTCTCCAAAGAGCTAGCGGCCCTGCTAGCGGTCAAGCTGACCCCTTCGGCACCCTACCACCCACAGATGGACGGACAGACAGAGCGAGGGAACCAGGAGATAGAAGCCTACCTCCGAGTGTTTGTTAACCACTGCCAGGATGATTGGGCAGACTGGCTCCCGCTAGCAGAGTTCTCCCATAATAACCGCATCCACGCCTCGACCCTCCACACCCCCTTTGAGCTTGTCAGGGACCAACCCAGGGTCGAGAGCGCCCGGGTGTATTGCCTGGGGCTGAGGGTCCGGTAGGTATGATGTGGGTGCGTGTAACCACAGGCCCGAAGCAGACAAGGGTCCCTGGTGTCAGAGTCCGCGCGTCAGTTCACGCGTAAGAATCTCCCTGGGAAACTAGTCGTTGTAAAAGCTGGGGGGCCAACCCAGCTGGCAATAAGGCCTTATATACATGAGTTCCGCAACTCATAAGAGCGCGGCTACATTGGGAACACATGGTAGCCGATAGAGAAGCGACATGAAATAGGAGAATAGATCATGTGGATAAGGGGCGATAACGGGTGAGGGATGACGCGATAGCGGAAATAGCGCATTGAATACAGCCTGCATTCTAACTACGGCAAATCACACGCAGATATCGGCTTACGGGTACTCAACCTATCCGGATAGGGGTCAGGGCCGGCTGGATAACCGTCCGTGCCCTGACACCTGGCCACTCAGGCTAAAGTGGGAAATGTGAGAAGAAGGTTGCTTCTCAGTTCCCACTTAGGCTGTGTTTATATACATGTGGTTGAGGCCATGTGGGAAGCGCCACATCATCTACGCACACAGCTGCATTCGTCCGGGTACCTCTGTAAGAGGTCCTAGGAGTGTCCGGTATGCAGGAGGTCATCCAGTGTGTCCGGGTCCGGGCGCATTACACTGCAGCCGGGTCAATGGTACATTGATACAAAGGAAGTCATCCGTGTGATAAGAAAAGAATAAAGAGGAAAGAAGAAAGAGAAGAGTAAAAGGGGAAGAGGGGGAGGTTGGGAGGAGCGGATGGTGGGGCACCGGGCGAGGTGGGGCTGGGTCAGGCAGGTGTGCCCTGACATCACCCCCTCCTTAAGCCACTTCGCCTTGAAGCGGCCAGGTGGTTCTCCCTCTCTCTCCCTGGGGCTTGGGGGTGCATTCTGTGGAATTCCTCGATTCAGTCAGGGGCGTGGGTTAAGTGGTCCTGCTGGAGCCACTGGTTCTCCGAGTTTGGCCAGCCTGTGAACTTTACTAGGTACCAGAGTTTCCGGCGTAGCCATTTGGAGTCCAATACCTTTTCAACTTCGTACTCCTCTTCTCCATCTACGAGTTCCAGGCCCGGGCGGGGGTCGAGGGGTCGTTCTGCGATTTCATCCAGGTGGTGCGGCCTGATGTTTGTTACAGATACAACCAGGTGGATTCCTTTCTGTTGTGCAGTGAGTTGGAGTTTGACAGCAGCAGGGGAGACGACTTTGACTATCTTGAAGGGGCCGAGCCATTTGTGGTCTAGTTTTTTGGTGGGGCGGTCAGTTGTGTAGTTCTGGGCATTGAGCCAGACTTGGTCACCCTCTTGGTATTTGGGGGCTGCTTCACGGCCCTGATCGTAATAGCGGGCCATCTTGTCTGCTGCATGTTCTAGCGCTGCCTTCGCCTCCTCCTGCATTTTCATCATCCTTGACAAAAAGGCATCAGCAGCCTCTACTTCAGACGTATGGGTGGGTTCTGTCCCCATCCTGGGGTGTTGCCCGGTGTCGAGTTTGAAGGGGGTCCGGTGGGTGGATGAGTGGATGCAATTGTTGTAGGCGAACTCTGCTAACGGGAGCCAGCCTGCCCAGTCGTCCTGGCAGTGGTTGACAGACACCCGGAGGTAGGCTTCGATCTCTTTGTTGACCCGCTCGGTTTGCCCATCTGTCTGGGGGTGGTAGGGTGTCAAAGGGGTGAGTTTGACTCCAAGGAGGTCCGTGAGCTCTCTCGAGAAGTGGGAGACGAAGGCGCTCCCTCTGTCACTGAGGATCTCCTCTGGGAGCCCGTGATGCTTCCAGATGTGTTCCAGGAAGAGCCGCGCGATGCCCACTGAGTCTATCGTCGTTACTGTGGGGACTGCGTGGATGCATTTGGACAGGCAGTCCACCACAACCAGGATGGCATTGTACCCTTTCGACTCTGGGAGCTCTCCTACCATGTCCACTGAGATTATCTGCCAGCGGTGGGTGGGTGTCAGGGCCCGGCCTCGGACTCGGAGGCTCCCTGACCTCAACCCCCATCTAAACTGTCCTCACACTATGCAGGGCATGAGATGTATAGTAAAGGAAATAGAATATGTACACTTGCCTATGCGGGGCATGAGATGAGAAGAAGGGTAAAGGTCTCATCTCCCCACATGGTTGCTATATAAAGGAATGGGTCACATGCCCACAACTATACAGCTCCTAGAGTTGTGTAGTGTGACCCGGAGGGAACATCCAGGTGGCAGTGCCCAGTAAGCGTGGGAACGTTCTGGGCGAGTTGCTCGCCCAGAACTGTGGCTGTGACCCGTGGGAACATTCTGGGCGAGCTGCTCGCTCAGAAAGTTCCCACGCTATCCCGTGTGCGCGGATACACAACACAGAAAGGCAACAATGAAGGAATGGAAGGAAGGGATTGGTTGGGGAGTCTGGGGCACCCTAGGGCAGGGTGCTGAACCCTGACAGTGGGGACCTTGTTTGGGGTGAGCTTCCCAACCTTTCGTGAGGGGAAAGGTTTGACTCAGTTGCAGGTATCGCACCCACATACGTACCGCCTGATGTACTCTGCCATCCGGGGCCACCAGTAGTCACAGGAAACAAGTTCTAGGGTTTTCCATCGCCCCAGATGCCCCATTGCCCATGCGTCGTGGTGCAACCGCACCAGGTCATGGCAGAGTTGTGGGTCTTTCAGTACATACACCTTTCCTCAGGATAGGATTAACTCTCCTTGCTTCTCCCATTCATCTGACCTCAGGGTCCCTTCTCCCAGTTCCCGCATGGCTTTTACCACCCTCTCGTTGTGCTCCTTCGCTCCACGTATCCTCTCTAGGATCCCTGCCTCTTCTCCCTCTACCGAGATCGCTGCTGTTGCCCGGGCTTCAAACCAGGTGGGTTGGAGGAGTGTCAGCCCCTCGTTGTCATCCTTCCCCTTCAGGTGGTCAGCGCATCGTGAGAGTGCATCTGGCTTCCCCATGAGTTTCCCTGGGCGGTGGACGAGGGTGAAATAGAAGTGGGAGAGGAAGAGGGACCACCATGCTTGGCGCCGGTTCAGCCTCTGGGCCGTGCGGAAGTACCCCAAGTTGCGGTGATCCGTGTAGACCTCAACCCTCTCCTCGGCGCCCTCCAGGAAGTGCCGCCACTCTTCAAGGGCTCGGACGATCACAAGCATCTCCTTGTCGTATACCTCATAGTTGTGTTCCACATCCGTAAAGCTTTTGGACATGAACGCTACCGGGTGGAACTCTCTGTCCGACTGGAGCTGAGAGAGGACTGCACCGGTTGCGAAGTTGGAGGTGTCACACTCGAGCCTGAAGCGGCCGGAGTCGGTGGGGAAGGAGAGGACGGGGGCAGTGGTGACGGCCTCCTTAAGGGTGTGGAAGGCATGGTCCTCGTTGTAACGGGTCTATCGCCTAGACTCGAGACAGAGAGAAGGGGGAGGGTGGTAGTGTGTGCAGGTGTGGTTCGTGAGGCCGGGTCTTGGTCCGTGGGCGCTACTGAGTCTGCAAAAACCTCAAACAAACACTCACCTACGTCTCTCTTGGACGTCAAGGCTGAGTATTATGATGTGAGGGGTCTTAGACGTGAGCAACTAGCTCAGAGGGGGTGTTAGGGTCGTGGATGGTGTCTTTGCCACTTGGATGTAACTTCTGCTTGTCCCTTCACGGGTCTATTCAATACTAACTTGTTATGTACAAGCTGTTATCTAGTTTATATATGTTTGAAATGGAATGAATGGCATGGGGGAATGTAAACGGGCCGTTAGGCAACCGTAAATGATGAATATCCAATTGGGAACAAAGAAACAATAAAAGAAAAATGAATGAATGGGGAATATGTGATAACGGGTCCGAAATGGAAATTGTGAAGGTTAACTCCGCAACACTTCGCCACAGCGCCCGCCTATCCTCCCGTCAGCAACCTCCTCGTCTCCAGCTTTCCAACGAGCCCCTATTCGTCCCATTTGGTGCAGTACTTCTTGAGATGTGGCCATTGACAGGTGCTGTCAAGACCACGTGAGAGTATACTCCGTGCTGAACCATCCGGGTATGGGATTGCCATTCTGGGAAATGCTCCGGGGGTGAAGAAGGGTGGTAGAGCATCACTATCGGGTGGAAAAACGGCTGGGTTGTGAGTGTGGGTGTGGAGGTCTGGAGAGGGGGTGAAATTGGCGGCATGGTTGGGCGTGGGAATTTTGCTTGGGGTTGTCGGGAATGATGGGGAAAATAAGGAAAAATATGGAGTGAGTGTATGGAGTGTTGGATAGTGATAGAATGAGTATCGGGAGCGTCAGCGAATATGTACTGCGTGTTGGTGACCAAATTCCGCAGAATCCGACTTTTTGCGGTACATGGAGTTGTCCCCACAACATCGTCCGGGCCCCAGTTCCAGACCTTGGTCTTCCAGGTCAGTGCATGAAGCGGGCAGGCCTTCTCAGAGAAGTCTCTGATGAACCGGCGATAGAAATTCACAAACCCTAGGAAGGACTGCACTTCCTTTACCTTGGTTGGGGTGGGCCAGTCAAGGACTCCTCTAATCTTCACAGGGTCCATCGCAACACTTCCCTCAGAGATGACAAGTCCGAGATACTCAATCTGCGTCCGCTCGAACTTGCACTTCTCTGGCTTCAGGAAGAGCTTCCTCTTTCGCAACATCTCCAGGACTTCTTGGACGACCCTCCGGTGCTCCTCTAGGGTAGTGGTGAAAATGAGGATGTCATCCATGTAACAGATGACAACCTCCCAGTCGATGAAATCCTGGAGGATGTCGTTCATCATGGTTTGGAAGGTCGCAGGTGAGTTGCATAGCCCGAAGAACATTACCATGGGCTCAAACAGCCCCCGGTTGGTTGCGAATGCGGCCTTCCACTCGTCACCATCCTTGATTCGGACGTTGTTGAACCCCCAGCGCAGGTCTAGCGCTGAGAAGTACTTGGCATTGCGGAGGTGGGCAAGGACATCAGAGATGAGCGGGAGTGGGTACGAGTTCTTTACTGTGATCTCGTTCAGTTTCCGGTAGTCCTGAACTAGCCATAGTGACCCGTCTTTCTTCTTAACAAAGAAGACTGGGGCCCCCATCGGGGACTTGGATGGCCGGATGCGTCCGTTCTGCAGGTTCTCTCGCAGAAACTCGTCCAGCTCCTTCTGCTCTGGCCGTGAGAGTGGGAAGGTCTTCCCTCTGGGGAGCTTGGCATCCGGCACTAGATCAATGGCATGGTCCCAGGGTTTCCGGGGGGGTAGTTGATCGAAGGCCTCTTTCGAGAACACATCCCGGAAATCCTGGTATTGCTCTGGCACCAATGCTTCAAACGATGCAGGTTCTGCCTCCGGGTTGTGGGCTTCTTGGGCCATCCGCTGGGAGGGTGTAGTAGTCGCTCTTAGCTCATGTCCCCACTCTGGAGGAATGATCACGGCATAGATCCCATCTCCAGGCTCTAGCATGGGGTCTTGGTCACCTTGTGCTCATGGTGGCCAGCAGGAGGATGAGCAGCGGGACATGATGACCTTTTGCCGTACCCAGTCCACCTCCGGGTTGTGGTGCAGCAGCCATGAGTGTCCTATGATGAGGGACTGTCACCCGAGGTTCGCAACTGCGAAGCGGGCCCGCTCTGTATGGCATCTGAATGTCAAGAGGGCCTCTAATTCTTCGGTTATGGCCCCGTTCTCGTTTGGGGTTCCATCGACGTTATGGACGGGGATGGGTGTGGGGAGCGGGGTGGTCTCGAGCTTGTGCCTCCGGACGAACTCAGGGCTCATGAAGTTTCCGGTGGCTCCCAAGTCTAGGAGCGCTGATACAGACACAGAGGCAAGGGAGGTCAGGGAGGTCAGCCTCACAGCAAGGTTGAGGGATCTTGGGGACCGTTTGGAGAGGACATAGATAGCAGGTGGGGACACTGCTACCTCTGGGGTCGTCTCTGTGGTTTCCTCATCCTTGCGGGCCCGGGGTGCTCCTTTTCTCTTTTTCTTTGCGATGACCTGATGGAGCTTCGGTGCTGGTGGCGGCTCATGGGCATCATGGCATCTGCATGAGCTATCCCTTGTGGGTGGCTGGTGTGTGCTCCCTACAGGCTGGGTCTCCAGGCGCCCTCTTTGGTCCGGGTCTAGTCTTTTCCCTCCTGCCTCTGGTCCTTTCGTCGCTTGGCCCTTCAGCCCCTTCATCAGCGTTTGAAGGTCTTCCGGGTGCAGGCATCGTGTCTGGCAGGTCTCGGGGTGCGGGTTCATCTCTCGTCTGGGGCGGGTTACAGGGGTTGCGGGTGGGGCAGGTGGAGGGGGGCCAGGTGAGGGCGTGCATGGCTGTGTCCTCTGGAAGCGCTGCCACTGGCTGTCAAGGAGCATGGCTTCACACTTCCATTCGGCCCAGGTGGTGGGCATAGGGCAGAGCTGGTAGATGCTCTCGTGGAGCCGGGAGTTGATTGCCCGCTCGAAGCGGTCAACTAGCCCTACGTCGCCTAGCTGCGAGGTGGGCCCTAGTATCTCAAACTCCTGGATGAGTCTGTCCACGGGGTCACTTCCCTGTCGGATGGTAGCCAGCCTCTGCCGGGCTGTAGCTGCCCGGTTCGGGTCTTGGAACATGGTGTCAAGTTCTGCATTGAACTCGTCCATGGTGGGTGTAGGGGAGCCTGTCCTCAGTAGCGCCATGGTGCGTTGCGTTGCCCATGCTCCTGCAGTCCCTCCCTTCATGTAGGAAAGCATGAAGAGGACTTGGGAGAGGGTGCTGGGGAATTCGGCTGCGCGGACATAGAGATAGATCCCGCATTCGGCCTTAAAGCGGTCGAGGTCCTCGTTGACTCCTGAGAAGGGGGTGGGGGGGGGGCGACTTTGGGTGGTGTGGGCGTGTGCGCGGGCTGGCCCTGGGCTTGGGCTACCACGGTGGCCTGTAGTTCCAGGAACTGGGCCAGCAGGTCGTCATACTGTTCTTGTGTCACCATGGCAGGGGAGGTGGGGGGAAATGGGGTTGAAACCTTCTTCTGCTGTCAGGGACCGACCCGGGGTCGAGAGCGCCCGGGTGTATCACCCAGGGCTGAGGGTCCGGTAGGTATGATGCAGGCATGCGTAACCATGGGCCCAAAGCAGACGAGGGTCCCTGGCCACTCAGGCTAAAGTGGGAAATGTGTTATTGTTATTAACAAGGGAAATGTGAGAAGAAGGTTGCTTCTCAGTTCCCACTTAGGGTGTGTTTATATACATGTGGTTGAGGCCACATGGGAAGCGCCACGTCATCTACGCACACAGCTGCATTCGTCCAGGTACCTCCGTAAGAGGTCCTAGGAGTGTCCGGTATGCAGGAGGTCATCTGGTGTGTCCGGGTCCGGGCACGTTACACTGCAGCCGGGTCAATGGTACATTGATACAAAGGAAGTCATCCATGTGATAAGAAAAGAATAAAGAGGAAAGAGAAGAGAGAAGAGAGGAAAGAAGAAAGAGAAGAGTAAAAGGGGAAGAGGGGGGAGGTCGGGAGGAGCGGATGGTGGGGCACCGGGCAAGGTGGGGCCGGGTCAGGCAGGTGTGCCCTGACAGAGCTCGACACAGGCCAACACCCCAGGATGGGGATGGAACCCACACGTGCATCAGAAGTTGAAGCCGCAGATGCATTCACCTCAAGACTGATGAAAATGCAGGAAGAGGCGAAGGTGGCGCTAGAGCACATGGCAGAAGAGATGGCCTGCTACTATGACTGACACCGAGAAGTAGCGCCCAAGTACAAAGAAGGCGATCAAGTCTGGCTCAGCACCCAAAACTACACCATGGACCACCCTACCAAGAAGTTAGACCACAAATGGACCAGCCCCTTCAAAATCCTTAAGGTTGTATCCCCCACCACCGTCAAACTCCAGCTCACAGCGCGACAGAGGGGAGTCCACCCAGTGGTATCGGTGACAAACGTCTGGCCCTACCGTCCAGATGGGATCGCCGAACGACCCGCCAACCCCTGCCCAGGCCCTGAAATCGTAGACGGAGGGGAAGAGTACGAAGTCAAGAAGGTCCTCAACTCCCACTGGCACTGCAGAAAGCTCTGGTATCTGGTGAAGTTCACGGGCTGGCCAAACTCCGAAAACGAATGGCTCCCTCGCGACAACCTGGCCAACACATGCGACCAGATCAAGGAGTTCTACAGAGCACACCCAGATGCCCCAGGAAGAGAGCGAGAAAACCCCCTAGCCACTTCGAGGCAAAGCGGCTTAAGGAGGGGGTGATGTCAGGGCATGCCACACTGCTCTGCTCCACGCCGCACCCTCCTGCTGCCCCTCTTCCCTTCTTCCTTTGCCTTCCTTCTTTCTTTCTTTCCTTTCTTTCTTTATACGGACGACCTCTCCCCTTACCCATGTAGCATGGACGTGTCCGGCGCTGAGTACCCTGCATGGATACTGCGCCACCGGATACACCATGCATCTTCACTTGTACTTCTCCCCTCTGACACCTGGGACCACCCATGGAGCCATCCGCGATAACCCAGCTCCACCCAGGCTGATGTGGCAACCCCCCACGTGACCCATTCCCACCTGTATATAAACCGAGCCGAAGCAGAACCGAAGAAGCAGCCTTCTTCTCACTACTGCTTCAGGCAAGTGTCTTACTTTAGTTTAGCTTAGTCTTTCATCCTAATAACAATCACTACTGCTTCAGCCTAAGAAGCCAGACAGGGACACGAGCCCAAGTAAGGGCTGTTCGCTATACATTCCTGCCACTCCGCCGCCGCCCGGGCCGCTAGCGCCGGGGGCTACACCGCCACCCCTGCCTCTCCTGTACCGTCCCTGACAGTTACAAACTGTACAGTACACTTCCCTTTTATAGTAGCCAAGCGGGGAATAGGGAGACTTACCCTTCTTCTCAACTCAATCCTGTCAGGGCACAGCCCTTGACCCCACTCACCCTCAGACACCCTCACCCTTTCCCTAACCACCCTCTCTCCACATTTCCCCTTTCCCCTTATCCTTCCCCCACTGTTTCACATAATGACGCGCGCGCGCGAACCCATGGGAACGTTCTGGGCGAGCGACTCGCCCAGAAATGTACAGCCACAACCGTGGGAACATTCTGGGTGAGCAGCTCGCCCAGAACTTTCCCACGGGTCACACCCGTTATGGAAAGTCGGCAGCAAGCGGGAACTGTATAGTTCCTAGGGTCCTTTTGTGTCGGCCTCACAGGGGGCTGAGAAGCTTACCCTTCTTCTCAGCTCATTCCCTGTGAAGGCAAGTGTACTTACCCGCTTTTCAATGAATAGCAGCTCATTCCCTGTGAAGGCTGAGGCCAGTCCCCTCAGTGACTTCGAGGAGTTAGCACCTGGGGAGAGTACCCCAGCTTCCACACCCGGCCTCGCCCTCTGGCCACTCCCAGCTGGGGTCCGGATCCTGACAAATCCCTGCTTAGTCCCTTCAGTGAGTTTGAGGAGCTGAGGACAGCGTCTAGCACCCAGCCACCTGGAACACCACACACACCTAGGCCTGAGGTCGGACTGTCCCCAATCGAGGACCGAGCCCTGACACGGACCTGGAATGTTCCAGAGTCAGACCAAAGGTGGTGTCGGAGCCGGAGGTGGGATAACCTCTTGGGAGTCGGCAAGGAGAAGGTGACAGAAGGGAAGTAGGGCTCCAAGAGTCGGTTTCGGAGTTCCGGGAGCCCAGAGCGGAGGTTGGGATTGTACGGATATGACAATGGAGACTGAGTACATTATTATAGCCCTCCGTTAAATAGACCCCCAACCCCAAGAGATAACACCTGCCCTGAAAGGCGGAATCCCCCTACCTTTATGATAACCGGCAGCATAACATCCGATCACATGTAAGTGGAAACTCCCCAGAGGAAATGGTTAGGGAACTACTCAGTCATAGGACTTGACTCCCCAGATCGAATGCATCCCTTATATCTACTTTATTTTTGTGTATTTATTTCAAGACCCCTGCCCTTGGCGCTCTCACAAGCAGCCTGTAGTCCATGGGGGGTCAGTTATGGAAATCCTAAACATCATGTCCCTTTTTAGGATTAGGGCAGTGTGCGAGACCCCCCCCTTCAATTCAATCGGCAGTATCCATCATTTCGGGTGCCGGTTCCCAAATTTAGGAATTTGGTCTGGAGCAAGAATTGAAATCCCAATTCATCCAAAATACTCCAAAACTTCTTAAATTCTCGTATGGGCCCAGCAAGCACTCCATCTCAAATGAATGTCAGGGACGCGTCCGGGGTCGAGGCGGTCCGGGCATAGCGTCCGGTGCTAAGGACCTCACAGGGGGTAGATTGGGCATGCATACTGGCAGGCCCAATGCGGGACAGCGGTCCCTGGCCACTTAGACTGAAGTGGGAATGTTGAGTTATTATTAAAAGGGAAACTATGCTACTTACCTGAAGTGGGAATGTTGAGAAGAAGGTTACTTCTTCGGTTCCCACCTCAGGTGTGTTTATATACATGCGGCTTGGGTCACATGAGGTCCGCCACGTCACCCCGCATACAGCCACGGTCACCCGGGTGTCCCCATGGGGGATCCCGAGGGCGTATGCTGCACACATGCGCACTGGGTTGCACCCTAGAGCCATCCAGGGTCGTCCGGGGCTAGGCATGTCGTGTGCACATCACAGGCAGGTCAATAATACATAGATATAAGGGAAAGGTCGTCCGTGTGAAATAGAAATAGAAATAGAAATAGAAGTGGAAGAGGGATAGAGGGGGAAGGGATATGAGGGAGGGGTGCTGTTGGAATTTGCACGTGGTCTTTTAGGGAAACCTAAAAGTTGGACATACTGGGAATCGAACTCCAGTCTTCTGGATCGCGAGCTCAGTGTGCACAGCCATTACACCATACACCCTGATAGGCTGAGGTGGTTATTTCAACAGGTGCAGGGTGAGAGAAGGGGTACCAGGTGAGGTAGGCCCAGGTGGAGGCAGGTCGGGCAGGTGTGCCCTGACAATGAACACATGTGGAAATGTCCCACTAAAGTATGAACTAGCCACATATAAGCACTCAGTTTAAAGTACATGAACTACAATGTAACTACAATGTAATTGATAATTACCTAACCAATCAGACCTTCGCCACCAGCCAACCCTTTTCTGCTGTCCAGCTGTTGGAATATGAGTCACATGATTAGATTGAACCGGAATATTCGAGAATATTCTACAGGTTACTAGGTGCCTGTGTAAGCGCTGGGCATAGAAGAGCCTGGAATGTTATTCAGGAGTATAAATATGGGTGCTTTAGCACTGTATGTTCTTTAGTTAGTTACAGTTTCTCTTCTTCTTTCTATATTACATCTGGGTTGTGAGTGAACCACTGAAGCGGGTTGCCATATATGGAACTCCGGATTTACAACACCAGCCTCTTGCCTTCAACCGGCCCTTCGCTGCTGACTGACCTTTTTCTGCTGACCAACCCTTCACTCTGACCCACCCTTGTAAATTCAGCATTCCAAATATGGCAACCTGCTTCAGCAGTTCACTCGCAGTCCAGATGCAATATAGAAAGAAATATAACTAAAATACACATGGCACTCCAGTGCCCATATTTATACTCCTCAATAACATTCCAGGCTCTTCTATGCCCAGCACTTACACAGGCACCTAGTAACCTGTAGAATACTGTCCCATTATGACCATTGGTTCAGTCACATGTCACAATGAGACTTTGAACAGATGAATGTATTGACAATTAATTCCCACGGTATCCGGGAGTTGCCGGAAACAGCAAATTAATTCAGTTTTCATTCAGTTCAATATTTTCACGTGATGTCACACTGAGGGATGAACTACGCAAGAAGGAGCTGGCAATCCCCGAAACCCGTGGGAATGAACCTATGGTCATAATGGGACAGTATTCCCGGTTTAGTCTAATCATGTGACTCATATTCCAACATGTCGGAAAATCCCATATATTGTTTAAACGCCTGGGAAACGTTTCATGGCGTTTATTTACAACAACTACCCAACAGCTGATGAGAATACATTGGTCAGATGTGGTGGTACTTTATGTGTTATATGAGACGGATTTTTGACGATTTTGATGCTGTAGGAAGCATTTATGACACATTTATTAAGTTATTAAAAACATATTCAGAGCGTTTGAGGGGTATAAAAACACATTCAATAATATCAAAAAATGCCATAAACAATTTATCACAATGTTCAGATGCCAAAATTCACGTTTAAACATCAAATTTTGGCGTTTTAAATGTCAAGTCTCATGCTTTTGATCGATCTCGCGATTTTCCCACACATTCCTTCTCATAACATACACTCTTCACTTAACAATCGATTTCTCACTGTACATAACTTAATCTAAAATGTCATCTGAAAATAGGTTTTGCCCCAGACTCCTTCCCAGTCGCTCACATGATTTCTCCGAGGTTTAGCTGCAACTTATATTGCCCTCCGAAATCTGTCGAGCGACTGATACAACTTGCAACATGTGATGTTCCCATGCTAAGTTGTAATGAGTTGTACATAGGTTACGGAATATAATTTTTAGTATTTACGCATGCGGTCATTGCAACCCATGGAGACTAAGGGAGCACATCCAAGGTTGTGAAGTCAATATCCGGGGGTGCACGAAGTTTAACAGTTTATATATTACTTAGTTATGTCACGACCCGGCGTTCCCCAGGGCCAGACAACCTCCTCCCTGACCCTCTCCCACGCCCAAACACTCCCCGCGCACTCCGCTTGCCACCCGTCACCGTCTAACCACTTCCCACCACCTCTCCGCAGCCCCTCTCCTAATTGTCGTTGAACGACCTAGCAGCGCAGAGCACCGCAACCTGTTGTCCCATGTTTCGCCGCACCTTGTTACCTCGCAGTGAAGGTCACGCTTGACCTTCGCTGTCTTGAACACATGCTCTTTGTTTGTTTTCCTCCTTCTTTTCTCCGCCCGCAATCTCCACGAGATCTGGCGACTTATTCCCTATTCAGTTCCCTAGCACTTATATACAGCTTGTAACTAATGCTTGTACTGTAGTTCGAAATCAACTAGAAACTCACCCCTAAGCTTACCTCTGTCCCCTGTAAGACCTCCGACCTTCTGAAGTATCGGGACCACGTCAAGAATGAGGTGCAACGCTCCTCCTCGAGTCGTTGAAGCCGAAATCCCAGCTCACTCGCCTAAGTAGCCTTGGCCTCAAGATCGGTGGGGTTTATCCCTCGCTAAAGCTCGGTCATGTGTAGGACGCCTGTACCACTAGCGGGCAACGCTTGGTCACCTATGGCTACCATCAGCAAAGATTCGCACAGTTCTGACAAGTTACCAGTCACTTGTTTGTGCCTGGTGGCATAAGTGGTATAGTGTTAGCTGAGGCTATGCAGTTTTTTTAAGTGGCACATGTTCGATTCTCACTTAGGGAAACTTTTTTTGGGCCCTCCCATGGAATAATTGTGTGAAATGGTTGTTTTCTGTACACTAAGGAATGGAGGGTATGAAAAAAAAAGTTTCCTGAGTGAGAATCGAACATGTGCCACTTAAAAAGACTGCATAGCCTCAGCTAATGCTATACCACTTATGCCACCGGGCACAAACAAGTGACTGGTAACTAAGTAATATATAAACTGTTGGTTGGAGATCAACCTCAAAACATGTATTTACATATATTTGTGCCGACAATTCTATTCAGTGGTCTACTCTCATCTGGTCCGACCCCGGCCCTATTCCGGCCTCATCCTATGTTTTTCTATACTGTTAAACTTTGCGCACCCCCGGATATTGACTTCACAACCTTGGATGTGCTCCCTTAGTCTCCACGGGTTGCAATGACCGCATGCGTAAATACTAAAAATTATATTCCATAACCTATGTACAACTCATTACAACTTAGCGTGGGAACATCACGTGTTGCAAGTTGTACCAGTCGCTCGACAGATTTCGGAGGGCAACGTAAGTTGCGGCTAAACCTCGGAGAAATCATGTGAGCGACTGGGAAGGAGTCTGGTTTTGCCCTCATGAACCCCCCCTGTACCCTGTGTTCGGCATTTCCCGAAATGACACAGTCTGCAGGATAAATATCCAGAACTACACACACACGGGTCAGTCACAAACTCCGCCGGGCATCATGAAGTCGTGTATTACACAGCATGTGTTCTTTGGATTTCCGATTACATGCGCCTTGCTTCCAGTTCAGAAAAAAAATAGAGGACACCTATATGAACCCCAATTGGCAGCCCACGCCCAATTCGGAAAACAGCTTTCATCTCCTGGCGGTCAAACTCCGTGGAGTCAAAGGTTGCGTGGGTGACTTCGGGCCGATTAGTAGCGTTTGGAAACGGGACCGGGGATTCTGGCTCTGGGAGGATACACGGTCGCGTGGTCCAAGCGGTCGAGGATTCAATGGTTGAGAACCCGCGGTGGGCTTCAGGGAGAGAGTAGGTGCTCGTTTCGAAGGCATCGCAATGGGCGTTGAGATTGTTGCCGCCGCTCGTTGCCTCCCATTGGGCGCCTCAGTGGCTGTGGACACCAATCGGTTTCTTGCAGTTGTGTTTTGAAGTGCCGTTTCCGCAGGTGGAGGATATGTCATCCGTTGCACCAATTTGCGAGAAGAAGCCCGCGAATCTGCTTCTGAGCCGGCATTGCTCATAGGGGAAGCAGTGAGAGGTCTGGAGGTAGTCACTCTTGGTGATGGAGTCAAAGGAATCTGGGGTACAGGGCGATGAGTAGAGGTAGTCGCGTTATCTCTCCCATGTGACGAGCGCGCGCCATCTGCTTCTTCTTCTATAGTGGCCTCAATAGACGGAAATTTTGCTTGACGCCGCGGCTCGCTGGGAGGACTTGCTGATTGCTTGCTCGAGCCGACTCCGCTCTCCACCTTATTAGCATTTCGGAGAAACTTCTTCTGGTTGACAGTTAGGGGAGGAGAGGTGGATGATACTCTCTTGCGGCGCGGAGATTCAGTCGGGGTTCCCCTGGGATTAATGGGTGGCTTTGCAGTTGACGACCTATTGGCCGGGCTGCGAGCTTGAAAGGTCGCCGTTGGAGATGGAGTAGCGGGTATTATGGCAAGCTTGGGGGGCTGTGACACGATCCTTTGGCGTAAACTTTCTCGCCTCGGAACGTTGGAAGTAGGTGACTTCGACCGGGGGGGAAGATCTGTCGCATTGGGTGGCGATGGCGCAGGAAGTGATTTAGGAGATTCATTCTTTGGCTCAGGGGCCGGGAGGGTGAGAATCTTTTTGGCAGATTGCTGTGGATTGATACCTTCGAACATTGCGATGTCTGCGAAGGCACCGCATCATGGACAATGAAGATTCAATCAGGTCATCGAGACTCACCAATTTCAGGTCTCAGCCCCTCCTGGGGAACTTTCACCATCGTACCAGTGTCACTTATCTTGTACGCTTCAGGGGCGGCCGTAGGGAGCCTCTCGACTAATTTCGATTGACAGGATGGTGACGGTGGTAATGACACGGCTGATGAAATCGTAGATCCAGGCAACAGATTTTCGTGCACTCTGGACTCTTGCCGACCCTTAACTTCTGAACACTTCCGCATTGCTGATTGGGGCTTCTGCGTAATCGTTGCATCAAGATCGGTCGTGCCTTCTCTCTCAACGGACATGCGCGAAGATGACCTGGAAGATGGGGTCGCGGCACGCGACATGTCAACAGTGGACTGAGAAGAGGTGCGCTTTCTGAGAGGCAGAGCCTCCCAGATCCGTCGCCCGAATCCACTTCTTGCGCTTGTGGCTGATGCATCGCTTCCTCGGCGACTCCGATCTTTTATACCGGCTGGCATGAGATCAGAGATGGGGAAGACAGAACTACTGGTTTTTTCACCTTGAGGTAAGGTCTGCACTGCATGAAGTCCCTTGAAAAATTCGACTAATTTAATATCAACAACAATGGGTCAAGTCGAGAAAGAGCAAAAACGTACACATCCCGCAGTATGGTCCCCGATGTATGTCGTATCGCTGGTCTTTCAACAAAATCCTTGTTGACAATGCAGCACGAGCTGAGGATTCGTCCTTGAAAAGTAGGTGTACGACACGATCGGAAATTTCCTGATTGGTTTCGGTCGAGTGGTGCATCGAGAGACTGAAATAAGAGTGAGAGGAGATGCGTGAATGACTGATGTGGTCAAACCTACACATGGGGAAAAGTCCCCGTCACAGATGCATGAAGTTCAGAGTAGGATATATCATCCGCCAACTCGCGGATATGCGCCATCAAGGGGTCGAGATAAGCAAAATGCGCAAACGGTGGATCCATGACTGCCTTCTCTGGGAACGAGTTGGATGCTTGTAGGACGAGAAATCTCCCAGTGATAACACGTCCACTTAAATACGTATTCTAGAGAAGGCGTGCCTAGAGCGTGGCCTCAATTGCGCGCGCACAATTCATTTGTACCTGGGAATAAGCTTCGGTGGAACCACCCTTCCAGCCTCGGTGACATTTTCACAAGGCTAAGTTCATTAATGATGCATTTTTTGTTAGTACAGTCTAACCGCAAGCCCAGAATGTGGGCGAGAGGTTCTGCAAGAGGGAGGGAGAGAGAGAGAGAGCAACAAAAATGTGTGGACACCTGGAAGCAGGTGGGTATCGATCATTAGCGCGCGTAAAACAGTCGATTCCAGAAGCAAGCTAATACACCGGCCAAGCGTCAACAACCGCCGAGCCAGCATGGAGGCGACTTCACCCAACAAATCGGAGGCCATGGGAAGACGTAAATGCCTATTTTATTTTCAATGTACTGTAGCGATCGTCGTTGTTCCCTCGAGGCTTCGAATTCTACTCGAGAAAAGCTGCCAGGAGGATCAACCATGTGTCTTGAGATTGCACCTTTTTAGGAAGAATGGGGATTGCCAGACAGAGAAGCAGCCCTAAAAACGGGATTGCTGCCACGAACTGAAATATTCCAGCCTCCCAGCTGTTTAACAGATAGGGCATACCGTATACGACGAAATGATGCACTAGCGAGTTTATCGCTCAGTCCCGTTGTACGTGAACTAGAAATATAATCACCTAGCGAGTTTACCGCTGGTGGACAAATGTTTAATACATGGTGTATGAAGGACAAACAAGATATAACCAACTCACCTCAGTCCCGTTGTACGTGAACTGAGGAAAGGTTGGGTTGTCCAAAAATTGGTCCTTTATAGTCAGGCGCTATGAATGCGCACTGACTTTGGCACGGATGTCACCAAGAAAGGTAATTGGCGAAAATCTAAGACATCACACGACTCAACATCCCCAAACGTGAGTTGGTCATAGCGTACGCCATGATACCAAGAATTCTAACATACCGCGCCTCCCATGGTAGCGCACCATCGTACCCGCACTCACTAGGCAGCAGTTGGGAGTGCCTATATTAAAGGGCTAAGGCGAAGAATGGTTAAAATTGGGAAAGGCTAGGGAAATATTAGCCAAGCGAAGATCCAGGTCGCCAGGGTCGCGTGACAGCACCAACGCGGCCACAATACACGATGGAAGATACTTAGCCCGCCCTTCGGCAGAACTCATAAAACTGATGGACCCTGAAAGATCGGAAGGGCGCCAGTCGCGAAGATCAAGAGACGAGGGCAATTCAGGTTCTGTTCGGTCGCTTCCGAGCCAATTCTATGCGAGGGAAGTCTGGCTCCACTATCAACACCTACGGTTGGCAACGCTCTCAACGAGAGATTCATCGGCACGCGATGCAGCATGAGACTGACTCAAGCATATCACGCAATATGACCATGATTGGGTTTGGGCAGATTGTCTTTCGCTCAACCATATATTCGCTGCCTTCTGGAATATTGAACAGTCCGACCCTTTCGTGTCCAAGCAACCACGATAGCAAGTGGACAGTCCTGGGGATCGCTCAGAAGCGGCTCTTTCCCGGAAGAATGGTCAAAAGTCTTCAATTGAGGACCGGCTCCGTCATTCAGTCCGAGAGGAATCCTTGTAGAAAAAAGTAGCTTGGTTAAGGGTTGAGCGTCACTTTTTACATATTGCCTATGTCTATCCTAGGCAACCTCATCGTTGTTCACAAACTCCTACCCAGTCGTCTTTCCGTTTATTCGCAACTTCGTAGGAGTCTGCGTAGTCTTTACTGCTAGCTCTGATCGTAACTCGCCAGATCCAATCGGCATACTGCGCTATCTGATGCCCGCTCATTCCCTCTCAATTCTGGCCAAAACACAATTCGCCTAGGTCATAATGATGCTTGGTTCATACCACGTACCACACAAGAGCCTCCAGCCCGCCCTTTCTGGTCCATCCAACCCTTAATTATAGAGGCCATGGCGATGTACTCTATCACCCTGTTGGCTGATCTTTAGGCAGGACTCCAGCCTCTATGACTTCGTAACAATAGATGCTGTTCTTGGCAGCCACCCGGTCTCCGCTCAGTCGCTCACTGTTCCCTCGTCGTGGTCCAAGGAAAATCTAGGGATGCCGCCAGCTATACTGCTGCCTACTTGCTTTACGATACACAAAAATCCGAGAACGGTCAATATGGAACCAATCAGGTCGAGTGTTGATGCGCGAATACTTGCCGCGACAGTGATCGACGGCTCAGTCTCGTGGTTTCTCCATAGCACGGAACTGTAAGCTCGCAAAACAGCGTGTGCCAGAATTGTTATGGCGAGTCTCCCATGGTTTCTGTCCCCATAATGCATTCAGAACCAGAATCACTTTCGCATTCTCTAATAGTGGGCGGCATGATGATGGTGACTTTCCAGTCGCCGTCCGTTCTGAACTCAGTACACTCAGTTTTGCGGACAACTCCCGGCTCCATGGGAATCTCGTGGTCGTTCAAAGCCTTGAAAGTTGCCGACCTACTGGAGGTCTCATTATCATCATCATGCCATTCGCATGCAGCCGTAGTGAGCTCTTGAAGAGGCCCTTGCGCCCATGCTGTCCGGCGACACCGCACATCATCCTTGAATTGTCCGAGCTCCGGTTGGAGTAACTCAATGGGACCCAACAGTGTAATGGTCGAATGGCCGGTTAATGCAGACCAAGCCTTGTGCGGCGGTCGGAACCTGCTGGGTTTAGAAAGAGCAGGCCGGGGCCACCCTCAAGATTTTCGTTGAGACGTTTTGGCTCCTCATCCGCGGAAGCGGACCTCAGCCGTTTGGGTAAGGCTACAGCAAATTTGGAATGATTAGTCTAGTGCCATACCAACAAAGTCGTCTCCAAAAACGTCGTTTACTTTTTCAAGAGGATCCTTTCCGGATATGCTAGCCATCGCTCTATTAATAAGCTCTCCATCGCCTAATTTTCCGGCTTATTTGGATAAGTACAGTGGATCACCAGACGACAGAAGTGCTTACTTACCACTGACTTATTGTACCATGTACAAGACAAACTCGGTGGGATCACGCAGCACTGGGTGCTTTTATAAAGCGGACTTGCATGACAAACTCAATGCCTCAAGGGATTCGACATGTGTGGTGGCTGGGGGCTTTGCGTGACATTCGCGACGGAGTCAGGTTTACATGATACGTTTGCAAAACTACAGATTCAGAACCGGGCTACTTTTTTCCCTATATATTCTTGGTGTTGATGCGATCCTGCTGGGTGTGTTGGGTACAGTGATCTGGGTTTTTCTTGATACTTTTTTTTTGGCAATTTCTCGCAACGTTGCATGGCACTTTGACTGAATGTTATTACACGCATGAACCCGTGCTGTTGGTACTGTACTCGTCGGTAAATTTTTCCGGCACTTGTGCAGCCTGACCTACCATCGGTATGAGTAACTTGCCCAAAACTGATGCCCGCGCATTCCCTCTTCTGGCCGAAACACAATTCATTTAATTAGGTCATATAACAATGCGCACTGCACACAACTAGAGCCTCCAGCTCGCTCTTTCTGGTCTCTCCGCCCAACCTTGAATAATGATAGAGACCATGACTGTATACTCTCTCACTCTGTTGGCTATTCTTGGCAGCCACCTGGTCTCCGCTCAGACGTTCACTGCGCCTGTTCCCTCGTGAGTAAAATACGTCCGTGGCCCAAGGAAAATCCGGGGATGACGCCTCTGCCTAACTCAGCTATACTGCCACCTACCTGCCTTACGATACACCTCAAAAATCTGAGAACGGCCAATATGGAACTAATCAGGTTGAGTGTTGATGGCGCGAATATTCTTGGCTGTGACAGTGACTGACGGCTCCATAGTGCGGAACTGTAAGTTCGCAAAACAGCATGTGCCAGAATTGTTATGGCGAGTCTCCCATCCCCCAATAAATGCGCCACTACTTATAGTATGAGGATCTAGTCAGTGCTGTGGATGATTTCTGTATCTGGGTGAGTGTCCGAGTCGGAATCCAAAATTTGTCTGTGCAGAGCGCTTCACTGAGGATGCCCCCCATACGCTATCCGTCATCAGGCGCCTCCAAATAATACCTCACCATATGGTAATTCGAGTATCGGAAATACGGAACGTCTCGAAGTCGCTTGGTGTCTCCGAGTACGTCAATTCGTGATAATTTCGGGTTCTTCTTTCGTTGATCAAGCCTGCACGCCGGTTGGCCTGGTCCCATCCTCTTATAGAGTGGTTATGGTACTCGACTTCTCCCATCGGGGGCAATTACTGGCGCCCACTTCATTGAAACCCCAAATTACATCCAGATCTCCGGTACAGGTGACCTGACAAAAGTTAACGTCCCAGCAAACGACACGGGTGGAGAGCTGGATCCCCATGTTAGTCAATGGTCAATGATCATAGTAGCTCCGATCCTGACGTGCGTTAATGTTTATCCCCCCCCCATCAAGGGTGCAGACGGCCTTGGCAATCCTATCGGTACGCGTCTTGTGTGTGTTCAACGACAATAACGGCTGAACGTGCTACACCCTTTATGTAAGGTGGTCTTGTCTTTGGATACGGAAATGACCGCCTTCTTCGCCAGTATCACGAATGGACGAATTTCATTGACGGCCCACAATTTTTTTGCTTCCGCGTCTGCATCGACCAGCCCGGAAGTACTCAATACTGTGAACATGTAAGTCAGCTTTTGCTAACCCCCAACGTGCCCCCCTTGCCTTCAAACTAGACCGATATGCTTGCTGACTTCCTTCCTCAGATTTACGATGTGTAAGCAAAAAATTTTTGATAAAAGAAAATTGAGCCCTAACCGCTTACCCGCGCCCTCGGTACTTTCTACTACGCAGCCTGGGATGTAATTGGAATATGCCAGGTAACTACTCCGATGGATTCTCGTCTTGTCAAGGCGATTCCACTCTCCCCATGGGAATATACGTCGACAACGGTGTGACAACCACTTTCCACCAAGGGGATCCCGTAACACCCTCCGCACACCCACCCGGCGCATCGTCTTCTTGCACTTACTACGCTACGCTATCTAACTATAACTCCCCTGCTCCTTCGTTCACTGGGAGCTTGTCCAATAGCGTGATTACGATTACCTCGTCTGCTGCTGGGAGGGGTGGCAGTACTGGTACCGGTACTAGTACTAGCACGACTAAGAGTAAACCCTCCGGGGGCGCTACATCTTTAACGTTTGGTACTTCGGGTTCGCTCATGACGTTCGTTGGCACTGGCGTGCTCCTCGGTGCTTCGATCGTTTTTGTTGTGTTGTAATTTTTTTTTTTTTTAAGTAATGTTGTACCCAAGTACTTTATTGAGCGCATCATACGGGGATATATATCTCTGTATTTGTCCTTCCAAAATGTTGTTGTGCGATCCGGCGGCTTCTGTACGTTGGCACTGACTTCAATACAGAAATCCCTTTTGACTATGTATATATTAAGTTAAAACAGGCTTTGGTTGGTGATAGGATCGACAAAACCAAACTATATACCTCTATCAGTACCACTATACCTATACTCATCTGAACTAAGCTAAGCTATATAACACCATCAACACACGCTCCAAGATCCAAAGATGACTCCTATTTCTGCTGTTTGCCCCCCGGCACAAAACACATTAGGGTATCCAGCTGCGGAGAGACCCAAAGGAAGTGTGTCCAGCACAAAATCAATCAACGAAGAAAAAAAAGAACCCCCCCTGACCCCCGTCCATATATGAATAGCAGGGCTACCACTCCAACACCGAAGGGAAGAACTTTTCGATCAATTCCATATAATAAGGTTTGAGTTGCTCGACGGGCATAGGCGCATCCGCTTTGGAATATAGATCGTATGGATTGAATGCTCGGACCGCTTCGAGGTATTTGTAATCTCGGGGTTCCATCAAGTGAGTGTAAGCACCCTCGCGGTGCCATCTTTTGACGACGACAACAACAACAGCAACCGAAAAACAAAAAAAAAAACAAAACAAAAGCCGTGAGTTTCACGTGGGGAAAAAGAAGAGGAAGAAGAGGTTCGATGAATGTAAAAAGGGTACTTACGGATAAAAACTGTGATATCGGATCATGGCGAGACCTTCTTCGGGAAGGGTACTCTGCTCTCGGAAGACTTGGTAGAGATACTAACAAAAAGATCCGTGTCCAATAATCAAACGAACACAAACCCCTGTGAATATCCAAGTTCCCCGAGCTGGAAAACAGACAGTATTATGCATTACCTCGTCGTGACCATAACTTAGCATGACATTGTCAAGTCCGCATCCAGGCTGTGAGAGAGAGTGTGTGTGTGTTCCGTTATGACAAAAAGCAATCAAGGAAAGAAAAACCGAACAACACACAGTGTACACCCCGTTTACTGTTGAGAAAGTTGGATCGTTGAAGTCTGGATTGGCAACGAAGGTGTCATGATAAATGATTCGCTCGTCAAACTTGCACCCGACAACAAAAGTATCCTGTTGTGCCGCAAAAAAAAGGGGGTTAATTCAATATGCGGTTAGCGTTTTCAGCGCAGGTGAGTATACGAACTCCGACGACGTCCCATTGACCCCTAGACAAAAATTACATAGAGGATGAACAAAGAGAAACAGGGGGGAAGCTGTAGTTAAAACGTACTGTGATCCTAGGAAAAAGAGCAACTTGCCCAAGTCGTGAGTTAACCCGACGACTTGCATCCACTCCGGTTTCCCATCCCTCCTTATGGCTTCGGCAGTTTGTAACCTATAACAACACCCCAATCAATGAAAAAAAAGAAGAAGAAGTCGACGGCGTGTCCGAGTAAATAATAAGTAAGAGATGGGGGAGGTGGTTGTTACGTACAAATGCTCAATTTGACTCAAATGAGTATCCGGATCAGACTCGTCGATCAAAGTATTCAATTTCTCGATAGCTTCCCATACGGACATTTTGATTTTTGGACGTATGCGGTGTTTGACGCGAACGTCGATATTGAATGCAACGGTTTGTTTGGTGTGTTGTTCCTGTGTGAATGAAGAGAAGAGAAGAGAACCCACAAAAGGTAAGCAAAAAGAAAGAACAACCGAAGAAATGATCAGATTAGACAGTGGCGTATATCAAGAGGAAGAAGAAGAAGAAGAAGAAGCCCTTACAGCATAAAAGGCTTTGACGGTATCGGTGGCATCGACGTATTGTCTAAACTGAGTCTTATCCTTCTGAGAATCAAACGTGCTGAGGGTATTCCAAGACGACTCTTCTTGAGTACTGGCGTCGGCAACGACGACGCGTTCAGTCTTGTTCAGCTTGCTCTTGAGCAGGTTCACTTGATCGACTGCATCGGAGACACGTTCCAGAGATGACCCGGATCGTGAACGCATGATGGTGGTGGTGGTGGAAGGGGCTTGACTATTGTCAGCGAGGGGAATCATCGAGGCGGGAATGAGTCGTTGAAAGCGACGAAAAAAAAACGGGGAGTGTGTGGGTTGTGGGGGAGGTCAAGCTCTCTCGCGAATCGGAATGCTACTCGGGCCCCAAAGGATGAAGTGGATCGGCAGAGGCGGTGGTCAGGAAAGGGGGAGGGGATGTGGTGCTGCTGAAAAGGAGCCCAGAAGGGCCTCTATTTAAGCACTGTAGAACTAATTATTATCGCGCGATGGTACTCAAGTTGCAAACGTTTGTACGTACATAATTAGAGGAGAACCCTGTCAAGCTTGGAATATTCCCATGAAGACCGCCAGACCGACTGCCTTGCGAACCGGCGGGGGTTGTTGGGTTAGTTCACCGTATTACCGCTACAACGTAGCACAGGGACATCAACGCCAATAGTACATCAACTTTCAAAGTTTCATTGATTGCTGCCACTTGTATTATCAAGATGGTATAGATGGTGACTAGCTGAAAGTCAATGTGTTGGTAGGGGTGAGATCAGGTTTACTGAGCGCGATGGACAGTTTTATTATCATGTTGCTTACACTCAGATGAATTGAATAACCCATACATCGGGATTAGTACAGAGCCACCGATTGGAAGGGGATTGCTTTTCAGTTCAGTTATATAGACGTCGTTTTTAGGTTCATTCATGCCCGAATAGGAGGAGGACGAGAAGACAGGGGGTCTCTCTTTCCCTTGCGCAAATCTTCAGATTCGGTAATATTCCTCCCGGTGGCAAAACTGATACGCCACAACCCAAAAGCTTAAGTAGGGGCATAAGTCCGAAATGACCAAATTTCCGTATAGACGTTGTATTTATTGTGTGGCGAAACGAATGTGGCGATTGCCGTGATTTGCGACACGATTCCCACGATCGACCATTGAAATAATGACACCTTTATGTACCATGGGTAAAGCGCTATCTCCTTCAAATTGACTCGTTCCATCACGCGTTTCGCTGCTTCTATTATTTCACCCGTCGCGCGCCAGTTCCCTGGAAAGGCCGCAGACCCTGAAACCGATTCCAAGCCACCACCCATTGTAAGCGTGGAAGAACAATCAAGTAAACATAACATTGAGCGCTGAACGGCAACTTTGCATGTGCACATTGAATCCGTCCTCTCATCAAACTTTGATGGAAAAAAAAGGAAAAGGAAAAGGGAAAAAAGGGTTGCTTCAAATATTGAACCATCAAAATTTGAGAGCCTTCTTCTGCGATGGAGGGTTCAACGTGCCTGGATTCGATTGAGTTACATATCTCACACACACAAATTTGAGTCCTTCCCGTCCAGGGTACGGCCCCTAATCAGCCTTTGATCAAAAATCGATTTTCATTATTTAATTTTCAGAAGGAGAAGAAGTACTGTAGCGGCTTGTCCTCGGATAACAGGGTCCGATCCCGCTTGTGATTAAAACAAACATTATATACATATCCATATTGCCGGGTTTATTCTGCTGATCCCCTCGTTTTTGGCTGATACCCCTGTACATATTATGATGCACGGTAGCCATAAGCTGTTGGTTCGATTATATGTCATCTTTCTGGTTTTGCACACTTGGACCCCAAAGTCCGTTGTTTTATTGCCCAACACGTATACATGGATAATTTCCGTCTTACAAGAGAGGCCTTCGTGTTCCACTAGGGCCCGCGCCCGAAAACTGGATCCGTCGTCGGGCATTAGTTGGCCGGTGTTGCCGAGTTGATGATGGCCTGATTGAGGTAAATGAGTCATGGCCCCCCGCTTTTGCCTCTCTTTGCACATGGAAATTACATATGTAATGATCCCGCAGCCAATGCTTCTCACTACTAAATCGGAAGCCGAGACCACCGTCCGGCTCTGAAGCTTACATAATTAGCCGTACCAATCGTTATGACCCTAACGTGGCTTGGGGGGGAGGGGCGGCAATCACCGTCATGTGTTTACTCAAATTCTGTCTCCGGCAAATCAACGTCCGGCGCCGCGCTCAATACATATCCATCCCTCGTGACGAGCTTTTTGCTCAAGTGCGGCGGCCGTGTCATAGTTTTCATAAAAGCCACTGGCTTAGTAAAAAGAGCGCCGGGGTCGGGGCAAAAGAACGAGGGAAGGCCATCAGACAAAACCCACATGCAACGGCGCTGTTTTTTTTTTTTTGAAGTCACAGTCAGCATATACGGGCATGGTGTACTTACTAGTCGTGTTATCCATCAGTACTGCTGATCGGTCGGAATGCGCGCTTTGCACTAGTGCTAGTTGTGGTTTAATTCGCGATCGATCGTGCATGAGAAAACTGCTTGGGGCTGGTGCTTTGTTCCGTGACAACTCCCCATCCAACCGAACACGCGCGCATGCGCGCTTCTTTCCACCGTTTCCTTCTGAGCATAGGTAGGATACTACACACTTGCCCCATACCTTTCCCCGACCTAGCTTGGGAAACCCCCCCTTCTTCCCTGGGTCCGAATTCTCCAGTGGCTCCCATGCATGCACCTCCCTTCAGTGTGTTAGAAGGCGCGCTCTCGATGAATTGCGAACCCCCCCCCAAATAGGGGTGCCGTCATGTAACAGCTCTCCGCAATCCTCAGCAACCTTTACCTTCAAGATGGCGATTAATCTTAGATGGCCTGCGTTGCGCCTACAACCAACACTGTCATGAATGAATGATGGATCGAACAGCTCAGTGTGGGATTCTGGCACAGCAGAAGAACGATCGATCGATTAATCGATTTTCATGGAAATTGTAAAAAAAAAAAAAAGCAAGACAGAGAAGGAGTAGATGTCTCTCCAAGTATGCTGGCTCCCTCAGCCCTCTATCGACGCTTTTTTTCGTATTGCTTGCCGCCCCTACCCCCCGATTCATTGCGAATGGAAACATGCAACGGCTTTGTCGGTCGCAAACCGAATATTAGCAGCATAACAAGTTACTAACCCTCGCCTCTTTTAGATATCGAATCGGACATGTTTTTTTTTTTTTTTGGCCGCCTGCGACACTGAAAAGCACGGATATCAAAGAGATGGGGATAAATGCAGACATGGAGGATCAACGGTTACCCAAACATCATGCGTGTCCATTACTTTTTAACTCTGGATCTACACCAAGGTAGTAGTAATTCATGCAACGAATCGGTACGTAACCACATTCCCGACCCATCTCATCTTGTGTGTGTGTTTTTTTTTTTGTTTCGACCACGACCTTCAATTGCAGGTACCAACTGCTCGAACGAGGTCAGGCAAAGACCATCTCCTGTGCTCACCTTCACGGCCAACCGGGCCTCCATGATGTGTCAAACACGGTTGTTCCAAACTTTCCAGTTCAACTTCCAAGGAGCCTTGCATGGACTTAAAGCTGAGTGGCGTCGAGGCCTTGCTAGCGAACTTTGATCTCGGCCCCCCCCCCTCGCCCCCAAGTGCGGCTTTCATTAGCAGGTCCTGTCAGTTCCTTATCCAGCTCGAGCTATAGCTAGTCTCAAGATCGAATGAGATGAGGGGGGGGGCCGCCGACGGTATGTAATCAAAACCGGCGTGACTAGTTACCACGGACTCGAAACTTTGCTTGAAAAAAAAAAATCGATGAATTCAATTCGACTTGCATGTAAGTAGTTTATACGATCGATTTGGCTGGTCTTCAAGTGGTTGGTTATGCACCCACTTTGTACGTGCCCTTCCACTCGAAATAATAAACTGTGTTGATAAATATCCATGATATATATTATTGGGGTCCACATAGCTCATTATGTATTGGAAAAAAAAAAAGTGTTTTGCGCTTTGTCTGATAATAAAAAATCACTCGCCTCGCTTTGTGGCGACTCGGATGGTACCCCCTCACCCCCATAGAAATGCGGTGTGAAGGAGTTGCGGAAGTTCAGTGCGTATCTGCTCAAAGCGTGCGCGTGCCCCTCTCCGCCACAAAGGGGCTTTCCCATCAACCAACCTAGGTTGCCTTTTTTCTTTTTTTCCCCCTTTTCCCCTTTCTTCCTACGCGCGCAGGCACTTTCCTCCATTGTCACCCCGACGCCACCGCGAGTTCTTATCTTCTCTTCTATAGAATGTTCAGGCCCGGTGTTTCCGGCCTCTATCGATGTGGGGGGTGTCGATGCAACAACGACTTTCTGGTAGCATCCGTGCCTTGGAGTACGGGGCTTTGATTTCGCCGGCCTCGTTCTTGTGGATCGCCGGGCTGTTGGTACGGTATAAGGCTTGGATTCGACATGGGCATGAGTTAGAGCGCCGGGTTGGGAGAACCTGAATCCAGGGGGGAATTAACCGCCGCATATAAGCGTCAGCCTGCCAACGAATAACTGAGGACTGTTTCCCCCCGTTGTTGCATAAGGGGATTGACTATCCGTGATAAGGTGGTATGGTCGGGTTGACGGAGTCCTCTAGCTCTGGGTGGTGTTGTCGGGGTGGGTTTCTGTGTTATGCGTACATGGGAGAATGCTAGAGCTACGTTGGTGCTTTCAACCTATACCGGGTGTGATCCGCACTTGGCTGCTCCTGTTTCTCGGTCTGCGTGCGTCTGCGGGGGGTTACGTTTGTCAATGGCACGCGATTCTCTTATGGATCCTGCTGGCTGTCTGAGCAAGCCATGACGACGCGCTGGAACGCATATCATGAGCGCTCATATCAGTTATTGATATCATACTATATGCACTGTTGGTCTTCTCATCTTATTTCTTTATCACTTTTGTCTGATATCTTGTTATTACCTTGGCTACTTATACCGCTGCGCGGTGACAATGTTATGTCTAGAGAGATCTTTCCCCCGCTCGAGCATCCCCGCCGTGCGCCACATAACAACAATGGGCGATTTATCGGGTCATGACGATCAAAGCTGACTAGCGCTTGTTCAACCCACCCTCACTTTGTTGGCGATGGCATGCACGGTGGAACATATAAAGAAGGGAGTGATGCGGCAAGTTCATGCATGGCCTCCAATTTCCCACGCTGGGCTGAGCTGACATGACAGTCCTTTTTCAACTTGCTGGCAGGGGCGATCACACTATGTAATCATTGGTCTGTTGATTTGCAAAAAATTCCGCGTCTTCCCGTCACCCGTGACCACCCTGCTGAGAAAAACCTCCCCCTAGATAACTGAGCATGACCGCGGAATCATTATGGAGATACCCAATTTATCGCTCTGTGCTTTTCCCCCCTTGCCTTGCCTTGACTTTCGGTGGTTCTCCAACTAGTCCCCTTGTGTACTGTACCGTGCATTGTCCATCTTTGGCAGCTGGCAATGGTTCCCAAGCAGAGCGTCCTTGTCGTCCTGTGCGGTCTAACGCTCGTATCGGCGCAGAATTTTACCGCACCAGTTCCCTCGTGCGTTGCTTCGATACTGATAAGCTCTTTTGAATCGGGCTCATTTCTCCAATCAGTTACACGGCGACATATCTTCCTACGAACGTCCCCAATAAGACGGAGCAGGGTCAATTGGGTTACAACAACGTTCGTAAAACCTTCCCATTACTTTCTGGAGGTTTTTCGCTTATATCGCTACAGTGTGGGAACAGCAGCTCGCAGGATAGTTTGTGCCAAGACAGTTATCGTGGGTTCTTCCACAGCGCGCGTCGTATCACACATCTAATCTTGTCTGTGAACAGTCAATGCTTGGAATGATTTTTGTGTCTGGGTGAGTTTGTAACCTGACCTTACAACGGAATTTCATGCCATGGCACCGCTTTGGATCAGGCTCCACCTTCCAACACATCTTCTTTTGGGAATTCCTCCATTGGAAACACGGAACGTTTTGTCGTGTCTTGGTGCTTGAAGGTAGGCAGAGGCACGGCTCTACAAGTCTATCGATAATGCTTCGATCCTGACGGACGGCGGCGCTATCTCTGTGCAGAGTGGATATGGAACGCGGCTCATCCCGAAAGATACAGTGACTGGTGCTCATTTCGTCATCACACCAAATTACGTCCAGATTACCGGTGTCGGAAGGCTCACGTCTATGAACATCCCCGATGGTGACGAGGGTGGAGAACTTGATCCTCATGTGCTTGCCTTTCGATTTCTCGCCAAGTTCCGAATTCTCACATCACTAATCTAGGGTTCCGATGGCCTTGGTAACCCAATTGGTATGTACTCTATGGACGTTAGCTTCCTACAGAGACATTTGAGCTGTTCATTGTCAAAGGTGGCCTCTTCTTTGGAAGTGCTAATAAGGGCGTGATGCGGCAATACCACGAGTGGATAGAATTTATAAGCTATAACACGTTCTGTGCACGAATTTGCATTGATCAGCCAGGTTCGACTCAGTATTGTGAACATGTCAGTTTCCCACGGACTCTCTTTTACCGTTGTCGCGTGTTGATCACCCATTCTGGCACCCGGTAACAGATCTACGATGTGTAAGCTTTTCCATTGACCGAACTGACCATGAATCTTTTTAAACCAACTTTGTATGGCAGGATGGGTTGCTTATGGAACATGCCCGGAAATTACAGTGATGGTTTCTCGTCATGCCATGGTGATTCCACTGAACCCATGGGTCTTTATGTTGCCAATGGCACTACGTCCACCTTCCACCAAGGACAACCAACCACACCCCTTGCTCACCCAGCTGGTGCTTCATCCTCCTGTACCTACTTCGCGTCACTGAACACCAGCAACAATCCGTCACCTTCTCCCAGCTCGGGCGGACTCAGTACCACCAGTTCAAATACCAACACGATCACGACTAAGCCATCTGTGACGAGCACTGGTTCTACTGGCTCTTCTGCTCGCCCAACTTCGACGAGCAAGGCGGGAGATGCGCCAGCTCGTTTGGCGGTGATGTTTGGCTGGGGTACCTTGATTAGCACTTGCATGCTATTCGGCGCATCGCTTGCTCTCTTGTGAAGAGATATCGTTCCTGCTATTTATTTAGCAATCTTCTCCCCTTGTCTTTGTGCTTGATCGCCACTGTTTGCATTTCTGGACTTTCCATGTCCCCCTGGAAGGATAAATAGAATAGCTGGATACAAGCCTGGCATACCATTCTATACCGTTATCGCCCGTTTTCCTGCTTGTCCCGGCTCGTTCAAGACATTTCGCCATCTGTTCTTTATCTTTCGGCTGCTATTTTTGCGATGTAGCCTCCAATGCAGAGTGTCTCTGTCCAATTGGAGTTAGTCTTGATGCTGAGACTCGCTTTGGCCACATCACTTGGAAACATCGTATTGGTACATTGTTTCATATCGACGAATTGCTCAAGGCTCGAAACAAACACCAGAAAAGTATTTCAGACCCGGACGCCCTGACAACCCCTTCCGAGTGAGGAGTCTCAGGCCAAATCCCAATCCTCAAAGCCAACCTTAACTCCCCAAGGAGGTTTGATGAAGCGTTTCGCCTTCTCCGGGTTGTCGGAAAGCGCATCGATCTTGGCGATATCCTCAGCGGAAAGATTGGCAGGTTTCGAATTGGTGAGGATACGTGAGGGTGTAACGGATTTGGGAAGCACGATGATATTCTTAGCCACTATTTGAAGAAAGCATTGTTGTGAGTGGAGGTCTCTTGACTGGACTTTGTGAAAGAGGGGACAAAATGGGATTGGGACCTACCAAACCACCCGATAACGATCTGAGCAGGCTCGGCACCGTATTTCTGTGCAAGCTCGACAATTACGTCGTCCTTCAAAATCGGACTGTTTGTGGAACCGAGTGGGGAGTATGCTTGTGGGACGATGCCTTCTGACTCCAGGTACTTGAGCAACTTCCACTGAGGAAGGTAAGGATGAAGTTCAATTTGGTTGACGGCGGGTTTGATTGTGGCGGTAGGGAGAATCTTGAGGAGAGTGTATTCCGAAAAATTAGACACCCCGATATGTTTCGTTTTGCCTTTCGATGTTGAATCGATGAGACAGTCTTCTTGGGCACGAGCAAGGACCAGCTCTCACCTTTCTTCTGCACATCCTCGAAAGCCTTCCAAGTCTTGCTAAGGTCATGGTTGTGATCAATGTCGAATTTTCCATCTGGTGTTGTCGGGAACAATGGATGGTTCCCATTAGGGTTCAACGCAATCGGCCAGTGGATCAAAAGCACTAGGGATGCAATGTAATAAGAGGTCACCGGGGCATGGAAGTGGCGTAACGCCACTCGGCATCGAAGGACTCACAATCGATGTAATCAATACCCAAATTCTCCAAGATTTTGTCTACACATTCCTCGACCCTCTCGAGGTAAGTGCTCCAGACTTTACTGGTGATGAAGATATCCTCGCGTTTCACGCCACTCTTTTTTAGGCCCTCCTTGACTGCTTTCTCGTTCTCGTACGCAAGCGCGCAATCGATGTGGAGATAACCGGCCTCAGACAATGCGTAAGCCACGGCATCGGTCACTTGCTCGGCGGGCGACTGCCAAGTGCCGAGGCCGATGGCGGGGATCGTCGCACCGGGTGTGGTGGCGTTAGGCAATTTGATAGTGGTCGTGATACTTGGACCCATCACTCGAGGAGGAAAAGATAGCAAAGATGGAGGGAAAAGGAAACGAGAAGCCGGGAGGTGCTATTTATATGGGAGATTAGACGCTCTTTAAGAGGCCGTGGCGGTCATGCTGCAGTCTGCGTAAACGTGATATTTTAAATACAACGCTATGACCTCGCGGGCACATGCCCTGTGACCGAGAGGTACGATGCAACCAATTATCAAACTCACCTTGGCCAGTCAGATTGTTTCTTCTAGACCGAGAAAGATTGATCGGAGGTACCTGGATCGTGGTTGATCGAGCGCATTGTGCCGATGGTTCCTTCCTGTCCTGCCGATGGGTCATTGCACCCAGGTGACCACGGTCAGGCGCGCCGAGCGTGGGATCGCGAGATGTGTCGGGTGTGTATATATATATTCAACCGGCGTGTTATTGTAGCCATCTGTTCCCACGTCCGAAAAGCAGGAAGATAAATGGCAGGGCTAACCATTTAGCATACAACCTCGATTCCACGCCCCCACCTTTGTGAGCCAGTCCCTCACAGCTTCACTCGTATCGAGCTTCTCTTATATGAGCTCAGCGCAACTGATGATGTCACTGATATGAATGCCCAGGAACGTATACGTGTGTATAGCCTCTCCTCCAGTCTATCACTGATCTCTGCCGCGTCGATCCTGTCCGCTTTCACTGCTTGGCGCCACGGAACTACCTGAGGCGATAGAAATCATCGTCGATCTTTTTCAGCTCGTCAGAATTGCCGGTGGGTGACTGTGGGTTGTTGTTGTTGTTGTACTCTATTTTGTTACCCCGCGGCCGCGTTTGTACGTGGCAGTGCGGCTAGCCCGACTAATAATTGCATCTGAATGTACATGAGGGGCTCGTCAATACAAGGTAGGGTTGTCTGGTTGGTGTGGTCGGGGTGACGGGGTCCTCTGGGTTGTGATGTCTGGGTTTAAGTCTTATCTGGGTATGCGTGGGGGTGTAGTGATGTCTATGTCACTCCTCTCTCCCTACGGGGGGTTACTGGTTGGGTACTCCTGTTTCCTGTTCCCCCGTTCGGAGTCATTCTCTGTCCGTTCTTTTTGTCGATGGCCCGCGACTTCTTGATGAAGTCTGCTAGTCTAAGAATGCCTTTGGGCTTCCCCATAAGGGTCGAAAACCTGTTCTGACGGCCCCGGCCCAGTACGTGTCTATGTTTCTTAAACTGTGGGCATACCTGAAGGATGTGCTCTCTCGTCTGGTTAGCTGCTCCACATGTGCACTCTCTACTCTCTGTGTGAATACCGAACCGGTGGTAGTATTCGCCCAGGTGTGCGTGGCCGGTGCGGAACTGTACCAGCCTGCTGAAGGTTTTTCGGTCCAGCGATTTGAACCTGGTGGTGGGTTTGATCGATGGGGGGATCTGGTTTGCTGTGTGGAATCCTGATCGGATCGGGGTGGGCGTGCTTGCCCAGCGTTCCTTCCAATCTTCTTCCATCTCCTGTTTATGCAAGCTTTCTACAAAGGATAATGAGTGGTAGCGGGGTCTGTCCGGGCTGAGGCGAGCTCCCTCTTTGGCCAGCTCGTCTGCGCGTTCGTTGCCCTTGATACCACTGTGGCCGGGGCACCAGCTTATCGCGACCTTGAGGTCGTCTCTGTCGTCCAAGAGCCTGCACACTGTCTTCCTAAAGGTCCGGGTGTGCTCTTGGGCTTTTCCGGGTTTCCCTTGGAAGATGCGGCCGATCGCGCTCGTGTTGTCTGAGTAAAATACTATGTTTGACGGCTTGTGGGTGTTCAGGTCGTTTTCGATGAAGCGACGTGTCTCTTCCGCCGCTGTCCTCAGCCCCATCATTTCTGTGTCGAAGGCTTCTATGTAGCCGCCCATAGAACCATTCCTCTCGAATACTGTTTCTCCTGCTGAGTAGCCCACTACTCCAAATCCCGTGTATCTCTGCCCTTCTTCTGTGAACTTGGATCCGTCGGAGTACACGAAGAGGAAATCTGGATTGTCCTCGTGTTCCGTCATGAATTCCAGGTGGTCGTCTGTCCATGTCTCTTTGGCGGATTCGCCTGCGACGTTCTCTGGTAGGTAAATCTGAATACGGTCTTCGATATCGAATTCCGAGATATGCCATGGGGCTTCGCTGTGTGGGCGGATCCTCTCTGTGCCGTGGATTATATGGTCCGCGATGCGAGTGATGCACGTTGAAAAGGTGTCCCTTGGGTCTATTCGATATCTTCTGTGGGGGTTGAATACCGGTAGTGGTGGTACGGTGAATGGTGTTGTTAATCTTCTCTGCCACGGGTAGAGGCGGTTGGTGACTGGGTGGTCATCTGGGAGTCGGGCCAGGTGTGTTGCCTCCATCTTTAGTCGGTATTCGAGGAGTAAGTCGATAGGTGGGATCGATGCTTCGATTTCCATTGCCTGTGTGTTGGTTGTACGAAATGCTCCTGTAATCATGCGCAAGCATTTGTTCTGTAGTATAGAAAGATGTTTAATGATCATTTTAGATTTCTTGCGCCAATATATTGGTAGACCGTAAAGTGCGATAGGCAGTATCGCTCCCAGATAGAGGCGCCGGACATGAGTCTGGTGAAGACCTCTCTCTGAGTTGCCCAGCATACGAAGGGCTTGGGCCGCGGATGCCGCTTTGGAGGTGATCCTCTTGATGTGCTCCGTGAACTTGAGTTGCGGGTCGAACCATATGCCTAGATATCTCATCAGGCTGGATGGGTTGACTGTTTTATCGGCGTCGTTTATGTGTGAGGGGATGGTGATGGATGGGCCGGGCCCGGCGTTTCTGCCTGTTCTGGTTTGGGTGAAGTGCATGAGTTCGTTTTTAACTGGATCGGTCTTCAGGCCTCTTTCCCTGAGCCACTCGTGGACTATCTGGAAAGCGGCCTTAATGACTTCAGTGGATTCTTCTCTGGATGGCGCTGATGCTGATATGGATCCGTCGTCTACATAGAGAGTGAGGGGCATGGGGGAAATTAGGCCGTTGTTAAATTTCGTGCTTAGCTCTGTGTTCTGTGCAATCCTGGTTTGGACTCCTTCCACGGCTTTCGCCAGCGGGGACGTGAAGTATGCTGCCAGAATAGGAGAGACACATGAGCCTTGTGGGACGCCAGTGAAAATGGGCCTTAGTTGATCTCGTTTTCCATCTAGGCAGATTGCCGCTTCTCTGTCCTTGAGGAAACTGAGGACCCATTTTACTGTGGGGAGCGGGATGTGGTAGGCTCTTAGCGTGCTAATTAGGTGAGAGTGGGGGATATTGTCGAAAAAGCCGGTGATGTCAAAGGTGAGCATGGAGACTACCCTCTTGTGGTTCCATGCTGCCTCGATGTCGTGCACGATGGTAAGGAGGGCATCTTGGGCTGACTTGCCGGGAATTCCGCCATACTGCGTGCTGGGGAATAGGCGGTGTCTTGCTGCCAAGTAAGCTAGCCTACGGGCTTGGATCCGTTCGAGAGCTTTCCCCGAGACTTCTAGTAGTTGAATCAATCGATATGATCTGGGGAGGGAGTAGTCCCTGTTTGGTTTCTGCAAGGCCACTGCGATGGATGTGCGCCATAATTTCGGGTGGTAGCCTGAGTCTGCACATAGCCTGAGGAGGTGGAATATCTCGTCCCCAAGGGTCTTCCAGGCCCACTGCCAAGCACGCCCCGTAAGTCCGGAGATCCCTGGGGCATTCAGTTGAGCGGCTGTGAAAATGGCATCTCGGACTTCACGTTTCGTCACGCTGACATATTCTATGTCATCGTTGCATGGGTCTAGAGAAATTGGCGGAGAGTTGGCGAGTCTCGGGAGTTCTGGGAGGAGGTTCTCCCGTAAGGTTTGGCATTTGTCTATATGGCTAATGGCTGGCTCTAGGTTGTCACTGCGCTTTATAGGTGGCGATATATAAGTCCTGTGGCATTTGGTCCACTTCCTTATGTCCCAGAGGTTGTGTGGGTTTGCCTTTTCCGTGATGTTGCGGAAGTATTCCCATTTGGCCTTTCTGATGCGCATGAGGACCTCCCTCTTGAGGTCTTTTATGCGGCCTGCCAGGAATGTTGAGGGTCGGTGCAAATCTCTGGTCCAGTCTTTCAGCATTTCCTTGGCTTCGCGGAGTTCCCGATATGCTTTTGAAAGGTCTTCCGTCCACCATGGTTTCGCTGCTTTACTTGGCCGTCTCACTGGAACTGAGTCGTTTGCTGCTTTTTCTAGGTACCTGTGCAAGGTTTCTGTTGCTTTGTCGAGTTCTTCTGAAGTAGCTGTAATGCGGCGTTCATTGAGGAGTTCGTACACCAAATTGTCGTGGGCCGGTTTGTTGTTTTCAATGGTTGCTTTCAGGGCCTCTGTAAATTTGTCCTCCGACGCATGTTTCCAGTTGAGTTTTTCCTCACACAGGTTGTCTACTTCTTCCCTGGGGGAGCCTAGCTGGAAGGAGAGGGCATGGTGGTCCGACAGACTGCCGATTTCCATATCTACGTGGTGTCCCGTTAGGACGCCTGCTCCGAGTGCTGCTGCATTGGCAAAGGTTAAGTCAATAACTGATGAGTGTCCCATGTTGTCCTCCCGGGTTGGGACGAAGGGTTCGTTACAGATGGAAAATGTTTTCCCTTCGAGCCATTCTAGGGTCTCTGTTGTGCGGTTGCACGGGGCTTCGACCTGATCATCCCAGGTTGGATGTCGCATGTTCCAGTCGCCTGTTATGACCGTTGGGACATCCACATCCAGCCTGGTGTTAACCAGTCTGTCCGCTGTGTATTCCCTGCTTTGGGGGTCGGTGAGGGTTTTCTGATTATAGATATTAATTAGTCTGATCGGTGCGTGTTCCGCTCCTTCTCTTTTGACTTCCAAGATCATGAAGTCTAGATCTGATGCTAAGTCGTTCCTTAGTGTCAGCTCTATTTGTGCATTCTGGCGGGTGTAGGCCATGCATCTTGGTCGTTCACCTTCAGCGATAGGTAGTTTGGGGAGGATTGCTTGCCACCCCTTTAGGGTGGCTGATGCGTATGTGCTGTTGATCTTCTCCCACCACGGTTCTTGTATGAGTAATATGTCTGGCTTTGGGTTCTTTCGTTTGGAAATGATATGCATTGCCGCTTGTGTCGCCGCATTGGACCGATTCACGTTCAAGCTGCATATCGAGAGTTGGGCTGCTATTTTGGGTGTGCACTTCATTGGGGGAGGTGAGGTGAGGGCTTGTCATTTCAATGTCCATTTTTTCCCCGCTTTCCGCGGTTGACAGGTTGGGTTGATTGGTCTGTTTGACAATTTTTGTCTTTGACCGTGTGTGGACAAGCTTAGCAGTGGATGCCCTTTGGGCTTCCGGAGACCGGTTCTGTTCTAGGATGCGGCTTACATCGTCGCCCGATAGGCCGATGTCTACGCTTGCTACCTCTGATTGATTGGTTGCCTCTTCCTTCCCTTTGCCTTTGTTTCTCTTTTTGTTGCCAGCCTTCGGCTGTGCAGTTTGTGGCTGGGGGTTGCTAGGTGGCTGCGCGGTCTTCTTCGGGATGGGTTTGAGGCCCATTTTGTTTCTCCTTATCTTGCATTCTTTGAAGGTGCTTATGTGTGCCTCTTTGCAATTTATGCAGCGAGGTTGCACATCTGCTTGGTGGTCATCAGTGTTGTGGTCCTTTGCCCCGCACTTTAAGCACCGTGGCTGTGCGCAGTTGGCCGTGCGGTGGGAGTACATGCCGCATTTGCTGCATGCGAAGACTTGAGCACGATCTTCATACGGTGTAATGGTGCATCTGTAGTTAAATAAGTACACTGTCCTGAGTTGGAAGAGTGTATCTCTGTCTTTTTTGTTAGTCAAGTCCAGTACAATGGACGCAAAATTCTTAGCGTAAATGGTGGCATCTGAGCCCAGCCATTTGGGTGGGCACCACTGCTTCAGTTCCCCGTAAGGTGGGCAGTACGTCATTAGCTCTTCATGGATCAAGTTGATCGGGAGTGGGTCATTGCCGCAGTGGGTGGGTATTTTATTGATTTTCACGCGGTAGTGTTCCATGTCTGGTAGGGTTGAGAGAACCTCGTTGTCTGTGATGGTGGCCGCAATGTCGTTCCCGTAGTCCTGTAGGTCGGACGCCTTGCAGGTTGGGGCCGTCGTAACCTTGATGTTCCCTGCTACCGAGTATCCCACTGCCATCACCCTGAGGTAGTGCGGGAGATTCTTTTTCTCTAGCATGTCATTGATCTTCTTACGGATCTCGATGCCATTTGGGCGTTGGTCTGGTTGCAGGGGAGGGTTGATGCGGATGATTAGGCAGTGGGGGTCTGCCGTCTGTTTGTGTTCCGTTCCCTGTGTGGCTGTTTCGTGGGCTTGGTCTGGCGGTTTCACTGTCTGTTTCTTTGCTGTTGCCTGTCTGGGTTGCGGTTTCGGTGGATTCTTTGCTGCTACGCTCGCCCAAGACTCGGTCGGGGCCACCATTGGTTTCGCTACGGTATCCGGGTCCCTCTCTGGCAGAGGTTGGGTTTGGGCCGTGGACACCTTGGATTCTAAGGATTTCAAGCGATTGGATAGGTAAGCGTTAGTTGAAGCGAGGTTGGAGACATTAGCTTCTGCCTCCGCCAGACGGCTTTCTAGGTCTTTTCCCACCATCTTCTCACCATGGCTTTTGTATGTGGCTTTGGGCAGTCCTGCGAACCAATGGGAGTATGTCGGGAGGAGTTGTTCCCACAGGCCTGCAAGGCCGACAAGTGATAGTCTCTCCGTAACCTCGTTCATACTCGTGGACGCATCTTCCAAAAGCTTCCAGTTCCTGTCGTGTTCCTCATCCTCGGGGGTCGGGTCTTCCATCCACATCTCTTCGTTCTCCGAGTCGGACCGTTCTTGGTGTTCGGCTTCTGAGGAGTGTTGAGGATCTGTGGTGTGTGTGCTGTCTTCCATTGGTACAGCGTGTCGTTCCATGTCTGGGGTGCTGGGCCATGACATCGGGATGCTGGTAACATCCAGTTGATCGGAGACTGGCGCAATCGGATAAGGGTGTTCAGCGAATTTGTCGCGGAGTAGTTGCATTTCTGGGGTACTAGTCGCTGCCGCTTCGCCCCAGGGGCTACTGTTGGCTGAGCCTGTTTGTCCTCTTGCTGTAGTTTTGGTACCACGACGTGGCAATTGGTGCGGCTGGAGCGGCGTGCTCGAGTTCGTGTTGTACATATCTCGCTTCGTGCTAGACTGTCTCAAGTTAGCAGGGTTAGCTGGCTTTTGGAGCCCTGCTTTCCCTCCTGTGTCAAACTTTTCTTGATCATCCATGGTTAGGAGATCGTGCGTGGGAAGGGGAAGCGGTTTGGGGGGAATGGGGGGTGGTATTGTTGTTTTTCGATCTCACTAGACGTTTTCCCTCTCTTTTCGAGATGGGGTGACTGTGGGTGACTGTCAACATTGGCGTGAATACTGTAGAGGCAGCTCAGGCTGTCGTCGGTACCGTCAGACAATCAGTAACGGGAGTTACAAGGACGTGAAGGATAAAGGGGTATTGGAGAAGTATCTGAACCTTAATAGGATCGAGAGCATATTCGGCGCAATGGCAATGGTCATGAGCAATGACAGAAAGTAGGTAGCGATGTGCAACACGACACCCAAATACTCCTGGATTGCAACTGCAGAGCAAAAGATCGTCCGCTCGGATGGTGGTAAATATGGAAGCCAGATCCCGATGCTAGCACGATTAGCCGGCCAGTGCGGGAGTGTAATAAAAACTCGGAAAGGATTGACTAGCTGGCCGTCGCTTCGCAGTGTCTTTCCGATCAGATTGTATACATACCCCATCAGAATGCCAGATAATTAAACCAGCCATTGGGAGTAAATTCACCGAATGAGCAAACGCTCACGTCACGAAAACCAGACAGGTGTTATAGGATTCTGTTTGTGTCAGCTTTGTGCACTTCAAGATAGCCATGATCACGAGCTTTCAATGCCTCATTATCCGGATAATGGTACCAGCAAGGCGTCAGCTGAGGTATGCTTACTTCCCCAGATAGGCACCCTAAAGTAAGCCGCTGGGATGCGGTGCTTTCATTTGCGGGTGGCGGGGGCGCGCACTTGACTCAGATGGGGAGAAAGCAGGCGCCGATTCGCCCCACGCGGTGTTGCGAGACCTGCCTGGTGATTCCTGCTACGAATATACTCATAGCGGGCCTACAAACCTTTTTCACCAGCGTCGCCAAGCAAGAGGCCCTTGAAGTCTTGCGTACCTTTATCTTTATCTCCGTACTTTTGTCACTCGCCGCGCTTCCGACCCTTATCCCTGTTCTTTTGAACCGTTTCGTTCACGTCGAACCTCATATTCCGGTTTCTTTCTCCCCACGAATCAGCAGTACCTCTTTGAACAACCTAGATGGATTGGTGGCCTCATCGTTGTTTGCAGCAAGTCGCCTCGTGAATATGTACGAAGTCGGTTCCCCCTGCCAGTTCGCATGCTAATTGCAGAGATCCAGTCACATAGATATAGATGGACTAAGGGACAACGCATCCTGAGTCGTGAGCACCGTGAAGATCATGAAAAAGCTAAACGCAAGACAAACGATTTTTTAGCTCATGTAGGAACCATCATTGCTATGTGATAAAAGCAAGACGATAAAGGAGAGAATATTATAGATCAATCTGGCGAGCTGACGGGAATGGGAAGAAAAATCAAATCACTCAAGCAGGCCACGGAATTTATTCGAAAGGATTGTAATCAGCAGATCCAGAATAATGGGTTTGGCTGCCAAAGTACTCCGCAGACTGAGGTTGGGTTGTGGACTCTGGTGGCTCGGGCGATGGCAGAAACCCTGTTTGACTCTCATTGTACCTGTGCCCTCGACGCCGGCCACCTGCGCCATATGCCACTCCTGAGGCACCAGCGCCTAAGGGGGCACCAACAACAGCCCCCCAAGGCAACTGAGGAATCCCAGCTCCCGAACCAGTGGCGGCACCCGCATTACCAGCAAACGGTGCTGAAGGAACTCCGAAGCCTTGAGGCGCTACGCCTGCCGGTGCACCCCCTACTCCAGCGCTCGCACCAGATCCATATCCTGCACTTGCTCCCGCGGATCCGCCAAGCCCTCCAGGTCCATACCCGGCGCTTGCTCCTGCGGATCCCCCTACTCCAGATCCATACCCGGCACTCACACCTCCAGCACCATACCCAGAACTCCCAGCCCCAGCTCCATACGCAGCATTCCCTCCAGAAGCATAGCCTGCCGCACCACCATCTGAACCAAAAGGCGCTGGTACACCAGAGTTGCCAAAAGGTGCTTGAGGGCCCACTGTAGCGGTGGTACCATCCGGCGCGTACCCCGGGCCTCCACCAGCGCCAGAAGACCCTGCTTCCCCTCCAGACGCGTAGGGAGAACCGAAAGAAGATGGGTTAGCCCCAAATGAAGGCGACGTCGATCCTAGCGGGGGAGGTGTACTTTCGCCGATGCCATAACTAATCATTTCGGGCTCAGGAATCGGGTCATGAACGTCAGGTCCTCGAGGGAAGAATTTGTACATCAAGAATCCGAGAGCTGCAAGGCCTACCAGACCGCCGGCAACTCCACCAGCGATCGCACCCACATTAGTTCCACCCCCTCCAGAGTTTCCGGCTGGGGCAACAACGACCGTAGGAACACCACCAGAATTAGTTGTGGTATATGACGTAACACCCTTGGATCTGTAAATATTCACTGATGCAACACTCGCGGTGGATATCGAGGATATCGAGGAAATCGAGGAAATCGCGGAAGCTGGGAGTGAGGTCGTTGTCGTTGTCGTTGTCGAGGTAGGAATCGAGCCGGATGACGAACTAGTCACAATTGATCCAGAGGAGGATCTTGTTAGTGATCTTGAGGAAGTTGACACTGGTGAGCTTGTGGGTGTTAGCTGAGAAGTTGAAGATACTTGCGAAGTTGGAGAGGATGAAGTCGTTATCTAAGATAGCGAGAAGTCAGTAGGTACGTATCCGGTTTGAGTTGGGGTGGATACCTGAGTTGAAGCAGGAGCGGACGAGGTTGTGGATGTAGACGTGAATGTGGAGGTGGGAGTGGAAGTAGGGGTGGAAGTGGAGGTGGGAGTGGAAATGGGAGTGGTCGTGCCGGAAGCAGGGGTAGAGGTGGTGGGATGGGGAGTGTTACTCACAGTACTTGATGTGCTTGAGGTGCTCGACGTGGTCGACGTGGTTGAAGTGCTCGAGGTGCTCGAACTGCTCGAACTACTCGAACTGCTTGAACTGCTTGAACTGCTTGAACTGCTCGAACTGCTCGAACTGCTCGAACTGCTTGAACTGCTCGAACTGCTCGAACTACTCGAGGATGTTGAAGTGCTCGAGGAGGTCGTTGTCGTTGTCGTAGAAGAGCCTGATGTTTTGTCATGAATGCATCGAGACAGGAATGTCGCTAAGCAGACACGAACCGTTGCCTTCAGCCCTGATGCTGAGTTCAGCCCTAATGCCGAGGATACCACCATTGGGATTCAGATAAGCCCATCCAGGGACCCTGGTACCACCAGGGATCGGTTCGCTATATCTAATTTTGAGCAAGCAAAGTGTTCAATGAAGTTCAGGGACAGTGAATCAGAAGTACGAACGTTGTGACTGGGTCGGTATCTTCCCCACAATTACTCTGCCAGATCCATAGACTGCATACAAAGAGGCTTCAGGGTTCAGATGTTGCGCTAGTGCTTCACGGGACACACCTAGACCACGTTCCATTTTGACAACCCGCACACGCAGCCATGAGGGAGTAAACGACGCTCGAGCATCCACCTTATAATCCGTATCGTACTGGTTAGTAAACCTTTGCTGCTCTACGTTAGAAGTTGCACTCACATTTACTGTTAACCAATGGCTCACGATAGAACCGAACACCCAGGGAGTCAAGGGAAGGGACGCTGAAACCTAGAGAGCGGCATATGAAGAAAGCAACACGCAGTCTCAAGTTAGAGCTCACCAGGAGAACAAGTGTTCTGAAGATAGGCTGCGACCTGAGTTGAAGATAAGAGAGGCGCCATTTTTGCCAATCTCTGGTTTGGCACCTACCAGGCAAGGACTTTGGGCAAGAGAATTGAAGGACTAGCAAAAATCACATCAGCTCGTCTTCTACGCTTTCCAAGTAAGTTGTCGGACCCATTGAAAGTTTGACACGTTACAGCGCGCAGATGTCTATACAGAAGAAGCATGTCACCGAACGGACGACGGGATTGACAAGCGCGGAGGCAAACTTCTTCGTTAACGTACCGACTGAGCATGCACCGTCCAGCTTAACTTTGCCAGAAGAAAGATCAGAACCAGTGGAGCAACCATTGCAGTACTCAAGGAAGAAGAAACGGAGATCGAGCCATCTTATAACGCTGCGCGTGTTCGGGACTTTATTATTTCAAATTCCCAACACAGCCTTTGGCTCAGCCTCGTTGTGCCTTGGGACCAAGTTCACGTTTTACGTTGGTGGCGGGCGATCATCACTGGAATAATCCACCTTCCAGTTGTTGGATGTTTAACGTACCTGCAGACTTTAGAAAGCGCCAAGGGCAGGGGGATAAATACACGGGGATAAAGTGAAAAGTAAATACTAAGGAGATAAGCAAGAGATAAGTCCAATCCTGCCCCCTTTTGTGCAAGCAATAACCAAATTCTACTCCACTGTCAAGTCTTCACGTTCTGGAACGAGAACGAGCCTGGTTGTCCCTGGTTGTCGGAGAATGGGTTCCTCCCGTTCCGCAACGCCGAGGCCAATTCAGTTCAATTCAATGGGTTGAACTTGAAACTCAACCCTGGTAATTTTCCGAACTTTATCCGCAACTTCGTTGCGACTGGCATACATAATAAGTTGTACAGCTAAGCTATTATTAGCTGTGGGAATGACTAATCGGTTCCGACCAACTTAGTGGAGACGGCCCACGATGCAACGTGGGCCAGCGCAAAATGGGATTGCAAGAAAAGAAATACAACGGCCAAGGGCGAATAAGATGATAACGAGATAATAGCACCAGTCACAAAGGTGGAGTTGGGGAAGGTGGAGGGTAGGCAGAAGAGAGAGCAGCGCAAGCGAGGTTGGAACAAGAGCTGACAGCAAGCAATCACGATAAAGAAAACAAGGGAGAAAGATATGCTTACAGAGAACAGTAAGAAGGAAGCGGAAAAGCAATAACTACGCAATAACCAGAGGGGGTACTGGCAAGCGAGCGTGAGTTACAAGCCCTGCTGCGCTGGGGGAAACATACCAGTAACTCCGAGCACAAGCGCGAAAGCAAGCGAGCAGGTGGGGGAAAGGAGCAAACCTCCCCCTTCCTCAGCAACTTAACCTCAGCCATGCTAGAGGCAAGTTAGGACCCGGGCAGTTGGTCACCCATCACGATCCATCAGCACTGCGGCAGTGCAGAACGAGACTGCTCCAGGTCGCACGTGCCCGGCCCCGATTAGTCCCGTGGAATAGGATATTAAACTGGAATTAACTGTCTCGGAGAGACCAGACATCCTTGGAACACTCCATATTCGATGACTATTGCCTACTTCTCCTTCACAAGTAGAGACCTGCATCGAAGTTGTTTCTGAAGGTATGGCTGAAGAAAAAGGTTTGAAGCAAGCGGCTCTCTATGCCACTAGTATACACCACGTTCGATTGGACAAGCCATGTGTATACAGGCTTTACGCTGGGAAAACACATTATTTTGTCATCTGGAGCGGCCCAGTTGCTGCTTACCGATCACCGGGACAGTTGTACTCGGAGTCCCAAGCCCTCAAAAAATACGCCGCGTCCCTCTATAATGCACCCCCGTCGCACATCACGTCATCTCCTGATGCTACTCGTGCTGGCTTTTTCTTGTTATCAGATAACGCCGTCTTAGAAGGACTCTATCGCTGCATATTTCCGGGAATTCCTCACACTCGCTGCACGCATGTGTATGCGCAAGTGGGCCCTCCCGTAGCCCAAGGAGCCCCCATAATTTACAAACAGGTTATGGGTCGACTGGATGGAGGAGATCCGGTTCACCATGGAATGGAGATACTCGACCGTATCCACAAGGATGGCTATGTCGCAGGCGTTGTTCGAGGCGTTGAGTTCGATGGGGAACCCATTACTATCGACGTTGGCATCTGGGACTTGGACGAACTGAACCAATGGAATGCCGATAAAATGCATGGACAAGTGGCCTCCCGAAGAAGTTCTGCAATGATCTACCTGGACACTGGTGTGTCAATCTCACAAGGGAGGACTGTCTTGGATCTACTTGCAGGATTCTTCGATATTGTGGAAGGTACGAAACATCTGATTATCATGATGCTGAAATTGATTTCGTTAGAGTTACGTTATATTGTTGAACGCCATGAAGTTGTCCACCGTCACATCAGCCCCTCAAACATATATATATATGTAAAGAGCGTAACGCCCCAGAACCCAGCTGGTTTTGCTGAGAACATGCTGAATCCTTCGGACAACCAACCAACCTTCATAAACAAATATCTTGACCCCGACAACAGGTGAGCGCCTTTGACCAAATAGTGAGCAGATATTCAAATCCCGTAATTGCCTCAGGAATCAGCCTAGGGGTCTGGTTGGTGATCTGCACATGGCCGCTAGCTACTGGCCTGATGACAATCAAGCAGCAGAGATTCTGAGACAGTTCAGTGTGCGTGATGTCAGTGTGTCGGTATTTCTTCAATGACAATGGATCTAGGGAACCCCACTGTATTCCCCCGAGCAATTTTGTCAAGGTCTTGGGCCCCTTCACCTCAGAGATTCCGGCCCATGCCCGAGCTTCAAGGTGAGGTGCTCCACACGTACAATATGCTGTTTGGCGTTGGCGCATATGAGGCCGGTCAGGAGGATTATGATAACAACAACATTCACGAATTCGGTTCGCTGCAAAATCCACCATTATATCGCCCACGACACGATATCGAGTCTCTCGTTTGGGTCATTGTCGACACTCTGCTCCATGCAAAGCCTGAAGGGAGTGATGATTCTCCATTAATGGAATTAGCCAGGTTTGAGCAGACACTCAATTCAAGGAGGTACCGTGATGTCGACATGTCGACACTTTTATTCTTCTTGCCTTTGGATTGGTGGAAAAGAGCGCTTCATCCAGAATTAGGGCCAGTTCTTGGTGAACTGCTTCATAACATTGCCTTGCAGGTCGGTCCAGAATATGAATACCTAATCGAACCACCGCGCTCCACCAATCTACACGAGGCGCTCCGAAGATTGCTCCTTCGGGCAATAGTGACCTTGAACCAGCAACCTCCCATTACTTTAGACTCGAGTCGACGAACTGTTCGGCTTTCTCCTTATGGACCCTCTCAGTGAGTTTGGTTACAGGTAGCAGTGCCTAGTAGGGTGGAGATCGGATTTAAGTACACGTGAACTTTTTGGCACTCCCACCATGTGTCAAATGGTGTTTCTTGTTCCCTTTTCTATTGAAATTTGTATGTTATGTACAAATTCATTAAAAATTTTCTTGTGCAATGTCAATATTATTCCGGCTATCTGTAGTGGGTCGTGAAAGCGTAAACTGTAAGGCAGACTGACCTCGGTCGGAATCGATAACTTAGACACAATATATTCGGCCAACTCCGCTAACCCCCCTCGGTTAGGAACTACATACCCGACCAATGGCGACGAAGCGAAAGTGTGAAGATGGCAAATCAGTAGTTCAGTCAGCCGATAGTTTGAGAGCATTACTGTCGTCTGCTATCACCAGTCATGATTCCGCCGAAATTGCTCTTCTTCACATAATGCACCAACACGATTTCGATTTGAGCATGTTGCGAGAGATCTTGTCTGGTCCGTCCATTGTCTTGTGATCTTTGGTGATTGACAGGATCGAATTTTCTTTAAGAGGATCGGACAGACGCTAATTTTTCCAATGTCAAGTACGAAGCCATCGCGTCGTTCGTCGGACTTGAAGCCAGTCTCCAGATGGCAGATATCGACAATTTCACGCTGCATCGTTCTCGCATTCCCACGACTCTTTTTAAATCCATTCTGGAGGATATGGATATTATGCAGACCCACTATGGGCCTCCAATTATGCATGAAACGGGAGAGGCGAGATCCCGGTTCCTGTCGCCAGTAAGTGCGAGTCAGCTCCTCACATGGCACTAAGTCGGAATCTGCTTTAGATCTTTAATCGTCTTGTTGCTGTATTCGAGTTTGCTTTCAGGAATCTGCCCGAATCACTTCTTGAAGGTCGCATCGCCACCGGGGGTGTGGAGTATTTCTTCAAGGCCTTCGGCTCTATTTCGCTTCTTTTCATCGAATTCAAACTCAAAACTGGCAGTGCAAAGGAGCGCTTAGACGCAATTGCCCAACTAATCGCAGAGTGCGACGGTCAGTTGCCCTTTTGGTGCCTAATTTTTCGGAGGCCAATTACATGTTGATACCCAGCTGGTGACTGGAACAATGCGCGACAGGGCTTCCGCGTTGCTGTGCATGGTATCCTGTGCGATGGAGATGTATTTGAATTCTTCCAGTTCGATGGGAGCACCGAACCTCCCACATTCCGTCAAGGACGCGATAGCTCGGTTCCTCGAACTGGTATGCAGCTCCCCAACTTCACACGGACCGCGACACCTCGTCAATTTGTCAATGCCCTTCGCCCAATATGCGAGACCATATTTGACCTGATGTTGAATGCTTATACCTTGAGCTTGGAGGCATGGCACACCCGCTCTGCAAAGAAGGGTGCCGAAGAAGGGAGGCCTCGACCAAGTCTGGATAAATGGGGTCGGGCTATCGGATTTGCTCATGAGGCACTAGAATGTTTCAGAAATGCAGAAATAATGCGTCAGACTAGGCCTATTGATGAGGCCAATGCAGTTGTTCAGCAAGCGATGGAATTTCTCAAGCACAGGTATGGTTCTTCAATATCTAGCTACATGGCATAATTTACTGATTATACATAATAATAGCATAAATGAGGTTCCCATCATTCACAAACCAGCACTGATTATGAGTGGTTGGGATGGCACGGAGGTTGAAACTGTATGAGGAGTCCCTCTCCACGTGTCTACCGACGGGATATGTGGATTTCTCCGTGCAAGGAAGGATGTTTAAATTATGGTGCGCATTCAATACTCGACTGCTTTGTCTAACTGTGAACGCAAACTTTGCCGCTTCAAGGTCCGCAGTGCTGCATTCTCTGATTTGGGGGAAAATAAGTGTTCTTCATCACAACTTGTCATTCTGGATGATTCTTCCGAGGTGTTTGAAATCTTTGTGAACTATCTTTACAAGTACATTTCCGTTCCTGTATATAGTGTTTACTAGGGCTCCTAGCGGATCGGATGATCTGCGAGATCTGAGGCAAATACGGGTGAAATTTCCCATATTTACTGTAACTCCTACTCTACTGTGGACCTATCGGTAATATAATGAGCTTTCTTTCTCTGTGTCAATCTCAGGTTAAAGTTTAGGAAGGTGTTCAACAACCACATGATGTGCAATAGGACATATATGAAAGCGTTGTGGGTACTTTTGGGTGGCCGAGAGACGACGCGGTCAAGAACTCGAAGACTCGGGGTTGAGGTGCGTCGAGGCCCTGGGTCCCTATGCCACATAGTATTTCGGGGAGCCCGACTCTTCGGTTTGCCTCCAGTTATTTTGTGGAATCATCTCCACATCTCACTGGGGCGATCGACACGTTGGCTTGGAACTGGGCTGGCTGGACACCATACCACGGAGTCAGCTCATCATCGGTGTTTACGCAGCACATTTCTAAATCGATCTCCGCGTTCCCGCTTGGAGAATGTAGCCTAGGCTGCTGGCATTAAGTCCACACCCCTCGAATCCAGAACAGATTCAAAAACCAGATAGTGTGCACTGCCCATTTGCGCCCCCAACTCGATCGGACAGATCGATCGTTCGCACAGGCAGTAATCCCAATGAAAGACAGGACTGAATCAGGATATGCTGAGTAAATGGTGCGCGACCAGACACCGGCGCAAAATGAGTATGTGAGGTCTGCACGGTATTCTACGGTTATCAAAACCAAACCGGCCTTCGATCAGCGCAACGTCATTATTGCTGCAGCAATCAACGGTGGTTCCTGAATTACGAACTACTAGTCAGTTTGGAGAATAGAGTCTAGCCTGCTGGCATGAAGCCCATGCCCCTCAACTCTAGAACGCATCAAAAAAACCATCTAGGATGGCAGCACATTCGCACTGCCAACTCGATACAATAGATCGATGCCAGATTGCCCCCCCCACGTTAACAAAGGACAAGGCTAGATTAGGATCTGCTGAATGAATGGTGCGCGACAAGGCACTGGCGCAAAATGAATATGTGAAGTCTGCGCGGTATTCTACGGTTATCGAAATAATATCAGCCTTCGATCAGTGCGCCATTATTGCCTTAGCAAACAGTGGCGGTCCCTAGATCATGAACTACGAGGCGGAGGGCAGCGTCCAAACGCGTGTTTGCGAATGCTTTTGCATCGGCCTGCGACTAGGAACCGCCGATTAGCTTATCGCAACCACCAGTTCCCTTGTACGAATAGCTGGGAAATGCTGCAGACACAAAGGCTAGCTGCATGACCTAATCCATGCGGCACAGCTGACTATTTCAACTAGCTGGTATATATAGTGAGCCGATCCCTTGCGCCTACACCTGGGTTCGAGTTCCTCTTGCAAAATCACCTCCAGTGAGCCGAGCACAACTGAGGATGTCGTTAGAATGGTGACTCACCACAACCGGCAGGAGCCATGGGTAACGCTGGATCCGTCTACATGGCCAACGCTTCTGGTCAGGATATCCAAGTCATAGCATCCCTCAGTCCCGAATGGGTTATTATTGATCTCCTATTCGACGCCACGTTGCTCATTGCCGCTTTCACTGGACTCTCGGACATTATCGGCGCTGCGGAACTACCTGAGGCGATAGAAACCGTTGCGGATCTTTTTCAGCTCATCAAAATAGCTGGCGGGCTCCTGAAGGATACTGTGGAGATTGGCCTGCATATTGTGGAGGCAGCTCAAACAGTTATCGATGCTGTCATCCAAAACACCGTAACAATTAGTGATGGGAGTTACCAGGACATGCGGGATGAAAGCGTGTGGGAGCAATGTCTGTCTCCTGATGGGATTGCGGGCATATTTGGTGCGAAAACCGTGATGGTCTTGGTCATGAGTCGTGATGGAAAGCGAGTGTCGTTGTGGGAAACGGGACCCGATGATTCCTGGATCGCAACTGCGGAGCACAAGATCGTTCGCTCGGTGAATGGTAGGATTTGGGAGCGTGATCCCGACGCTGGCACAGTTGAATGGCCGGGGCAGGGGGTCCTAATGAAAAAACAAGGGTTGAATTTACTGGATATAATTCCAGCCGCACTTCCCAAGCTTCTGCCATTCCTACTGATATGATCAGATATTTGGTCAGAACGGTGGATGATTAAACTAACCACTGCAAGTAGCATACGGAAAGATATCTGTCTTGGTTGTGTTCCGTGTGTTTCATGGTCACCGTGATCATTTTCACCTCGTGTATACCTTCCTGCTTTGTACAATAGTGCTAACGGGAATCTGTTCTGAAGTATGCTCGCTCTCCTGGCAGCTGATAAGCATCCTAGTACCAATTGAGTTATGCGGGTGAAAGTTGTTTGTTATACCATGAGCGTAGACAATCTATCGTAACGGAGCGCCATAATAATGAGCTCCGTCTCCGTAGTGAGAACCGAATTAATTAGCGCGTCTAACCTATAGTAACGTGCAGGACAGAATGAATGAGGAACCGAACGCAGGATTGGGTGTACAATAGGTTCGAGGGTTCATATTTGCCCCTGCTGCACAATCTTGACGGAAGACATGGCGTGGGTTCGCAGTACAGTGCTTGTAGCGCTTTGTGATCGTTGTATACATTATGGTGGACTCTGAAGGTTCACACTCGGGTGCATGAGAGGTAAAGGATGTGAGATGTTATATCGGACAGGACATGGTGGCATGAGAGGCAACGGAAGAGTGAGTGACAAATGTTGTGTCAAACAAATGTTGGTAGCGTGGGAGAGTGGAAAGAAGCAAGTAGGTGTCAGAGGCCAGGTCTGCTTTGGTCCAGGCAGGACGCTGAGGTGCCCTGGCTCTTCAAACAATGGTATTTTTTCACAACAAACAAGCCATTGTGTCGGTGGCGAAAATAAATTCGAGAAGGGGAAGAGCCAAAATCTCGCAGGTGAGCCCAACCGATATAGGCCCTCCATGGAACGCTATGTCCGGCAGTTTACCGCATGATCGCGCAAGTTGGTCTCCAGGAATCCGGCTGAGGTCCCTACGATAGTCTTGGGTGTCCTCCGGAGTCAGCTGCTTTAGACAAAGAGTAATATGAAACTTGATCGGAAGCTTTGCATGAAACTCACTCTCCACCATCTAGATATTCGCGGATCAGAGCCTTGACAGCTCCATCGTCAATTAGACTGAGATCTGGGTGAAGACCCTCTTTAATAAGCAAATCCACGTCATCTTCCACGATGTCTTCGAATGGTAAACGCCCAGTATAAATGCGCCTGAAAATTCGTTCTCCCCTAACCCATGCAGACGACCTGTACGCAGCTGGGGTGACGATTTGGGAAGAAGGGGAGACGAAGTGTGTTGACGAGGCATGTCTGCAAGGGGACTCAGACTCGAGCACGGCCTCGGCAAAATGGATAAATCGTGGGTTGACGAGGTTAGATGGCTCCACATCCTCGTGAATGATGCCCTTAGAATGTGGCCTGTTGAGCAGGGCACAAAACTGTTAGATCATTGAGAGGGACGGTCATCGCACTCTGGGCGAACTGGGCGAATGTTGTTTCTTGATCATTGTATTTCCCGAACCATGTGATAAACCCCATAATCTCCCCATGACTGAAGTAGCGACCGATAAACAATCATTACCAGTAAGAAGCGCCATATCGACTTCACGGCCGAGTCTTTCTTTATCCCGAGTTTGGTTTCTTGATGACAAATTCCTCGTTGTAAACATATATGTACGAGTTGGGGGAAGCGGAAAACGCGAGCAATATGCCGTGCAGTTCTGATGACCAGGAGCCCAGCGAATCAGGCCTGCGACATATTGGAATACTATTATGGACGAAGGGTCGGATAAATCCGGCCGACTCTGCAGCTAAGGTAAGACACACAGGCCGACCTCGTTGATCCATAAAAAAGAAATAAGGCAATCAAAACAAAGCAATAAAACAAAGCCAAAACCCCTTAAAAAAACCTCCCCCCTCCTTCTCGATACCAGATGTTTTCTTGTCTGTTCTCCTTTTTCTTCCTTTTCGTGTCGACCGTGAACTCTAAATTGTGGCACGTGCCTTATGAATGATTCAATTATATTGTTATTCACCGCTCTACTTCCGGCCCATCGACATCCGTGAGCGTCTGTGCTCCAGCTCGATCCGAGGAGAGGTGTAAGCTTGCACTCAGCGCCAATATAGCGGCTAGTGTCGTCAATGGCGATGAACTCGAGAGGTCTTCTGCATGCTGTCATCATCATCACCGCCATCACACTTGCCGCCCCGAAGTCAGAGGCTGGTCACCTGCCTGCCAGAAGTCCGTATGTGCCTTTACAGGACATGGCCGTCGATAAGTCTAACATTCGCCCCTTTTTGCGTCATCGTGTACAGTAATGAACTATACATCTCCCGAGTCGGAAGTTTTTCCGAAACATTCACAGATCACGGATGCTTATTATATAGCCTGACAATAATATCCTTTCCTTCCCAAGTGCTTCCACTCGCCTTTCCACATCTCGTGTCGTTTTCGCGTCCGTCGAGCGCTGGACGGCACGTTTACTGACTGTAAGGTCGAGGAGCATCACGCATTTGTATTCAGGGAGGACTGTCATGAACGCACCCACCAAAACGGACACCGCCCCTAATAGCCCAGCTACATCTACCCAACATTTAGCGCCAACGTCGATATCGGACCAACGTTTTACAGTGCGAGAAGAGTCCATCCTCAGACAAAAATTGGATCGTCATATAATCCCTGTGTGCGTCTGTTCTGCTCTCACCGGAACGTGTCACTGGCACAGTTTGACCTTTGGTTCCTGTGGGTCCCTTGTTTATAGAGTCTACACACTTTATGCATTAGCTTTTCTCGATCGGTGAGTAGGGTTTGTTGTATCCCTGTCCAACCCTTTGAGGTTGTTCTGGCATCGACAGATCTAATATCGGAAATGCGTATGCTGCTGGGATGAAAACAGACCTCAATCTCACGTCGAGCAAATATGAATGGTTGCTTACGATATTTTACATCTCGTACATCGTACGTATCATGATCCTTCGTGTCTTTCCTTCATTTGTCAAACGATTACTTGCAGATCTTCCAATTGGTCAGTCCCCTGTTCAACGCCCGGTGGGCACCCGGGGTTTCCATTAACTAGTCCTCGTCTTTTCCTACAGTTCGTTATTTTCTGGAAAGGTGCGTGATTCGTTTGATTCTTTTAAAAATACCCAACCATTGTTTCAGTCTTGCCACCCAGAGTAATTGCGTCATTCACGGCTCTAGCATGGGGTGTGACATCTATGTAAGCAAAGAATTCCCTCAGCCACAAATCTCTCAACTTCCCTTCTTCTCCACCCCTTTCGAGTCACGGAAAGTCCCGATTTTGGCTTTGTACTGACCTAAAAATAACCCACCTTTAGGCTGCAAGGAACAGCGCATAGCTGGTCGGGACTCATGACAGCTCGATTTTTCATCGGAGCGTTCGAAGCATCATTCGGGCCTGGAGTGGCGTTGTATTTTTCATTTTTCTATCCAAGATATGAATTTGGGTCCAGATTTGGAATATTTGTCTCTGCTGCTGCGTTATCTAGCAGTTTTGCTGGGGCGTTGGCTTATGGACTTGTCCAAATTGGGAAGGGGAGCCGGGTTGCTAGTTGGAGACTACTTTTTATCGTCGGTAAGCCGGCGGATATTTGGTGTTTGATTACGCGTTACTAATTCTTGCTTAAGAGGGAGCCCCAACAGTTCTCTATGCGCCTTTCATCTACTACCTGCTCCCCAATTCTATAGAAGTATGCTCTTTTCCAGCTAAAAATTACCTCTCCCGGGCGGCACTGACGACACTACACCACCCTCCCTCTGGACAACGTCACTAACCATAGACATGCAAGTTCCTCACTCCGAGGGAGAAATCTTTAGCGCGACTACGGATGTCACTATCGAACACCGTCCAAGGTGATCATATTCGAGCAGAAGCAGGTGGTGAAGGTGGCATCGCTTGGAGTCAAGTATTAGCCAGTTTAAGGGACCCAATCAATTACGTGAATGGGGTCTTATTCTTCATTGCTAATGTAACGTTTCATGGTTGATCCCCGGGGTTCACTGTATTTTGTTAATGTTGGGATTTAGGTAACATTCGCTTCACTTCCCGTGTACCTCCCTACTCTCCTGAAAGAAGCGGGCTTCTCAACCGTCCGGGCCCAAGGTAAAGTTACACGTCTTGCCCAACCTAATTCCCTATTAATTATTAATCCGTGCGACTTGCAAATTTCAGGTCTCTCCGCCCCTCCATACCTTGCCGCTTTCATCTGTGCTATCCTCAGCATGTTCGTCTCAGACAGACTGGGCAAACGTGGAATGATGGTCTCATTCTATTCTGCAGTGGGGGCGATTGGGTACGTTGTTTTGGCGATTTGTAGGGGAGTGTGGATTAGGTACGCGGCCATTTTCCTTGTTGCGGTGAGTTAGGTTCGTTTTTCGCGTTTGACATTATTTGACATTTTTAGACGGGATGTTTTACGATGGTGCCACGTAAGTGGTTTGTTTTAGACGTTTGCAAGGTTTGCATAACTAATGGACTGGTTATCTTCAGTCCTATACTGTAAGTTTTAACGTAGCTGACAGTCCATTCGGAGGAGATAATGCTAACTCAGTTTCAATTCGCAGCGTGGGTGTCTAATAATCAAGTGCGAGAATCGCAAAGAGGCGCAGGGTTCGCGATCTTTGGCGTTCTTGGCCAATGCGGGTCTGTTGATGTAATCTTCTCATGTTGCACATGGTTCTGACCACGACGCCACCTATGACCATTGTGGGGCCTACTTGGGACTCAAAATGTCATTGTTTGCTCAGGCCACTACTCGGAATTCACCTATATCCATCTCGCCATGCGCCCTATTATGTAACAGGGTTCGTCCCTTCGTCATTGTGCATTGACTGTCAAGGGGACTCACGCACCCTTCCTCCCTTCTACACTTTGATACAGAATGTGCATAGCAGCAGGCCTCCTCTTCCTCGCATCCCTCCTGTCCCTCTCCTTATCCCTCTACTTCCAAAGCTTGAACAACCGACGTGATACCCTTTATGGACCTAGTAAAGTTGCTAACAGCACTTTGACAACACAAACTGCTTGGAAAAGCGAGGAAGGCGGAGAGGATGTGTTTGTGAATGAGGAGTTGTTAAGAGAGGCGGCGAGTGGAGAAGATTGGCCTCATTTCAGATACGTCACTTGATAGGGGTTGGTGGATTCCCTTTGAGGTTTCTTATTTGGCCTTCGTTTCTGCTCCGCATTCATTGTGTGCCACTTCGCCCCGAAGCAATCATTTTTACCGCAACCCCGAGTATGTGATCTTGCATCAATTCCTGCTTACATTACTCGTACGAATTTCACGACAATGTAATTTTGGATATTGCCGAACTGAATCCCAAGCAAGTCTACTCAAACCCGTACAGTTTTCAAGGGCGACGCGAAGCGCGGTCGTGCGCGGATGGGAATCATAACGTGTGACACTGGGTAACAAGTTCTGATATTGCTCAACGTCTCCGAGGGAAAGTGAAAAAGTGGGTAGCGTCGCGCACGAGTTGAAAACAGCGATCACTGCTCAGGAGTAGGCATTAAACAGATCGCTTCTATGATCATCGCTTCTATGGTCTAGCTAACTAATAGTACAATCATCTTCTTCATAGTGTATGCAACAGGGACGATGAATGCAAGCGTGCGTAGGTAACCTCTAGCGAACCGCCAGTCATCATCTCCCAGCTCCAAAGATGGCGATGGAGGGCCTCCGACTCTATCGTGGGGTGGGGTCGCGTGCCATAGCTAGGAAACCCACGTAGACCTAGCGATGGCGTGGGGTACAGAAAAACATGAAGAATCACTGTACACGGAGATAATCAGGGAAATGAAAAGGGAAGATCACACAGCATATGAATTGTAGCATCCCATTGCAATGCCCGCGATAGAAAATTATCAGCATTGAGAATTATCTTAAGATCCCAAATGAGGGACGGTGTGGCTGACACAGGCCGTTGATGGATGAGAGGTGGAACGGCTGGTCAATGGGCGTCATGGAGATGAGAAGAATGCCGCATCAGCCCAGAACCCCAGGGCACGCGGGTACGGCTTGATCAATACATATTCCAATCCCATAACAATAGGATAAAGAAACCAACGTGTTGATGGCCAGGGCTTCGAAGCTGCGCCGCTTGGAGATGCAACCGAGAAGTACGAGACATCGGGACTCGAATCAGCGAATTCGTTGTGCTAGCTTGCGTATAAGTGTCTATTACGCGTACAACCGGGTGAATGGGAATGCGGTGAGGCTTGAATACTGAACAGAGGGGGAGGCTGGATCAAGCTCAACACAAACAACCTCACCCGATTTCCCCCCTATACAGACATAGCTTTCGTTCTGCACTACAGGAGTGGTGGCTTCAAAGTAATCGGGAAGGAAACAAAGGCGAAGGCTACCCCCTTCTCGTTTGACATAGAGGGAGTTCTCGGAACTATCCAAAACGACAGTGGGTGCCGAGGAAGGGGACTCTGCTTGTGAGGGTGACGGGGCGGTCAGGGTCTTTTCAGTGATATCGAATATTGCAGAATAATGTTTGGATTTAAGCAATATGGACGAATCGCTCTGAAACGAGATATGGTCCCAAGGATGGCCATCGAATCTGTAGGGTAATGGGGGCAATGGCAAGTCCAAAATTTGATTCTTGGTTGTCGCGTCCCAGATGCAGAGGTGACGGTCATTCAACGAATATGCGTCATGTATTCCATTAAGATGAATGGTCCAAAGAAGCGTCCCCGTCTCCACGCTCCAAACGCGAGTGGTCATATCTCTGGATGTGGAAGCGAGAGTAAGACCATCAGGTGAGAACGCAACATCAAGGGTCTCCCCGGTATGACCTTCGAGCGTCCAGAGTAATATTCCTATTCTCACATCCCAGATGCGCACCGTTTTGTCCTTCGAAGTGGAGGCCAGGCGACGAGCATCAGGCGAATATACAATACTATAGACCCCCTCGGCGTGTCCTTCGAGCTTCCAAAGTGGCGAGCTCGTCGCCATGTCCCAAATGTACACTGTGCTATCCTCCGAAGCTGACGCTACACGACGACTAGCTGACGAGATGGCGATTGATGAGATAGGTCCAATATGTCCCACAGACCCGGAGAGACACCATTCTGCCGGCACTTCCCACACTCGCACACTGTTTTCTGAACCAGTGGCGAGGCGGCGCTTGTGATGCGAAAATGCAAGACAACCGCTACTTCCAACAGGAGCCGGAAGTTGTCCGAGTAGATCTCCAGTTACAGCGTTCCAGAAATGGACATACGAACTGGATCGTGAAGCGGTGAACAGATGGAGACCGTCCGGTGTAAACACGGCAGAGCATACGGCGTCATTGTGACCTCCAAGAATCCGCGGGGGGGCATCAGACTCTACGTCCCAGATGCACACAGTTGTATCGTACGATGCGGACGCCAAGCGCGAGCCATCGGGCGAGAACGCGACGGATACCACCCTGTCACTGTGCCCTTCAAGGAGACGGTGGAGCGAAACCTCAGCTGCTACTGCCCAGACACGCACAGTCTTATCATCTGAACATGACGCAAGGTAACGGCCGTTGGGCGAGAAAGAAACGGAGTTAACCTGGCTCGTGTGCCCAGTGAGCGTCTGGGAGAGTTCTCCTGATTCCACATCCCAGATTTTTACGGCGCAATCAGGGGCAGCAGTAGCCATGTGACGGTCATGGAGTGAGAACGCAACGCTTGTGCACCCGTCGAGCTCCCGGAGCAGCTCCCCAGTTGCTACATCCCAAATGCAGACCTTTCCATCGTCAGCGGACGCAAGGCGTGTACTGTCGGGTGAGAAGGCCACGGAACACACGTCTCGAATATGACCTTCGAACGTCCGACGTTTTGCTCCAGACTTTGCAGCCCAGACGTACACAGCGGAACGCGAACCGGTGGCCACGTACGATTCATTTGGCGAGTATGCCAACGACAGCACTACGCCCGGATGTTGAAATTGGCCGACACATGGGGACCATGAGACCCTCGATGTCACTCGATGTGCAGCCACCCATGCCTTGGAACGTGTTGTGTTGGTCTCCACGGGGTAAAGGGAACGAAGCCGGCTGTAAGACGGAATGAAAGGATAAAAGCCGCCAAGAAGTGATAAGGAATGTGTTGCGATGGAAGTTTTGGATTGAAGAACCAATCGGTATAGTTCACGAACTCCGGCCCTTTCCTCCGAAGCCTTTTCGATGTGGGAAATAAGAAACAAAATGGAATATATGTGTGTTTCGAAGGACTCACCAGATATCGTTCGAATTTGTGCAAGACATGACAGGCTTGGTCAAGTTCGCCCATGATGCCCATCGCCGCTACCCAATGCAGAAGTGCTGGTATCGAACTCGACATAACTGATCGGGCTTGCTCGACCCTCGAACCACATTCACATAGGATAGAATGACAGTGCTGCCAAAGCGATCGCACCTGAGGAGGGATGACCCTGTCAAATTCCGTTTGGAGATTGAACACATGTCGGTTCCTCAAGTGCTGCGATCCCATTAATGGCGAAGACTTCAAATTTTCAGCGCATCGAAGTGATTTAAGGAGCAGGAGGACAAGCCTGTGGCCTGGAAGTGGGGAACATTGAGGGTCTTTTGCGGCACCATTCGAGCCATAAATGAGATGAAAAACGAGCGATTTATCTGAGTCACAACCTTCGCCCTATTACATTTTGTTATGTGTGGACACAATAATATAGTGTATGATGATGCGTACCGAGAGTGGAAACCCAAAGAGTTCAGTTAAAGATAAACTAAATACGGTAAACGGATGCCTCGTCCGGTGCGTGAGGGACAAGTTCATGTGGTGTTCAGCGCTCCAGCTCTGGCAAAGCCTATGTAACTGGCTAGAACACATAACGCACATAAGGACACCATCATCTTCTATCACGTCGGGACTCACGAAGCAAAGTCATCTGAAAACTTTATCATACCCTGGATTCCAAGGACCCCAAGGAGGTGTTCATGGAGAGCAATGATAAAGGCGCCAAGCAACTGGCGCACTTCCGCTTCCGCAGCAAAAAAGTCTTGAGGTGGATACTGAGTAAAAAAGGCTTTCTGTTCTCAAAGTCGTCAGGCGGCCTGAAGCGCGAACGGGTATCACGACATACATGGCATTGAACAATAATCCGCAAGGCAAAATACACCGCCCCGGTCAGTTCCACGTCACCTATATCTTGGGCGAATTGCTTTATGGGCTGCAACAAGTCTCCGAGACGAAGTTCGTCGCGGTAAACCCGTGATCTTATGGTCACTCGGAGTTGCCTGACGAGGTCTGGGTGATTCAATTGGCCTCTATCGTAATGCGCATCGAAACAACGCATGAACAAGTCCTGCGTGATGGAGGCAAAGAACCAACAGTTTTCCTATCCCACGAGTTGAGTCACTGCAATCTGATTCCGTGATGCCGAACTCACCCTAGACAAACGGTAGGCTTGCGACTCCGATGCGATGGACGCAATAACCTTTCCGATATCGAGGAGGGATGGTTTGGTAGGAAATTCCATCCTTGCTTCATCCCTTGACATGTGTTGACATTGTTGACATAGCTTCTCCATACTTCCCGAAATGACCACCTAACGAACCAGCATGTATCACTCGTCTGAATACAACCAAACCATGGGAGGCACGAACAGTGTCCTGTGCAGGTGATTTGCTCAAGTTGGACAAAAGGCCCCCATTACTATTGTCCGGCCGACGATCCAGACGAACATAGAAGTCTTTCTCGGGTTCTCTCTGGGCGTGGAGGATCAGAAACCGGTGGGGCACACCATTATTGTCGCCATAGCGAGTGCAAGACAGGATCTTGGTGGTCGCCGCGTTCCGGCTGCGCCGTATACCCTCAAAAAAATCATTTACTGAATACGCAGAATACCCAGTGGAGGGAATACAATCGAGGATATCTGCTTGGGAAAGAGCACTGTATGGGCGAGTGCTCATGGTGAAACAAATGCCCCTCAAAAATCTGCGTAAGCATTGGTAAGCCAGTACAACATCTTTAGTAACCGGACCTACAAGTTTGAAGCACCCCTAGAATAGACGTCGAGGTTGCGTGGATCGAGTAAATGCTTGCCAAGGTCGCGCTGAGACCTGATGAAACAACTTGGGGACCCACGTCAAGAGGGATCAAGGGGTTGCCAGTTGGTGAGAGACTGGCCCCACGGGCCTTTTAATATGATAAAGACTGTGTAACATTTCAAATCGATCGGTGGATAAAAACCCCTAAGGGATATATACATAGGCGCTGGACAGAATAATATCATGTTCAACACAGTAACCCTAATAATAGACTCGGGCAAATCACATGCTCTGGCGTGATTGTATTGCGCCCGATCGCTGAATACGGCCATCTTTCATTTTTGATGTGCTAGCTTTGTAAACGCCTTTCCAACCCGTGTTCCAGCTTGGTACACTAGTCGCAGAGGAATATAACATATATATATAGCGGAATAAATTAAATGGAGATGCTGTGTAAGGAATTCCTGTGCGCGACTGCAGCGCGGTCAAGCGCGGGTACCGGTTATTTCCGGTGACTCGTAATGAATGAACTTGGCCGCAAGGCCACCTCGTTGATCTCAATGAAGGGTTGGCCGAACAGCCATATCTTCGATGCACTGGCAGCTTCTGCCTAGGTGTTACAATTACGTGCTTATTTCTTCACCGAACTCTAGAAATTCGCATGCGTTTTGAGGTTGTCCTCGCTGACAGCGTACGGCTATTTGTAAGATCCGTGTGGCTGTCGAGTCTGGGTGATTGTGGTCACCTAAGCATTTGGTTAGGCTGTTAAACGCATTTCTTGCGAAGAACGGGCAAACTTTCCTCTCGCCGATCATCATTGGAAAACCAAGGTGGAATCTACTATCCCATTTTCACTTTACAACTTAGGCTCCCACCTTTGGTCCAAAGCCACTCATACATGCACTGATCTGAACCCATTTGCATGCGATCTCTGTAGCGGTGTGATAGGAGAGAAGCGTCACAGAGACACCTTATCAACATCAATCGAAGCCCTTCCAGCATATCGGTCTGTTTGTTATGTAATTTAAACTGCACTTCTCCTTTTACTAACCTATTTCCCATTTTCTTTGTTGAGAGCTGCCATGGCAGCCTCCCAACCCTTCGTAACTAAAATGGCGTCCATGCATAGCTTATGCTCAGAAGACTAATTTCAACTTGGAACAGACACGCTTTTGGAATACTTGCGTCATATCATAAACGCACAACCGTTATGATTCTGTAGCGCGCGTGCTTGTGAACGACTTTCAGGATGTGTTTATGCCCCCCCCCTACACTGTGCAAGCGACTCTGCCGAGAGGCCCGGGCACATTGGCCTCTGTATGCACGTCCTGCCTGTCAAACCACAAAGTCAAATAAATTGGATAAGGTTTGACAAAGTGTCCAGATGCTCGTGTGAGTGCCTTGTCCTGCTGGCAGCATCCTACCTAATCGCGCACGATTTAAATTATCATTAATTCCTCGATACGGGCAAACTAATGGTTGTCAGTAGAAGATGAACTCTCACTGGTGATAGGACTGTGAGGCGTCGATTAATGTGATACTAGCCTTTGGTGAATGCGCGTTGTCCAGACAGTGATAGGGTGTTCAATCAGATTCCAATGGATGCAGTGCGACAGAAGTTGGAGTATATAGATGCAGTTGTGCTCACATAAAAGTGATGTCGCTCTGCGGCTATGGATCCAACAGAACACCCCATCAACTGGAGCGTTTCTAGAAGTCACCGAAGAGCGAAGAGGGGGGAAGGGGGCCTTGGGGTAGTATCCTATAGCTTGAGCTGTCAAACAGCTTTTTTTAAATAATCGATTTGCGGATATACATATATATGAATTGTCATTGGCACTTTTTACATGAACCCCGCGATCCGAAGCTTCCCTGATCAACTCGATGTATTCGTTCTAGATGCACCTAGCGCCCGCTTGTATCCAAATCATTCCATTGATCAACATTAACATTGGTTGAGCAGAAGCACAGCATGTATGTTCCGTTGAACTTGGATGCAATGCGCCTCAAAATCTGTAATTATATGCATACACAGTAAGTGGGGAGGCGATGAATACCAATCCAATAACCAAGAGATGCATGTCCAATCTCCAGTTGTCAAAGCCCGTTCCCGACCCAATAGGATCACCAAGTCAGCGGCCGGGCATCGAGAAAGACCGCAATGCTTCTATGCGATGTCCCCCAAGATGGAATGTCAGTGGCCTTTCCATGACATATTCGCTCTTTCCCCCTGAAGTTGAACCTCATGCTCGAGTTGCCTTGCTTCGGTCAGACTATTGTGCTGCACCTCGATCGCATGAACCCTATCGATTTTTATTTCGTCCCCCCGTTGGAGTTTGTGTGTATGAGGAATTCATCCGATCCTTGATTTGAGCCTTTCCCTTGCATCCGAGGGAGCACGCTTCTTTGAGGTTGAGCTAGGTCAATGATCCGCAGGTTCGGCATTGGTTCCGAGAGCGTACGACATATGCAGGGCTGGGATCTGGGCGTTCGGGCCGGATAAACCTGAGAGGCGTGAGTGACACGGCGAGCTCATACTTATGTAATGACCCAAGACGTGGAGCAGCAGAGTACTTTATGCTCCACCGTGTAATCCGAATGTGGGATTTCGTAGTCTAACAACCGGGGTTCGTCACTGTCGTACTGACGTGAATTGGAAATGAATCACTCTCTGAGTCGACCTAGTCACTTCAGCGTCTGAATATCGAGGGAATGACGATGTGTGAGTGTATATGGTGGATAAGACTTGGTCCCTTATTGCGCGGTGTTCATTGTAGGGATACACGATGTCACGTCAACAGCCAGATCCGAAACCTATGCCACAGTCCGGGTCGGGCCCACGATACAGTAATGGTTCTGGAATGGATCAACCATGCCTAACGTACCCGTGTAACGTGCGGCGGCAGAGTCTACAACCACAATTGCATTAGAAAAGGATTATGAAGTAAGTATCCTCAATTCATACGATAATCTGTGGAGCGGTTCCTCTTTACATAACACCCCAAAGAAGGATCATCATTAGGGGACGGGCCTCACGAATAGAAGTCATAGCGTCACTCCACCTGGAAATTTACGTCAGACCTGGTAGTTTGATGACTATCATTTCAGCCAGGAATTAGAACCGTTTAGAGTAGCTCAATCCAGAAAAATTAAAGATCGTTTGGAATACATAACACCATGCCTCAAATTTTCCCGGACTCCAGACGCTGTGACCTATTTCCAGACTTAGCGAGGTGACAGGCGGATCACCTCCCAAGTGAATATGGAATCTCACACCCACCAAGTGGGAACACCCCATGCCACTTGGGTGGGCTTGTTATCGTTATGCCCCCTACGTCACTTGCTCTGAAATTAAGTACCTTACAAGTTCACTTTGGGGCCCTGCTATTCGAAATATCAGCCAGCCAGCATCTACAGCGAGGTTATTATAAAGAACTCCAGTCATTCGCTAACGGGAAAAGGTAGGGCTTGTTTCCCGGTCCCAATATTTGTTGGAGAGGCCGATGCTACCGGTTCCCAACTCAACTGCATGCACCATGAGAATAACCGCCACCTTTTCACCAGTTTTCCACCACGGAAGCAAGGTGCAGATCCAAGTGTGTAATGTTCTGCAATTGGGATCAAAACCGGAAGTGAATGGCCTGCATGGCGAGGGGCATAAACCCGGGCAAAGTGCAAAGTAGCAATGGACGGAAGAGCAGCGGGTACTTGTGAATAAATCCACGAAAATAAAGTGAAAATACAACCGTGACATTCAGTGTGTACCCTTCCACCCTCGTCCGAATAGTACCCATATCATGCTCCATTGATGAGCCCAGTCTACAGATATTCGGATATTGAGTTGAAGATGGACCGTTTTACCTGCACGGTGAGCGTCCCGAAGGCGTGGGACACATTTCAATTCCCACCCATTTCCTACAACCACGTCGCCATTCTTCAGTAGCGTAACCACTTCCTGGTACATAAAGAGGGCATAAAATGGACGGAAAGATTAAACTGCTCACAGTAGAAGAAGTCGCCCAAGTGAGGTTATGATTATTTGTGCACCAATCGTATTCGGCTGAGATCCGAGTTCGTTATAGCACAACAAGGAGGGCGACCTTTGGACCATTATAGATGCCAAAGTCTTTGATCTTACCAAATTTTTGAAATTCCATCCAGGCGGGAAAGCCGTTCTGCTTGACGATGAAGTCCGTGAGTACGGCCGAACGAGTTCACATTCCCTTCCAACTCGATAAGTAATCCTGGATGGTGAAATGCAGGAGGAAAAGATTGTACTGAACTCTTCTACTCGCTTCACCGCTCGGAGGTGTTATTGCGGCCTCAGTATGCTCGTCTTCAAATTGGAATCATCGTCGGAGAGGAGGAACGTTTCAAACCTCTCCCACCTGGTTCCCTCAGTCCGGTCCCTTATGGAGGTGGGTCAGTCACGCCACGCTAAGCAAGCTATCACTAAAGAAGATTCAGAGCCTGCATGGTTGACACGGCCTTTCAAGTCCCCATATTACAAAGAGAGTCACTATAGACTGCACAAGGAATTCAGGAAAATATGCGATGAGGTGGGTCTTATCATCCATCATATTGGCGTGCACATATTCATGTTGACGCTCCTCGCCAGCTAATTATTCCAGAAGCTAAACGGTGTGAGGAGACAGGAGATCGCATATCCCAGAAGGTCGTCGAGGAGCTTTCGTAGGCGCTACATTCCCATGACAAAATTGTCAAACCACCGACCATTCCTTTCCAGAAAAATGAACATCATTGCATTCAAACTTGGCCCGGGCCCTCACCTCAAAGGCTTGAAGCTCCTCGCAGACGTAAAGCCCGAAGAGTTTGACTATTTCCACGAAGTAAGCGTAACCCCCGATGACTGATTGGAGTCTCACTCAACGATCACCAAAAGCTCCTACTCGGTCAAGAATCAGCCCGAGCTGGGCAACGAGGATTTATCGATGGCTTCCTCGCAGGGGCATACATCGGTCTTCCACCTATCCTTAACTTTGCGAATGACCGCAAACTCGCACAGCAGATCACTCGTGAGGTCATGGAAGGTTCAAAGGTAGTTGCGCTGGCTATTTCGGAGGCGTTTGCGGGGAGCGACGTTTCTGGATTGAGATGTACTGCTCGGAAAAGCGAGGATGGAAAGTGGTGGATTGTGAATGGAACGAAAAAGTGGATTACGAATGGGACGTTTGCAGACTATTTCACCGTAAGCTATTATCCTGGTTCAATGCATTCTCCCCTGACTCGGCTCTTTCATTCTACTGCTTTTCCAGACAGCTTGCCGAACCAGTAAGGTGGGCAGCGATCCCCCCCGAATGGGAATAATATGAATGTTCATGCATCGATTAACAGCACGGTCTTACAATGATCGTCATACCTCGTGGTCCAGGGGTGGAAACCAAACCTATCAAAACTTCGTATTCCTCAACGGCGGGAACGGCCTTCGTATCGTTCGACGATGTACGCGTGCCTGTTTCGCATACCCTCGGAGAAGTGGATAAAGGTCTCAAAGTCATTTTGAGTAACTTTAACCATGAGCGTTGGGGGATGGTCGTCAACACTGTGCAACTAATGCGCAATATTGTGGACGAGACTCTGAGGTAGATATGGTTCCTCGCGGTGGGGGGGTAACAGTATACAGTTGATCCGATTGCACGTGCATAGGTGGTCGAATCAGCGGAAAGTCTTTGGGAAGCCTTTGATCGAGCAACCAGTGGTACGGAGCAGGTATGTAGTTAACTCACACACTTCCCTTAGCAATTGTGCAACTAGCTTACGAGCCAGCGGATGACATAGGATCGCGCAGATGATCAGTCGCGTTGAAGTGTGCCAGACGTGGCTTGAACATATCAGTATGTCCTTGAGCCAAACTATCTTCAGTAGGACTAATTGGGTTTCCAGCCCATCAGATGTGCAATATGGTGTGTCGAAACTACTTACCTCACACTTTTTCCGCACGATCCTGAACAGGATTAATTTTTCAGACTTATGCCCAACAAGCCAATCATCTTGCTGGGTGCGTGTTCAGGCCTGGATACCAAGCGGATTCAGTTTTAACTAAAGGGTTTCAAGACCGATCGCTCTTTTGAAACAATTCGCAACACGTTGTAGTCAGGATACCGCACGGGATGCGACTCAGGTAAGCCCCTTTCCCCGTTTTAGATTGTGACCCTAACATCTGACGGAGAATTGGTATCCATCTCTCTCTCTCAGCTATTTGGGGGCCGAGGAGTACGTCTTATCACATACTACCGATTTGTACCCTCATTTTGACTAGGTCCCCTGACTGGCATGATATTTTAGATCACGAAAACGGGTCTTGGAAGCGCAATAGAGCAATATCATCGAACTATACCATTCGACGCTATCCTAGGTGGAAGTAGGTCATATTTTTTACATTGCTTTTTTTCAACTTGTCTGATATTCATCGTTACAAAGCTGAAGATATCTTGGCTGATTTGGGGGTTCGCCAAGCTCAACGTGCGATTCCTAAGAATATACGTCTTTAGACTATCATATCCCTGGTTACTACATCAGCTTTCCAGCCACGCTGCTATTCCGTTTGTGATACTGGCTGTTATCATTACGACGACCTTGATCCTCGTGGCGCCATCCGCTTTTTGACACACTTGTTTATGTGAGGACGAGTGCTCGATTGGGGTGCATACTAGATCGACTCGGATGTTTTGTCTTGTGTAACTACATCTTAGAATTGTGTCAAATGTTTCTCCGGACGTTTGTGTCTCGGCGATTTGGCCGGAGCACAGAAGTCGAGTGAACCACGTGAATTCGACTTGGCGTCGCTGCATTCCCACGCTTCTCTCGCCCTGCCAAGTTTGAATGCCGAGCATTGGCAAAAGCGTCGCCCTAGTCTCTCAGCACACACGGATAATGCCTGCTTTTCCTGGAAATACGTCATGCTCGGTGCATAAAAAACCAAACTTTCGTTTCTTGCGGGTCCGCATTGCAAGCCGCTCGCTAAGGGTTTGCGTTTCGTGCACTCCTGCATGGTTGGTTTGATAGAAGATTCACTTGTGTGAGTGGACGTATTTATAAGGAACTTGCATGGGCCCCCATGCAATTTTCAGGCTACTTCTGCTCGCTGCCCGCGCGATCTTGTTAACTCTTCGTCTCTTCTTTTCACATTGTATCTGCGCATGCTGGGAGTGAGAATATGCCGCCCGTGAGACCGAACGTTGTCCGATCTCTTCTGGTGTTGGCTTATGCCATCTGGCTGGCTTCTGCTCAATACACCGCTACATATTTGCCATGGAATACCCCTAAGCAGTCTGAAAAGGGACAATATGGCACAAATCAGTGCGGTCAGACTGCCCACCAGGACTCCAGATGTCAGAATGTCTTCAGTGCGTAGCGTTGCTCCGCGAGAGAGAGCTTCAGCCCGATTCGTCGCTTGTCGTAGTCTGACATTCTATGAAAAGTTAATTCAGGGCAGGACTTTTGTTTGTGGGGACCCCCGTCTCCAGGACCTGATTCAACTGTTGGAGATACAGAGGTCAGCCAGGACCCGATCATCTCTCTTGGCGTTATTATTGATCCAAATATAGTCTATCGAAGTCTCTTGGTGCACTAAGGACGGTTACGGGACGCGGCTCATTCCCCCTGGTACCTTGTACAGCGTTCATTTCGTGCAAACACCAGATTATGTAAGTGGCCTATTTTTCCACTTCTTTGACTCGTCCGTTGAAACTTGTGTCAGGTACAAGTCACTGGCGTGGGGGATTTTACGAAAATGAATATCCCCAAGGGTGACGAGGGAGGTGAGAAGTTTTGCATCGTCGTGTCTAGAGGTGCTTGAATGATATTAATTGAAGGGGAGCTTGATCCACACGGCGCCACTGGAGAGGGAAATCCTATCGGCGGCCTCGTTTTCTCTAATGCATTTGGATCTTACCATCAGATCCATGAATGGACGGTGGGTGGACTTCATCGTGAGAAATGTGCCAAGTGACGTATTCAAATTGTGTAGAACTTTATGAGCGACAACGAATATTGCATACGTGGGTGTAAGGACGGGTGAGAAGGGTATTTCATTTTGTCCATAAAGCGCTCTCCTCAGCTTGCATGGTCCAGAAATACAACTCGTGCCAAACAACTTTGCGGCCACATTTACGATCTCATGGGTATGTCAAGGACGTTTTCCCACACTCGCTGCCGATCCACAATAACCAAAACATTTCACCATAGGGTGCAGGTGGAATATGCCCGCCAATTACAACCCAGGGATCTTCGAGAATTGCATGGGCGACACTGGTTTGGTAAGTAGTTGAATTGTAATCGATGCAATGGCAACGGCATTCACCGCAGACACGCCTTAATTCCCCGCATGTAGCCTATGGGTATATATGGCACCTCCACCTTTCACCAAGGCAGCTCCCTCACCCCCTCACCACATCCAGCCCCCAAATCATCCAAGTGCGTTCCGATAGGGTCGATTGGCAGCGGACCCGCCGTTTCTCATCAGACTCCGTCCCATCCTGCCGCCACCACTAAAGCACTCTTAAGAACCTCGTCATCACGTTCATCTTCGGTCAGGGCGTCGACTTCGAAACGTTCCTCTTCAAGACTTTCTCCTTCCCATCCAAGGGAAACTTTGATTACCTCCATTGGACGACACATGTTCCCTCTGATGACCGATTTGAGTGCAACACCTCATCCGAGTGCTCATCCCACCACAAGTGTCACGTCTGAACCGATGTCAGATACTTTCACGTCAGTGGTCGTGAGTGGCTCCTCAATATTATCGACCACTTCTGCGACACGTACGGGCGGTTCTCAGCCCCTCGCCAAGATCTCCACAATTTGGGCACTTCTGCCACCACTTTTGACTATTTTGGTTGACATTTGACCGATCATGGTGCCTCTTTATTTCCTCCTTTCCTTCTTGGTCCTTTATCCATGCTGTCCAAAAGACGAAGCATGGAACTCAAATCTTTGAGCGATGTGGCAACATGGATACTATTTGGTAGTCCCTTCCATCAGTCCTTCTTCTCCGTCACTTTACCTTATGTTTCCGCTCTTCGTATGTTCGTGACCTACATGAAAGGTTTCATCAGGGTTTGATGGACTCATCGCGGGTCTCATCTCTGCTCGTTTTGGGTGTTGTGCGGCGTGGCAGTGCTATGCCGCTGAATTATTATCACCAAGACTTGCTAAACCTTATAAACGGGATTGCTGAGGGTGCTCACCCTCATCTTTAAAATAATGTCAACGACTGAAGTTGACCCTAAGAGACTTCCACGTCCACGCGCGTGTGCCTTTTGCCGAAGTTCAAAGCATCGATGCGACGGGATTGAAGGCAAGTTAAGCTGCAGTCGATGTGCCCGGAACCAGCGAGAGGTAAGTAGTTGTTGGCGTAGTCATCATCCGAATGAAGTGTGGTTGAGGCAGGCAAATGACTCTAATGCAGTGTGTATGGCCCGCTCGACAGAGAATGGGCCGGCCGAAGCGTGTGCATGCTGATCAACCAGCATCCACTACTCCCTCCCAACTCGATGCTCCTACATCTGCTCCTTCAAAAATTCCTGCTATTTCAGCTGCGTCTCTGCCATATCCTGCGGCAGATATCCAAACCCTCCAGTCTTGTGATGTGTCTGTTCCATCTTCATACTTCGCGGATCCCTGGTACCCTATCAAACCTACAAGGGATAATTGGGATCACTCCTACAAATCCCCGTGCCGCGACTCTCCTTTATCCAACTATGCGCATTGGTTTGGAACCGTACCGGGCTCTTCATCGTCCCAAGGGACCTCTGATCATTCTGAGACTTCTGCTGCATCACCGTCAAACACATCCGTCTTCTCATCCGCCAATAACTCTGAAGCAGCCGAGAATGGGATAGCAGCGGGTTTGAAGGAAGTGCTGAAGTTGTAAGCCAATTAGCCTCCCTCAGATCGAAGCAATATCTGATTGTTTCGCATTCAGAGTTGACATCTATTATTCTATCCCTCATACTTATATCCCCGTACTTCCCGAGAAGCCCAGCTTCATCTCCAACCTTTCAAAACACTCTCCGCTCTTGCTCAATGCAATTTGCGCTATTGGCATGCGCTACGCCGCCTTTGAAGTCAGCAAAGACTATGTGGACATTGCCATCTCGATGCTTAACGCTGCTCCTAACCCTACTCAAACGGATGTTGAAGCTATTCAACATGTACAGGCACTCTTGATTGTGACGTACATTGCTTTCGGCGCTGCGAACGTACCGCAGGCCCACGAATTCTTTACCCGGGCGTGTGATATTGCACTGAGCTTAAATTGGAACATTGTTGATGGCGGGGGGGATATCAAGGCACGCAGCCTCCCCGCTGCGCCTCCTAGCCTTTTAGCACTTTTGGGCGAGATGTCATCAAGCCCTATTGTGTCTATGGACGGTGACATGGCGAAGGATTTGATGAATATGACGAGAAAAACTTGGTGGGAGTGTTGGGTGACCGACATAATGTTGAGTGTCACCTGTAGGGCTCCCCGAGTGTTACAGAATGTAGTGCTCAGGGCTCAAATCCCATCACCTCCTTCAATATACGAGGAACCAGGGTGCCCCCTTGTTTGGGTCAGTACTGTTCCGAGGGCGTAGGATTTGACGCAACTGATCTTATTTGTAGTACTACCCACTGAGGATCCGTGCGTTGACCTTACTTCTGGAGTCCATCGCATTCCCCGAATGCCCTGATTCTGCGTCTCGATCACTGCATGTGGAACAATTCACGACCATTGATACCCTCATCGAGAACGTGATGATGGAGTGTCAGCTTGCATCGGCCGATTGTACCAAAATATGCTCGACGCTGGGTGGCTCGTCGGGGGCGACCTCTCCTCTCGGAATTGAGGCCCTTATAGGGAGGGAAATTTTCCATATGACGATTCTTATGCTTCACGCGTAAGTTGCTTGGATCAGATGCTGGAGGGAAGACTCGCTGAATTCAGATTAACCATTCAGCTCTAGTGTCCATCTTCACCACCTCTACGCGATGCCAGAGGTAAACTTCGACATGAAGGTCTGTCGCATAACGACTGCATCTTTGGTAGGCGACATACATCAATCCAGTGACGAGTATCGTGAATCGATCTTCGCGCCTTCGCGTTCCAAAATCGTTTCTGCTTCAAGGTCTCTCATGTCTCTGATGCGTTCTTCACACAAAGCGAACCTCCTGCAAACAGTCCCAGAGTCCCCTGTTTCATCTTCCTCAAACCCTGATCTCTCCCAGCTGGCGGACGCCGCCGTTCTTTCGTGCTCAGCTTCACGAGGTAACCTATCATTGCCGTCGAGTGGATCTTCGATCATGGTTCAAGAAGATATCCTTCGGCATTCACCATTTTGCGGCTGTTCGCAAGTAGTCGCCGCTTTCGGTGCGGCTTTAGAGGTGGCGACGGCAGGGACCAGGTGGCAGGCCATGGCCGCCGAGAGCAATTTCGGGACGAGCAAAATGGTGTTGCAGCGCTTGAAGAGGATGTGGCCTATAGCTGCTGTATTTGAACGTAAGATGAAAGATTTGCGTGTTCGCTTGTTCATCGTGCTGATTTTTTGTCATGTGTGTCTCCGTAAACCTTCACAGAGGAACTTGACAAATGTCATGGTGCTGTTCAGGGCGCACTTGAAGTTTGGTAAATCTGGTTCCCGGGTGGTACAGACTTTCCACACTAGTATTCTGTTGTGCAGACGTCACAGTTTGTCTCCGTCATCATTTTTCCTCTGTATCAATGCACGATCAATTGTCACTTCTTGGTACATATTTGAACACAAACCTTGTATCCCACGTCTCTAAGCTGATATGAGCCTTATCAGGACCCGGGGTGCTGTGTAGAGTGAATTTCCCCTATTGCTGATGTTGTTGCATTGAGTTGTCGAAGCGCTCAGCGGCCATACTCAAGAGGATGACGAGAAGCCAGAAAAGATATTTACATAGTATTTATACTACAGCATTGACATGTCAAGGACCGACAAGTGGGACTTGTGGGATGCCATGCGTTGGTGTTGTTATGGCGGTTGAAAAGTATCATAGTAATACAACAGATATGACAGTTTAATAATGGATGATTAGACGTCCTTGAGAACGATTGACAGTGGCGGGAACTCCAGCTTGCGCTTTAGGGCGTTGGTGATGATGATGATGACGATGGTTACCCCGCGGTCATGCAACAGGGCACCCCTATTGTAATCTACATCGAATTTACATGTAGGAATCATCGAAACAGAAATAAAATAAAGGGTGATGTCGGGTGATATGGGTCCTCGGGATTGTGGTTTCGGGGGTAGGGTGTCATGTAAGGAAACAAATGGGAAATAAAAAAAGAGGCAGGTCCAATCATGAGCTGTCTCTCGACAGTTGTGGGTCTTGTGGTCATTCCCGCTTTAGGGCGTTGGTCTTTTAAGCGCTCAAAGTGCGAGGCCCTGCACTGCCACATGACAAATGCTGAGCATGCACGAGGCAGCCTGCCTACATCGCCCAGGAGCGGGGACTTCAGCCCAGATTCATCTTGATGAGCAATTCGGTTGATAAATCCATGCATGAGGTGCTTGCTGTGGAGTTAATCCTTTATGTATTCGAATTTGCGACTCGGACTGGGGAGTCGGATGATTGGAAACGTCTGTTGACCCTATCTCACGTGTCCAGGCGTTGGAGATCGATATTGCTGGACAATGCGTCCATGTGGCGACAAATATCCGTCCCTATTGGGATCCACCGGGAAATGAGTTGGGTTGCCTGTAATGTGTGGATACAGCGGTCGAAATCATCCCTAATCGATATTTCGCTCCGCGTAACAAGCGACGGTCATGTATTTGACCCATCGGACGACGAGGCGCACCAAGTGTGCGAATGCAACATCCCAAGAAAAACGATGAAGAAGCTTGTTCGTCTCATCAAGCGCCACATCCACCGTTGTTCCTCCCTCCTGCTTGATTATATCCACGTCGACGATGCTCAGGAAGTCGTCGCCAACCTGGCTATGCTTCCTATGCAGCCAAGGTTGAGGAACTTTTCCCTCGGAGTTCTTGGGTCTCGCTCGAAGCACAAGACCCCGAGCTGCCCCCTAACCATATTTGGCGGCTCATGGTCAAACATCCGCAATCTGCGACTTTACAATGCAAGACATTTCATTATTCCCGAATTTCGGAATCTTACATCTCTCCATTGGGCTCCAAGGGACTGGACGATTCATGGCGTGACCGTCCCTAGCTTCTTCCTAATACTCGAGCATAATCCGCTCATCGAAAGGCTGGACGTCGCTGGTTTGACTAGTATTGTCCCTGCGCGCCAGGGCCACGAATTTACCGGACAACCATATTTAATGCGGCGATTAAAGCGTCTGTACCTTTGGTTCAGATCCTTCCATTCGCTGACCGTTGTGATGGGGCATATCTCCCTGCCTGGAATCGAGCTACTTGGTTTAACTGTCGATTACCGTGAGGACGAACCACCTGAAGGATTGAAGCTATATGGCGTTGATGCGTCCCCCGACAATGCCCCTGTGTCGCATTCCCCAGAATCAATATTTCCGCACAATATCAAATATCCAGGCGCCGTTGTCCCATTTCTCGACCCCCGATATCCCAATCTACATTCGATCGATCTGGGAAATTCGCCTCTTAAACTCCTCTATGATATACTTGTACGCTCCCCTAAACTTGAAAATATTGCCATCGACAATGGGATGCAACAATTTACTACAAGCGAGCTTTCGGATTTGCTCGTGTCGTCGTTCGGAAACATCATTCCTCTACGGCGCCTTCAGCTCAAGGATTTCTTCATGATCACTGATTGGCAGATTCTCCGCATCGCGAAACATTATACAGAAGATAGGGCCTGCGATGCTCCAATTTCGCAAAGACCGCAAAGACGGAAATTAGATCTCCTGGAATTCAAGCGGTGCTCATTTGATAGGGAACTACCTCTGGACATTCCTGTGCTTCTCAATTATTTTTGTAGGGTTCAGACGTCTAAAGAAATCATTGTTTGTCCCAAACGCCTACAACTCCCGTTTGATTTCGAGGTGATCCCTATGTACGATCGCTGGGAAGTGACGGGGCTGGTCTCACATGGAGATAATATCTAGCTCTTTATATAATATGTACGAGGACTTAACCAAGGACACTCTTCTTAACCATGTTGTGTTTTCCAATTCATCTGGGATGCACATGCAATTGAGATATTGTTTTTGATTCCGTCAGTTGAGCCAAACGCGTCGCACGCACCTCCTGGAAGGGGTTACCTCCATCACGCTTGAGTATGCTAATATGCACTGCGGAGGATGGTCGCCAGTTCGAAGTTCAGACCACATTATATGACATCTCTATGTAAGCGCCCTGTGTTATCGATGCTTTGTATGGCTCATTTCAGACTCGTTGCGATGATTTGTCCAGCAATGGCAATCTCAAATCTTTCCTCTCAGAGATAACCGGAGTCGATGCACCTTCTTTAATATGCTTTCTTTCTGACGGGAAACAGCTGAGGGATGAGAATATCCGACAGCTCGCTGGTGCACAGGACGATGTGAGTTCCGATCCAATGCTTGCCCCTGGTATTTATGAATGCGACTGGTGACTGACACCTATGGCTCTCAGACAATTTATGTTTTTAACAGAGAGTACTTATTTTTAGATACCGAGCTGTCAGAGGTCATTCATGAGCTCCAGATACCCCTTGCTATCAAGCCACCCCTTCAAGGTACCACTGGCTTGCCTTCAGTCTTGATTCTCTGAGTATCTAACCCTCTGAACTTGCACACAACACAGGATTCCCTTCCCCCGATGTCATCCTGAAGTCTGCCGAGGAACACCTAAATTACATTCCCGCTATCCTATCTCAGCTCTCGAACCAGGTCGATGCACTGAAGGTGGCCTCGGCCAACCTAGACTCACACGTTTTCTCCCTTTCGGGAGTGTTTGAAAATTTTGATACTATTGCAACCAAAGAGTTGGACCGACAAGCTGAACTCTTGCGTAATCACAATTTTGATCTCGAAGTCATCTCTAAAATTCGCGTTCACCCCGAATTCCTTTCCCCTGCTGTGCGCAGGGATGTAGAGGCAGGGCTAAAAGAAAGGATGCTAGGGGACTACGTCTCAAACGTCAAGATGAGAATTGTTGCGGATTCTTGCGCGAAGATTCACGGTGATTTAGGCTCATTGCATCAACCTGCATCTGCTCATTCCGATTGCAGAGGATCTCTCTACGAGACTCTTCAACGCTCAACAATCTATGCGTGCACTCACTTCTGGCGCCGATGAGATTCGAGCCATGGTTTCCCGCACTTTGTAGGTATTTGTCCAATGGGGTGTTTTGTGAATTGACGTGCTCGATTCCAGCTGTGAACAGGCAGAGCCGTCACACCAACGTGCAACCCATAATTTAGCGCGGCTACGAGAATTGCATTCCTCCCTCTTGAGTCAGTTGCCGCGTTCCCGTTTCCCTTTGTACTGCTGTTCTAATGGTCATCAAGGCAATGATCCTATGTCCAGCTCGATGGTTAACCAATTGACGTCATTGGAGATTTCGATTCGTTCCATCATCGAACAAATTAATACCATCTACGTATGTGCCCCTTTCTTGCAAATGTCCATCCCTAGTGAACATCGCTTCAGAACCAATCTGTGGCACATATTCTCACTGTACTCCGTCAAGTTTCCTTCCTTCAGTCCACCCTCGCTGAACTCCCAGCGACTCTCACGAACCTGGAGACAGAACTACGAGGAAAGGGAGGCTTCGTACATCTGCAACGATTGCACCAAATGCTATATGTATATGGTGCAACGTTAGTTGAAATTGTCCGGAGAAAGGAGTTTAGTACGTGATGATCTATGTTGGTGAGGGGAGAATAGCGAATGATGTTTGCAACACCCAGGTAAATTTTTTGCAGAACGAGCGCGAGCAATAGCCGAGGTTATGGCTAGGTTGACGTAAGCTCATCCCAGAATCATGTTAAGGGATTTCTTAATATATTTATATAGCTCGAATGAACGCAAACGGCGGCAGCTGTACCGCGGCGACGTACATGGACAGCTTCCCTTTGAGTCTAAGGGTATGGACGAGCCGACCCCCATTATGGAGGTCACTACTACTGGTCACACCGAGAATGTCTTTTCGCTGACGCGTGAAGATCTCACGAGTACGTGGTGACGCTCCACTGTTTTCAGCGCAAACCTGACATACAATCATCCCTTCAGTATTCTTAGAGACCATCAGCCAGATCGAGCGATCGACTCCCATTCAGGAGATATATGGTTCATCGTCGCCGAATGAAGGTGCTGCGGACCAGCCCGTTGGCCATCCTTTGAGGGAAACGCGGGCAGCATTGGAAAAGTTGATTTCACGCATGGAGAATCTTGGGGCGGAATTCGACAAACTGATCGAGAGATCAGTTCTCACAACGGATAGATTGGTTCTTTCAAAACGGAGAAGTGAGTCCATCTTTTAGTCATCGCTCTTTACTATACTGACTTGCACCTGTGTTTCAGCTGCCAGTGACGCGTCGGAAGCATTCGAGCAACTACGAGAACTCCAGGAAGCTAAATTCGTATCAGATCAAGCACTGGTTGAGGAGAGGGAGGCTGCTGCATCATCCCTCCGTCGACTGCAAAGCGAACGCGACATCATTGACCGTCAGAACCAAGAGCGCATCGCAGAACTGGAGGCAGAAATTGATTCCGTCCAGAAGCTGCACGAATGCGAGTCTCAAGCCCGCAACACCTTGGAAGCGCGTCATGCTGAGCTTGTCAATTCTTCGGAGGAGCAGGCCAAGAAGCTTTCCGGTGCACTTGCTGACGCTACGCAGAAAGCAAAAGAGGTCGACCTGCTTTCCAAGGAGCTTGAGCAGGTTCGTGCAGCGGCTGAGGAAATGCGAAGGGTGCAGATGGGCGGCGACGAACGCCTGAAACTGGTCTTGGCGGAGCAGGTCGAGACATTGAAGAACCTTGAAGAGGCGCGGTTAAAAGGGGAAGACTTGGAGGAACAGGTCCGGTTCGCACGTGCTGAAGGGGACGAGGCGTTCCGCGCGCTGAACGAGGCGACCGCGGAGAAAGATCGTCTCCTCAGAGCTCAGACTATGGAAGCGGATCGGTTACTGAGGGATCATATCGCCGAAGCTGATGGTGATCGTGCTGTCCTCGAGCATCAGTTCTCAGAACTACAAGCAACTCTAGAAAGTAGGGAGAATGAGTTGAAAGAAGTTCTGATGGAACTTGACGTTAGTCGGGCGGATGTCGCTGGTCTGCAGGAAGAGCTGGAGAGAGCAAACTATGCTCTTAACGATGCGCTTCAGGTTCAGGCATCCCTTCGCGACGAGATGGCTCAACTGAGGGAAGTTGCCGAGGATCAAACTCGCCGCCGGACTGCTGCGAATCATATGTTGTCTGATCTGCTTGAGATCGCGGTGTCATTCCGTGACACAAATGCTCAGCTCCTTGCCTCAACACAGAAAACTTTGGCTCATGCGTCGAAGGCGTCTGCTCGTCACGCGGCACTTGCAGAATCCACTATTAGTCTCAACACTAAAGGTCAAAATGCTGATGCGTTTGGACTGGATCCTTTCAATGCATATGCGTCCCCAATCGACTGGTCCGACCCTACTGCTTCCATCGAGATTCTAAAGCAATTCGATCTGGAAGTCTTCAACGAGACAATCGTCAAAGCAGGCAGCACTATCAGGAAATGGCAAAAACAGTGTAAAGAATACCGTGAGAGAGCACGGGGAAAGATATCGTTCCGCAATTTTGGAAAAGGGGATTTAGCATTATTCCTGCCCACGCGGAACTCGGTTTCTCGACCATGGGCCGCCTTTAATGGTGTGTATGCCAGGCCATTGCGCCCACTTGTCACTAATGGCGGTGATGCAGTTTCGTTTCCGCATTATTTCCTCAAACCGTCCCCCCAAATTTCTGCCCAGCTGGAGAATAGAGAGTGGTACGTGGCTCGTATTATATCCATTACGGAAGCGATCGTGGATAGCAAGGTGTGTTACGTTCCTACGGTGTTCTGCTGTTCTGATCGCTTCGATTCAGAACCCATTGTCAAACCCTTATGGGTATGTCTCGGCATTGTAACTAGAGTGATATTGGAGTTAACAGTTTGTTCTAGGCTGGCAAACGGGGTCAAGTATTTCATGCTCGAAGTAGAGGAGTACGCCCAGCCTAACCATTCTCAGCGCCGCGCAGTATCAACGCCGTTCCCGGCGTCGGCCAATGAGGCTAACGAGAAGATGAAAAGCGAAGGTCGCAACCGCAACGCTTCCCGAAGTGCTCCCAACCCTCCATCTCCCCTAGCTGACCCTTCTCCTCTGCAGGAGGCAATGCTTAATCCTGCGCCAATCGTGTCACCGCCGCATCCTAAAATTCTTCCGCCGAGAATCGCCGCCAGCCCAGTCAGTGGGCCATCATCGCTGTCCAAGTTGCTTGCGCAAGCAACTTCTCCGGATGCAGTGAATTCACCGCCGGACTCCTCTCCCCAACCTTCTCCCCCACCTCTGACGTCTTTTCCAGCACGAAGTCGAACTCTGTCCGGTCATTCTCATTCCCTTATGAAACCCGCAATCACGAGCAACCGAACTCGGCCTTCCCCTACTCGATCCAATGCGTCCTCTAGCGTTTCGGGTCTTCCCACGCATTTTGCGAAGTCGTCCTCCAAATCCTCCACGAAAGGTGCACCAACAATCGCTATTTCTACTAATGCACAAAACCACTCTTCGCCCAAACGCGTTGCCTCCCCGCTAGTTTCACCCTTCTCCCCTCCTTCCCCGCCCGGCGACGCCCCTCGAAGTGATCAAATGGGCGATGGGAGCGGGGCCAACACCCCAGCTGGTGACTCTGCATCTGATGGTGCACCAAATTTATTGTTGAGTCGCAATCGGAAGAGGACCATGTCAGCGAAGGCATTACCCACGACCACAACTTACACCAGTGGTCCTCCTAGCGTCGGCGGTGCCGTCTTAGCAACTCTCACCGGTAACTGGAATGTGCTAGGACGTCGGCGTAAGGATGCAATCCCAACATTAGATACAACAAGTAATCCACCGTCTGGTAATGAGGGTGACATTAAGGAAGGTGATAGCGGGTATATATCTAGTCCCGTTCGGCGTGCCAGCAGCGAGGCGAGGAAATTGTTGAAGAGGTTCGATTCGTCGTCCACCAAACAGTAATCTTTGAATATTAGCCAGGCTCTTGTTTGCATGAAAACTTTGGACACAAACCATAGCACACCCAGTCATTGCATCCTAATGGTTATACCTTACTAATGTATCATTCGTTACATCAAAATGGTCAGATTCCATCCTATGAAGCCATGAGGACCGTGTGGCATCCTTGGACGGTCGTGCTTTGCCAGGGGTTGGCAACCTATCAAGCGGTGGAAGTGTAGTGGCGTCGGCTGCATATGATGTGACATGGATACGTTGAGATGGCGAGAGATTTGGGGCAATATAGGAGAGTATCTCAAGCTTAAGCTCTGCGGGAAGATCACCCCAAGTAACCGTACGAACTTGTTCTAGGGAATGATCGGTATCCTCTTGAGTAAGAATCGTAATGGACTGTACCTCGTGTCCTGTGGGACCCGAACAACATACATCGCGTGACAACGAGCAATCGCAGCGCCTCGGTTTCTGTTGTTGAGCGGAGAAATGTATTTCTCTCTCGACATCGTTTCAAAGTTGCCCACATTGCTGTCAATGGATACAAATCTGGATCATCCCCTTCTTCATCCGATGGGCGATCGTCACCGTTTGCTAGCGGAACGCCGGCGCCAGAATTGGCGAAGAATTCTAGCCTTTCAAGCGAGAAATTCTGATCCCTTATTGCTCGAACGATATTCCGGAGGGATGGACCAAGTCGATTACCATTGCATCTTAATTCCCGAAGATGCCGGGAACGAGGTGATTGAATGTAATTAATGATGAAAGGGGCAGAGTCTGAAGTAAGACTAACGAGAGATATGTCCAGTGTTCGAAGATGTGGGGTAGTGAGGTTAGGAAATAACGCTTTCGAAAGGTTGTCTGATAATGAAGGATTCCCCGCCAACGACAGGCCTGAGACTCGGGACTCATTTAACGCCTCTGTGAAGTCAGCGATTACATCTTGGCTGCCAGTAAATTGGTTCTAAATTCTAGATAGTGAGATCCACTAACACGTACGTTGCGCCTGAATCCTAGCCTTACATTTTGCAGGTGAAGGACCTCGAGCGTGGGGTTCCCACGGATATATGACGACACAGCTCGAAGGCCTGAAGGCTCCTGTCTAAGTACTGGAGCCCATGAGTGCGAGATTTTCCCTTACCAATGTCTCCAAGACCGGTTCCATTGAAATCTAAATAGAGGAGCTCGATTCTCCTTCCAGCATCTGAGCACAGATACTCCAATAGAGCAATGGAACCATAGTCTCCAATGTCATTATGGCTAAGAATAAGACGTTTTACAGACGGCTTAAGGCAGGCTATTACTTGGCGCGCTCCTGCATTTAAAGGGCGCGATTATGAGCAAAGTGTACCTGCCGGAGACGGTGATGGCTTGCCATCGACGTGCGAGAGTCCGATCCCCATGAAATTGAGAGTCGTGGGTGATGTAATGGTAGATCGAGACATGCGAGTTATCATTGGTGAAGATGCGGGGAAAAACTATACGCTTAATGCGAGAGTGTGTGCGAAACAATGTAGGGGGCCTTGGTTTGGAATCGGTGGCGGAACCAAAAGTGACACTCGGCCAAAGCCGGCCACCGTCCCAAAGAAAAACTTCCATGAAGGCCAGCTTCAAGGTTGGCATTTGTGTTTCCTTGCTCCAGTTCACAGTCAAAGCATGGTTCTATTAGTTTCTGAATCTCTGTGGTTCTGTATACAAACAAGGAAACATCGTATTCACACCAGATGGAAACTCTGTGTTCAGCGCCGTGGGCAATCGTATTTCAGTATTTGATTTGGTGAAGTGAGCACACCGATCCACCCCTCGGTTGAGCTGTTAAGTAATGATGCCTCCAACAGCAACAAATCATTTACGTTTCCATTCCAAAATCAAAGGGACATTGCCGCAATTGCTTTGAGCCCCGATGGCAAAACCCTCATAAGTGTGGATGAGAGTGAGACTCTTTCAATGCAAAGTTCGCTTAGTTACTGACAGCATGCTATAGTCGGGAAAGCAATTTTCGTCAATGTCAAGAAGGCTGTTGTACTTCATCGCATAAACCTCAAAAAGCCTGTCAAGTGCGTTGCATTCTCACCCGATGGAAAGTATGTATCTTTTCGCGGATTAAATCAAAATGTCAGACTGGGTGGTATGCTTCTAATCTAAGGTACTTTGCCGTCACCCACGGCGCACATGTCCAAGTTTGGAAGACTCCTAATCTCTTCGTCCGCGAATTCGCACCTTTCGAGCTACACCACACGTACAGGGAACATAACGACGACGTACTGAGCATAACTTGGTCAGATGACTCGAGGTCACTCCTCTCCAATTCGGCCTTGCCTGTGATTTGCACATGCTAATTTCCATATCATGTCAGATTCCTTTTATCGGCTTCAAGGGATATGACTGCACGAATTCATCCCTTAGAGTTCAATCAGAGCTTGTACCCGAAAATGCTCTCGAGCCATCGCGATGCAGTTGTGAGCGCGTACTTTGCTAATGGCAACAAAGAGGTATGGAGAATGCACAATGGATCCATAGCCACGACTTCCCATATCTACAATTAGATTTACACAATTACCCGCGATGGCGCGGTGGTTGTGTGGAGAGGAAAGTACGATGATGAAGATGGGGAAACCCTGGAAATCCCGGACCCTGAAGACGAGGATTTCTTACTCAAAAACCGGTGGAGATTGAGCGAGAGATATTGGTTCGACTTAGCCAAGGTAGTTTCCACTGCATATCACAAACGCACCAACATGCTTGTGGCAGGCTTTTCTTCGGGTGTCTTTGGCCTCTGGGAAATGCCATCCTTCACCAATATTCACACCCTCAGCATATCCCAGGACAAAATCTCGTCATTAACGATAAATCCTTCCGGTGAATGGCTCGCTTTGGGGGCCACAAAGCTTGGTCAACTGCTGGTGTGGGAATGGCAGTCCGAATCCTACATACTCAAACAGCAGGGTCATTATTTTGACATGAATACACTCTCCTTCTCAAGTGACGGCCAGCACATTGCAACGGGAGGCGACGATGGCAAAGTCAAGATATGGAATGTGAACTCGGGTTTCTGCTTTGTCACCTTTTCCGATCACGCCTCCTCTATTTCTTCTGTCGAATTTGCAAAACAGGGTCAGGTTCTGTTCACTGCTTCCTTAGATGGCACTGTTCGCGCATTCGACCTCATTCGATATCGCAATTTTCGCACCTTTACCTCTCCTACTCCGGTCCAATTTTCCAGTTTGGCTGTTGACCCCTCCGGCGAGGTCGTCGTGGCTGGTTCGGCTGACAGCTTCGAGGTGTTCATGTGGTCCGTCCAGACAGGCAAGTTACTCGATGTGTTGACAGGTCACGAGGCCCCTGTCAATGCACTTGCATTTGCACCAACAGGCAACTATCTTGTGAGTGGCTCGTGGGATAAGACGGTTCGCCTGTGGAATGTCTTTACCCGAACCCGTAATGTCCAGCCTTTCCTGCTCAACGCAGACGTACTCTGCGTCGCTTTCAGACCTGATGGTTTGGAGATTGCTGCTGCCACCCTCGATGGCCAAATTACGTTCTGGGAGACTGTAGATGGCAGACAAACCGGTTTGATAGAAGGACGGCGTGACATCTCTGGTGGGAGAATGCAGGACGATCGCATCACGGCAGCGAATAATTCCGTTAACAAGTACTTCACCAGTGTAGCATACACTGTGGATGGATCATGCGTCATTGCGGGGGGGAACAGTAAATATGTGGTCATGTACAATGTACAAGAGGGAGTCATGCTCAAGAAGTTCCAAATCTCAGAGAACCTTTCCCTCGATGGAGCGCAGGATTTTCTGGACTATCGGCGGATGAAGAAAGAGGGCGGCGACCTGATGTACGATCGAGGGGACGAAAGTGACCTAGAGGATCGTCGTAACCCCACCTTGCCTGGCGCACAGCGGGGTGATCTCTCAAAACGGCGATACAGACAGGATATACGAACAAAATGCATACGCTTCTCCCCTACTGGGGGATCATGGGCAGCTGCATCCACAGAAGGATTACTCATCTACTCTCTTGACGAGGGGATCGTGTTCGAACCTCTCGACCTTGACATTGACATCACACCCCAAAACATCTTGGAAGTTCTCAGCCAGAAAGAACATCTCAAGGCACTCGTTATGGCTTTCCGGCTAAATGAAAAGTCCCTCATTGAGCGGGTGTACGAGGCTATCCCTTCAGAGGATATTGCGCTTCTAGTGCGCCAGCTCCCACGTATATATGTCCCAAACCTGCTTTCTTTCGTTGCTTCGCATGCGGAAAGGAGTCCGCACATGGAGTTTGACTTGCTGTGGATCAATGCACTGCTAGGCATTCATGGGCGGTTCCTGAGGGAGCATTCGTTGGAGCACGCCGGCGTTCTCAGGGCGGTTCAGAAGAGCGTCATGGATTATCAGAAGAATATTGCAGCATTGTAAGTTTGTATACATCACTCCGCTGACGTCCGGGGGTCGGGTTAGCTGATTCGACTTACAGGTGTGATAGTAATAGATCATCAATTGCATATATGATGGATCAAGCCAAGGCGCTGAGATTGAGGCGGCAGTAAAAGTAGTCAATGTATAGCCTTTGTAATCATGACAGGGTTAATGGGGTTCGCTATTTTATTGAAGCAGATCCGTTGGGCGGTGGATTTGTCGCGTTACTGGATTTTGGGGTGGCCGGCTCCGCTGGAGGGTCATCTAACCTCTCATACCCTACATCAGAACATTACTCCGTTGCATAAGTGAGGGAATCAACGAAGAAATGCAGCGAACACTGTTTTTTCTCTGTGGGCCGGACACCTGCGTCTCTTTGCAACCTGCGGCGCTCGTCTATTTCTTTCTTTGCAAAGTAGAAAGAACCAACACCGGCAATCAAGAGGGTACCCCACCCTATTGCCTAGGTGAATAAATTTGTAGTCATGGATAATATAGCAGGTCTCTATACTTGCGTACCATCGATTGAGGTGTGTTCATGGCTCTTCAGTCTAGGCCAAAAATGTTCCGGTCTTGCACGCGTGATTGTGGGAATTCCATCATGTATTCCCGCTCTTGCACACGATCGTAATGTCGACACAGAGGCTCGCGCGACTTGTTCGGATGCCTGTCCTAGGCGGTCATCGAAGCCTCTCGTTCTCGTGTCAAAATTTTGAGAAGGATTTTCGAGACCCGTTTCCTCTACCGCTTTCTTCGGATAAGTTCATTCAGACAGATCAAATTGATGAGAGTCTTTTGCCTCACCCTATCCCCCGGCCCAACGAGTCACTCGATTCTCTGAGAGCGCGCCTCAACTATCAATCCAGGAAGCGAGGGACTCTGGAAAATGACTTATTGCTCAGCACATTCGCTAAAGAGCACATTACCACTATGACTCGCGCCGAACTCGAGGAATTTGATAAAGTGAGCGTATACCCCACTACTCTCCTCTGTAAGGGGCTCACGCTCTACCGTTACCACCTAGCTCATGGATGAACCTGACTGGGACATCTATTATTGGTCGATTGACAAGAAGCCACCTCCGTCACGATGGGCTGGTACTAGGATTCTCGAAAAGCTGCGTGTCCACGCCAGGAATGAGGGGAGGGTGGTGCGGCGGATGCCCGAGCTCCCACATTTGGACCGGCGGCCATTAGAGAACGTGTGATTGCGCTGAATCGGCCGTAACATTGGCTTGGGGGCTGCTGGTCGAAGTATTGGTGTCCAACGAGCTGGGCATTGCACATTCGCTACCTTCCGACCAATTTCATTTGTATTGTGCGCATAACAGTTATGTACGCAATATACAAGGCATGGGAACTTCGGTCACCCCCCGGCTTCCTTGCATTGCTAGGCAAATGAGCAGCGTATTCCTGATAGTCTCGGCCCGTAACAGTAGTGACCAGTCTGGATCCTAGGCAGGACTCCGGCCCCTATGACTTCATAACAATATATTCTGGATCCAATCCACTAACCATGACTTGAATTTGGGCGGAGCAACGTTATGTACACGAAGAAAGAGTACGACAGCACTGAGACGGACTCTGAACATTTGAAGTCACATTCGTAACCACAGGGTTTGTTGCTACTCTCGGCGTCGTCCTTGTGTCGTTTTCAGAATCCTTGGGACTAAGCACAGAAGTACTGTTGACGTCATCAAGAGCACTGAAGGGCTGTCGATTGAAAAGGCACCTTTTTGGGAGGTGCAGTGGCGGTAGAAGTGGAAGCGTAAGTACGTACCCGACATCTTCCAACTCAAAACGGGCCACGTTGTCGTGTACGTCGTGAAATCGTGCGGTGACCTGTACTAGGCAGGATCCCAGCCTCTACTAAAGTAGGACCTGTACCGGTCCCGCAATAGGTGGGCAGTAGAAGTTCTTCCAGCGACTCGTGGACGGGATGAGAATCCCGACGGGAGACCGATTTGGGGTGTAGGTAGTGAGCGGAGTTGTGGGTGAAAGGAACGCACTGCAGCCTGGTATACGCCAGTGGCAAGCGTGAACCAGTGATCGCCCGCAGCGGTACACATACCCGTGGAGTCGAAAAAAGTGTTCGTGTCACTGACGGGATGCGTTCAACATCGGTAGCGTCCACCTCAAGCCTTGCTCTCACCGTTTGGGTGCACTCTCAGTCCAAGTGGCAGACCCCCCGGGTCTTCCTCCGTCATTCACTTCCATTTCGACCCAACTGAGATAGCCTTCACTCCCTTCACATCCGCCGCAACTACCTACTGGGCGGCCACGCGTCTCAACGTCCGTCCACTTCCCCAACTATCATGCCTCACAGTCTCTCCTTCTGTCATTGGCTTCCATTCAAACCCAGGTTACCACCAAGCGTTCGCTCTCACATTTTCATCGGGAACTGCATCACCCTCGATTCCGACGGCACGCAGGCTGCCAATTATCGATCAGTTGAGTATGGAAATGCTTCTGTATGTATCGCTCCATCTTCCGCCGCTCTTGACATCCGTCTCATCTCAAGTTTGGCGCTCATGTAAGTCGCTTCATTTGCTCAGCTGCCTTTCCTTCTACTTCTCGCCCCCCTCTCGGATCCTCTCATGGCGCTCAACAATACGTTGCGTTCGCACTTCACAGGGTGTGCTTTTCTAAATTCGACTCCAGAAATAAACAACAATCGTTCGCACAGTGACATCTTAATTGGTGTGTCTAGTTTCTCTTCTGGTTTCCCCACCGCTGCCGCAGCATTGGCCTCCCAAGCCAGGTTCTGATGCCGCAGATGCACACTCGCTGTGAAGTTCGCCTTCTTCGTCCTGAAGACCAGTTCGATTCCTCCCCCCTTCCGTACTCTTCATACGAGGATCCTTCATCCCTCGAATTGTCCGTGAAAGAAAAAAGAGTTCATCGATGCTTCCACCCTGTCCACCTTGGGGGTGGCGACGAACTCCCCACTGACGACTCGCGGGAGGAAGGAACCTTGACGGAAGAGAAGATCGCCAATGGAAGGAGGAGGAATGGTACTGGTCTTAGGTACGAAGAAACCGAATCTAATACAGCGACATCCGAACCTGGCCCGTAAGTGGAGCAGCATGGTACCGGTGGAGATGCCAAATGAACAGCGGGCGCATCAATGAGGAAGCCGCTGTGAAGGCGACTATTGTTCATTTCCGGAGCGCTGTTGAGAAAAGCATAGGCAGTGAAGTGAGTGCCATTAGGCACAAGAGTCGGCGCAACCTTTTCCGAAAAGGCTGTGCGAGTCACGCGCACACAATAACGTGACTTTTTTTGGATAGCCATTCAATTTTTTCGAATTATTTTTCCGTGACATTACTCTGCACACAGAGTCACTAACCACTCCCGATATTACGCAATTGGCGACGCTGAAAATTTGTCATCATCTTCCCTTTTGGGTTGTTTCCTTTTCTTTACATGCTTTCTTTTACGTCATCCTGTCCCTTCTCTTCTTTTACTTTCCTTCCGCTCCCACTCGGCTCTTGTCCTTAAAATCTCGGTTCAACCATATGCATTTTCTTCCTCTTGCACGTGACAATGTCACCCATGCATTAAAAGGTGTCAATGTGCCCCTTGGTGATGTTCCTATGTCTGACTACAGGTATTCCATCGTCTGTCCTTGCGCACGGTAGTCCGTGAAGGCATATGCTGGTTCCACTGTGATTTGTCGCCATACCACCTTCTTTTTCACTTTGCCTTTAAATGATTCCAGACTCCGAATGACTGGAAAAATTGGATTGTGTTTGTCAGATGTCTGCATTCCAATTAAACACATGCCTTTATAGCCTACTTGTACTTATATTTGCGAAACAAACTGAAAAAAAAAATAGAAATAGGTTCATGCTGGGACAGGTGAAAGGAAACAAGGGCTGTGCAGAGTCAAGTGAAGTGCGAAGCGCAAGCACTCTAGTAATGGGAAAAGAGGACCTTTGGTTACAGAGGACCCAGTGCACAGCGTGGGGCCTAAATTTACAGGACCCGCTGTAGAGTAGCGGGAATAAACATGTATTATTTCAGAACTAGCATGCTGGAGTGGTGGAATGACGTGTAGTGCTGAATTAGGCAGGATACCAGCCTCCAGAGCTTTCAAAATATAACCGTATGCAAATATATGCTAATCCGCACTGGGTTGATGGCGAAGGCCGGCCATGACGGCCAACGACTCCTGTAAGCAGGTTACCAGCCTCTATTGGAATAGACAACGACTGGCAAGGGCAATGGCACGCGACCCGTAACCACACACCGTAGATGAGGAAGGACAGGGGCGGTCGGTGGTGGAATTGACCTGAGATGAAGCGCGTTGACCATCAAAAGCCGACTGGCTGGAAATGGAACCCTAAAGGTTAATCATTCAGTTGAGGCAGGCCAAATTGTGGCAAGATCCCAGCCTCTAAAAGTAGGGAAAGAAAAAAGAGAAAAAACCACAGCACTCAGCTGATCAGACTACCATGGTACCCACTGAGCGACACTCGACTTCGCAGATCGAATGGGATGCGGTGCTTTCCGAATTCTGGATTGCTATATCTTAAGGCGGCTACGGGCAAAGCGACGAGTGTCGATGTTTGGGGGAAGCTCATCCAAACCATGCCCATTAATCGCTCATGCTGAACTAATCGGTGGGCGTTGCTCAGACGAGTTGAATAATAATATTAGGCCCAACACTTATTGACATATGTTGACACCGGAGTGCTGTTTTTGCCACTTGGCGTGTGGTCGGGGCACGGATTCCTCACTCCTTCCGCAATTGTAATGGCGTCCTCCAAGGCTCTTCATCAATCGTTTAATTTGTAAGAATGTCGGTGTATCGTAATGAACACATCCTGAATCTCGATTTCCAGATACATTACTCCAGACGTATACTTGTTCGAGCCTACGGATTCCAATGGAAATGCTGACACGTTCAGCAAGTCGCTTGTAATATCAAGGCACTCTGCTGAGATCACGCTAAGTGGTAAGTGGAATACATACGTCTGTGTGTTTCTTTTTGACTTAACTTATCCCACACAGATTCCAGCGTGTCTACACCTTCCAAGTCTTTCCATGCGCTCACCGTTTACGGAATCATGGGGATATTGCCCCTTACAACCAGTACTCATTAACTTCTTGTCCCCTTTTCTCTCTCGTTCTGAAGATCTTTCATCCCAGCGGACTATCTGGTCTTAATAACCGGCCGTTCTCCCGCCAGGGGTAGGATGAATGGCCATACCATTTACCTTGCCACCGAATTCCGCGTTCTGCCGATTGCCACACCCAGTGCCAACACTCTTATCTCGCATCCCGTCGAGCGACACCTCGTTGGCTTGGTGGAAAATCATCTTTCCGCCAGTGTGTTGTGGTTTAGCTACGGATGGGACTTGACACGTTCACTTCAGGCTCAAGCATTGAGGCCCAGTGAAGGGAAGGCGTTGTGGGAGACAGTGAGCTATTGCGAACATGAGGTCCATGGGGATGATGTTGAGTTTGGTATTAGTTAGATGATCGTTTCTTTTGGAACAAGTACATCCAGTCTCGGTTTATCGACATCACGACTTCAAATTCATCGCAAGATGTCAGTGGATACTTTCCCTCCGCATTCTGATATAACTAACCCAATCCAACTTCTAGCTGAGTCAATTCATCCTTCCTGTCATGTATGGGTGTGAGTGCGTGGCGCTCTACTCAAGGGTATCATTCTTACCATTCCATGTCAGCTTTTGAAATGCGCCAGTTACATATCGGCCGTATTCCCTTCAACTTCGTCCTCATCTCCCGCCGATCCCGCTACCGTGCTGGAACTCGTTATTTCACCCGGGGTATTGACTCAGAAGGCCACGTAGCGAATTACAATGAGACCGAGCAAATCATCTTCATTGATGATGAGGACGATGCTGCGTCCCAGAATGGGAGCTCCTACGGATACGGTGGTTTAACAGAGGTGAAGGGTACGACACGAATGAGCTTTGTGCAGACCAGAGGGAGTGCGCCGTTCTATTGGGCGGAAATCAACAATTTGCGATACAAGCCCGACTTGCAGATAATGGAGAAGAGTGACACTGTATGAATTTTTTTTAGCACCTCTGTAAATGCATGCTCACGCATCCCTTTCAATCAGCTCGTCGCCTTTAGGCTTCACATTCGCGAACAACTGCAAGTCTACGGAAAACAACTTCTTCTCAATCTCGTCAAGCAGAAGGGTCATGAAAAACCTGTCAAGGAGGCATACGAACGAGTCGTAAGCGACAGCAAGCTCCCTGATGTCCGCTACGAGTACTACGATTTTGCCACGGAGACGAAAGGGATGAAGTTTGAGAAAATCAAGTCGCTCATCGACAGACTCCGGGATCAACTGGAAGAGATTGGTTACTGCCGGGTTAGCGATACGAGTTCGGCTCCTGTTCGGCAGCAGAACGGGGTCGTTAGGACTAACTGCATGGTATGACGTTCCGAACTCCGGAGACAGGGATTTTTCTGATGATGGGTAACCAGGATTGTTTGGACCGGACCAACGTCGTGCAATCGGCTCTTGCGAAGGAGGTTCTTACGATGCAGTTACGCTCGATAGGTGTTCTAAGCGAGAAAGAGTCGTTGGACGATCATGAAGATTTCATGGAGGTCTTTAGAAATGGTACTTTGTGCATCTTCCCATGCCGCTATCCCACACGATTCATCATTGTCGTCTCCGACCGCAGTTTGGGCCGATCATGCAGATTACATCTCAAAGGCGTACAGTGGCACTGGCGCTTTGAAGACCGATTATACTCGAACTGGGAAGCGAACGAAGCAGGGTTTGATTCAAGACGGGCAGAATTCGATTGTGCGATACCTCAAGAACAATTACTTCGATGGACATCGGCAAGATGCCCTCGATTTGTTCTCTGGAGCTTGGATTCCGAGAAAAGGGCCTGCCATGGCTTTAGCTCTGGTCACTGACAGCAGACCGCTTGTCACCCAAGCCGTGAGTTGTCGGTGCATTCAGAGTCCTCAATTTCAATTCACTCTTCTTTTCTTTCGTTCCAGATGCCATACGTTTTGTTCTTTTCAATCTTCATGGTGTTCGCAGGCATGATTCTTCCACGCCAGTCGAGTCAGTCATATTTTCCCTCACTATGCACTAAACTCAGGGTTGCGTCATTTTCTTAGAGTATTCTCTTTACTATTACAACCTTTTCTGGTTTCTTTTTATCACCATTTCGCTGGTGTACATTCTCGGCCATGGGGTTGAGTACGTGCAATGGCCCCGACTCAACCCGCCGAACGAAGTTATCTTCTATGAAGGGCCTGGCTACAAGAGTGGCAGGAAGGGCACTGGATTTACCATTCCCTTTGGTCTCCACGATCACCTGCTGAAACGGGGCGTCAAATTGGGAGGGACGTTCTCTGGTTCTGGGGCTCAGCATCGACGGGGAAGGGCTGATGAAATAGAGATGGGGCTTAAAAAACGCACAGACTAAGTCATATTCTAATTAGTTTTCCACTGCTTTATTGGCCCTTCCTCCGCTAATATCAGTATCCATAATTTATTGGTACGCACCCGTTTTGCTCTGCTCAATAATGGGACCTGTTTTTGAACTCGCTGTGACTATTCATGCAACCGATGCATTAAGCCATTAGAGTAGTACATACACCCAAAGGTATGATCAATTAGGGACGAAAGTGAGAAGCTACAGAACCATGTCCATCCTCGAAAGAATAATGATACAGACAGCAGTGGCATAAAAAAGATGTGAAAGAAACCAAGCCCCGAAATCACTCTTATATATCATGACGATCCACCCAGACGCCCCCACCCAAAAAGATCTTTACTCTTTTCTTGGTGATCTGGAAGTTGACGAGGCTCAACGAGAAGGCTTCGCCGGTACAAATCTTGCAAATCAGTTCCGTTACCCTTGGATACGTCGCCAAACATAGCAGTCAAATACTTCTGGGCCTCGGGGATTTCGACCAGATTGTATGGAAGCTGGAATCTTTGCATATCTGGATAGATAAGGAGTAGTAAACGCGCGAAGGTCGGCACCAGGCATGGAGCGTGCACGTACCCTGAACAATTCGGGCTAGTTGGTGGTAACGGTGAAAGTTGAGCAGTGTTCGGCTTGGGTCCTGGGGGGAAGCACGGCTCTGGGGGTTCCCATCACGACAGAAAATAATGTCTGTTAAATAAATACCTAATACAGATGGCACACTCAAGACGGAAATCAAAAAGATGAGGGTAGCACCTACCGAGAAAAGGAATGACCGGAGGAGTAAGGGCGCGTAACCGTGATCGATACTCGGCGTGGTTCCGGGAGTGATCTACAACCCTGCGAAGGGCATCCATCATAGTTCTCGACCGCGAGGACAAGCCCTAAAGCGATCGGTATTTGAGAGCGCATGTAAATACACTTGAAGCTACTCACCGCCCATGTTTTCGTCAGACGAGAAATTGTTGACGAGTCAAGAGCCGCCATTACAGCCCGCAACGTACTGAAGTTGTTCAGCTGGTTTAAACAACGCTGTGACGAGATGTTTGAGACGAGTCGCTACAGCACATCGCTAGTCCACTCACGTCAGCCAGCTTGATGAAATACTTCAATAACCCGGTACGTTTTTTTGTATCGGACTCGTTCAGAATGCATTCCGTCACCCAACCTGTGATAGAAGTACTGAGACTAGTCACAGCCCTCACAGAATCGGCCGGTCTGACACCGGCTTGGCCAGAGGCCAGCAACTCCTCAGGCTTGATAGCGCAGTATAAACGGCTTTCGATGAGAGTCAACTGCCTCGCAAGCTCAAGGATATCAAAGTCGGTGATTGAAATCGCCGAGAAGTTCGTCTTGATCAAACTATTGTGCAGGGTCCTATGCATGACGGGTGTAGGTGGGACACCGCTAGAGGTTGAACCAGGAGGTGGCACTTGACGCGGCTTCAATCGGTCGTTCGACTTGGCACGGTTGAGCGCTTTTGGTCCATTTGCCACATCGTTGGCCTCTTGTTCGCGTTTCTCTAACACGTCAGCGATGCGCTTGACATGGGCGCTGATGTTCGACGCGCTGACCATTTTTTCCTGGATAAAGTCCTTCAGTCTGAGAATGACAACGCTATCTTGCTCTGGCTTCCAGTGAAGTTCAAGCCATTTATTCAGAAGATTGCACACCCGGACACGGACGGGAACGAGCTTCCGGTCGTGCCACATCCGAAGTTCGGTGGGAGTCAGCATCGAAGGATTGGGGGGTGAAATAGAGAAACGGCTGATGACAGCAGTGAGAAGTTCGTCGGGGGTGGTAAAGAGTCTGAAGGTAAGATAGAACGCAGCAGCCAAAGATGAGTCGGGTGTGGGTAGAGCAGGCGTCATCTTTTCAACTAGAACTTCTAGCGTGGCGCCGATGAGCGTGCCGTCCGCGTTCAGGGCCTGATCCCTTGAATCAAAGTTAGACATCATAAGCCATGCATCAGGATCGTCGGATTTGCGCATGAGTTCAATCTCCGTAGGCACAGATGCCTCGTCGACCGATTCGATTGTAGGTGAAGACGAAGGAAGCGCTGGCAGTACACCCATCTCCATTTTCGCCTCCAAGAGGCTGCGAGGTGGATGGTCTGGGCGAGCGGAGTCCGATAAAACAGCTGAATCTGGTCTTGGCGGGGCAGCAAGTGGCTCGAAGCTTTGGCGTCCTTGCGACACGAAGCCTGAATCCACATCGTCGCTACTGATGTACTCTGCAGACACACGAACAGGAACATCATCAATCTTGATAGCAATGTTCGGTGCCGAACGGGGAAATTTGACAGTGACTGGAGTCCTTGAGCCGCGGGACCCAACAGACGGGGGTGCTTCCAATGAATCCCGAGTAACCTGGCCCTTTGTCTCATTCAGCCCGGCATCGGAAGAGGGATCACGAGTCGGACGAAGAGTAGGGTCTTCCACCAGGGAACTTGGAGGTTCTGTATCATGTTGTACCACAGGAAGATCCGTGGCTATGTGGTTATTGACAGAGCCGATAAGGGAGGGTCCGTATGGTCCATCAATGGTTTCACCATACGTAGATGTGGTATATCGTGAATAGGGAATAGATACTGTTGGACTACCGGCTCTTGGTGGGTGATGAGGATCGGTTGAAGGTGGCGGAAGGACAAAAATCGTGAATGGCTCCTCTCCTATACGCCTACTGAGACACAGCTTAACGCTTGTCACGCACTCGGCACCAGCACGCAAAGCGCCCGTTGCAGCTTGGAGACATGTTCCTTTCTCTTCATCCTCATTCTCTGAGGCACGCAAGGATGTAATTGCCCGGATCGAATCCACTAGTGATGAAGTGTACGCGAATAGATTCGACTTAGCCGACTCAAGCTGCATGAACTCTCTCGGCTTTTGTTCTACAACCTCAGGAGTAGCCATGACGGAATCAACAAGCGCTAATAGTTGACGGACTTGGTCGACAGTCTCGCGAGTCATCTCTATTAGATGCCCTTTACTTGATGCGTGCGCACTTTGTGAATGCGAATGGACATGCCCAATGAATGCAGCAATGATCGATAGTAATCTATCATGTGTGGTTCGAAGTGTGACCAGAACCTGTGGGGTGGACGTGGGCCCAGCTGGCCAGTTCACGGCCGCATCGGCGTCAGCATCAGCTCCTAGCGAAGACATAGATGAACCACTATTGTGCGTCGACTTCGGACTAGGGGCTCTACGAAAGAACCCATGTGAGGCATACCCAGGGGTTTGTTCAGCATCAGAGGTATTCGCACTTGAGGGAATTGGGGGAGGCTGGGGATCGGATGGTTGGAATAAGGGGGAATTGGGTGGGAGGGCACTTCGGGATCTTCGGAAGTCAACCATACTTCTTGCTCTCAACTTAGACGAGGACGCATCCCGATCGTCGTTCAATCGCCGACCTCGGACAATGTCGTCGCCTGGGGGGCGGTTTGAGGCAGCTATCGCTCGCTCGTACGCTTCTTCTACAGGAGATGATCCCTTTCTCTCTGGAAGCTGAAGTCCACAATCCACGGCTACGTTTAGAAACATGCGGACATGCAGATACACAGTCTCCCCAATGCTCATCATCTCGCCAATTTCGAAATCTAATTCCTCATCATCTGGAGCCACGAACTCAGATGCTTTCCGGGCTTGAGCTACCAGCTTCGCGAGATCGGTCAGGACGACTTTGCGAGCAGAAGCGAGTTTTGGAAACTGAGCCAATGCCGGAGAGTCCCGTCCTAAACAGTCGGTGGCGGAAAGGACTGAGCGAACGCATGATATTACACACGCTGTAGAAGGCTGAAAGTGATTTATGCGGCGCGCGGTCACGGCGTTTTGGAGAAGAGAAAGAGCTTGGACTAGAGAAACCAGAACAGCAGGAACGCCATGCGTGTCCTCTGAGGGAGATGTCTGAGCATGTTTCCCGCGTGAATTTGAAGAGCGCAATGACTTATCACGGCTAAGGTGGTGTCGATGGCGGATGCGAGACTTCGAATTGCGTAAAGTTAGGGTTACTTTGGATCAACAACGGAAGTTACACTTACCCTTTTATGGCGAGATGGTGGAGAGTGAGTGGACCCAGTAGCTTGAGCGCTGACATAGTTGCTTGGAAACCACCCCCGTCGCCCCTCAAGCTCTCCATCCCACCATCCTGTCGGATCACGGTTGTGGACGCGAACTACCTGTCCGGCCCGAAAACTAAGGCACTGAACGTTGGCAGCAACAGGAACAAAATCGTGCATGGCAAGCACAAAGTCGTCTCCAGCTGGTGAAAATTGATCATCCTCCGCAGGATAGGGAACAACTGGCTCGTTCTCATCATTAACTACAGCAACGCCTCTTCCTGTTGGAGAGCGAGATCTGGATGGTCCCGCAGCGGAGTGATTACTCGGGTCACTCAGTACAGGATTGTCAGAAGCATATTGGGTTGGCTGGTAAGAAGCAATTGCTGTATCCAACGCTGGAGGGCGTCGTCGCGTGGCAAAAGCCATGGACGATAAAAAGAAATTAGAGAATCGTGATGCTACAACAAGGAGACGGTGTACGGCACGAAACGTAGCCTCGATGCAGGTGATGTGTCAGGGGGATCCCTGCACAATCAGAGGGTCAATGAAGAGGGTACTGAGAAGCCAGCTGGACGCGTCCTATATCTCTAGACCCCAACTACACTGCGGATTCTACAGCAGACAATTCTAAGAGAAGGTACGAAGGCACGAAAAATGAAAAAAGCTCACGGAGAATCTCAAGTCGAGGGTGGGTTCGTTACCGTCTTCTGCTGCACGTGATTTATCGTGATTCATTGAATTGGCCAAATTTATCGTGTGGGAAAATGATAAAGCGTACGCGGGGATACTACCCACACGATCATCACCCACAGTTTAAGCTGGCCGATCGCGATGCTTACTGCGATACGTGGTTTCATGCCTTCAAACCCTGAATTTTTATTGAGCATTTGACACACGTCCTCAACAGACACCACCTTGGAAGGTGGCAACCAGGGGTTATCCCAATATTGGTCCATCAACATCAGCATTACTTATTGACGTGTTTACGCTTCCCGTATGAGCGCTATAACACATTCCTTTCCCAGGAAGTGAACCGGAGTGGATCATTTCAGGCCAAAGAAATAAGCAGCTCGAGCCTTCGCGTCGACGCTGAAACCCGCCGCGCCGCTCGAAGAAACCAAAAAACCACAATTTGCAACAGGCCAAGGCACCACATGTTTTGCGCGAATGGCAAGAATTCGTTGGTTCCTTGAAGTATCATCAAATATATAGGTAATGCCTTTCGGGTGCTCTGTGAGCAGGGAAAGTTTTTCCGCTCGAACCACACAGATGTGTGGGAATACGGGTGTTGCCGAACCCTACGCTCCCATCTTCAACGTCATCCTCAGCCCACTACTAGCAGGCCCATGCGCAAATCGGCCCGTTGGACACACAAGACACCTTCTTGAGTGCATCAGAGATTTCCTTGCTCAGCACCGTTGATGATGTTGCGTTCCAACACTCGTGGGCCAAGTTTGCCCGCGTACCGTTCTGATGGCGAATTGACAAAAAGTCCACGTTCACGGAAACGCTTGCTTGGCCTTTGGCTCTTCCGTTTGCGGCCACTGATTAAATATCCATTGTTGGTCATTATACTTGCATTATTATGGTTTTTCTATCGATGGGAACTTCATTTCGAAATATCGCTAATTTCACGACCATGGATCCGTCAAGGAGTTACGAAAATTGAGCCATTGTTAGGGTGCTTCTCTCCAGAGCGCCTAAATGCTGATGGGAATCAATATAACTTTACTCTCGCCCGCGCTCCAAAGACGTATGATGTCCAAAGTGGTCTTCAACTGCGCCATAACATGGACTGTTACAACCTTGCCGGAACCATACCCTCTCCGCTTCCATCTCCTCACGGCTCCCCTTCCCTCCCACGCTCAGAGCGGACAAATTATCATACGTATTGGCCATCAGACCTTCTACCCTTCGATGAGCGTCATGAATGGACGTTGAAATCTTTCTTCGCCACCCAAAACATACGTGAATCTACACTGATTATATGGACGGATGACGCTTCGGTCTTAATGACGCGTCCTCGAATTGCCATATTCCTCGCCGCCTATCCGGAAGCGTTCGAAGTCCGCACGGTGGAAGTCGATACCCTAGCTCATCGAACACCGTTGCACGGTTCGCCACTACTCAAGTCTAGCGATCAGAAAACATGGATCGGTAGTGATCTTCTCCGGTTGCTAGTCCTATGGGCTCATGGTGGAATTTGGATCGACATGGACTCGCTCCTGACACGAGATCTGAACCCGCTCTTGGAGCACGAGTTTGTCACCCAATGGGATTGTTACGGTACGTTATTTTTGTGCCCCCATTCTCCCCCCTTCTGGCACAATCTCACGGTGGCCGGTGGATTCCATTCAGATAACAAATACCAGCCCACAAACGGCGCCTTAATGCATTTCCACAAACATTCGCCCTATCTCTGCGAAGCTTTTCATATTATGCACACTTGCTCTCCCCCAAAGCCCGGATCTACAGACTGGGGATCATACCTCTACTCCAAACTTTGGCGACGACTTGTCGCTGCATCCATCCCGCCATTCAAGATTCTCCCTTTCTGTTTCTCTGACGGATGCTCATGTCGAATGGACAATCGATTACCAGATCCATTCGCTCCAGACGGCAGGACATGGGGAAACGGCCTCAGCCTGAAGGAAGGTGGCGATTTGGATAAGACGTTGAGAAAGGTATTTGCTGTGCATTTGCACAACCAATGGGAGAAACCGTTCCCCGCTGATGGTTGGGTGGAGCGGCTACTCCTTCGGCGATACACTGGTGCCCTCAGAGAGCGCAACTAACTTATCCATTCTTCACTGCTGATTAGTTTATTGATCATCTTGCCTGTACCTCAACAGCACACCTAGTTAGAGTTTGCTATCCAGGAATGTACGTCACCACGGCACCTGTACAAGACAGGAGCGGTGCCATGTTTGGAGCAAAATCCTAGCGAGGTAGAAGGCAACTACGCGATTGGTTGACTTGCAGGATGAGTGCACTAGACCCTGCACAAGCAGCTGTATTTGGTCATGATGGATGGAAGCGTCCAAAAATGTTCTCCTGTTGCCACTGCGACATGCCCTCCTGGTCATGTCCGTTTTAAGTGGACCGGTTCTTCGCATTGAACCCCTGTGGTGCTGATCCTTCGACACTTCCCCGGCGCTGTCTAGTTTCTCTGCCCAACGCCGTATTCTCCTTGGTGATGTTGCGTTCCAATGCTCGTGGGCCAAGTTTGCCCGGTTACCGTTCTGACAGCGAATCAAAAAGTCCACGCTCACAGAAACGCTCGCTTGGCTTGGGTTCTTCCGACGTTCTCGACCACTGATCAAATACCCATTTCGGGTCATCATACCTGCATGAGCACTATGCTGAAGCACGTGTGACACTGACGGATTGGCAGGTAAATGCGAATACCACTGGGCACCGAAAAATACTCAGGGCGTGTCCTGCAAAACTCGGGGTCTAGAGTCATGGCAGGTGTCTTGTGAGTTCATGCTCATTGGCGGCAAGAGGCTACCGAGTATAATTTCGATGTCAAACAGTTAGGTTGGCAAGAGCCGCCATGCAACAGTGCATGATGAGGAGCATAGCGGGGAAAAGCTAGCTATAAGATTAAAGATAGAGAAGCTCTGAGTGGGAGTGATTGGCTCATAGTTAGCCGATCCAGTGGGCCGGCATCATGCCGGCGCTGCAGCCATGCAGCCCCTTGCCTCTAATCGTTCGGGACTCAGGATGTATCCCTATCCTTACTTGCGCAAAATATGGCTGACATTGGAAAGTGCCTTTAGCGCACGTCAAGAACAGGGTCTCTGGAGCTCCACCTGAATTTCATGTCATAAACACAAGTCTGGGGGGCATTAAGGTGTCTGAGGGTTGCGCGTCCTGTGGTGGCTCTCCTGGCCTCTGCCACGTCTTCGCGGGAAAAGGACCAAAGAAGTATGATGGGTGAAACCTGATATGATCAATAAAGCTTCCCTGAATTCACTCTGAAGGTTGAGATTGGCTGAGTGGCGAATTCTGTGCTCAGTATTTCCCCTTCTTTTGTCAGTGTCGGAAGTGGGGTATCACGATACGTGGCGTCCTTCAACGGAAAGTTGAGAGCGTTGGCATGCACATCAACCTCTAGGGATGAGGAGAAATCTAGTCGCAGGCAAGAACGATACAAATTGCCTTGCTTCTAAAATTAATTTATCCGTGCGCTGGATGATCAGCCTGTGGGCAACAACCAGCGGTTCAACGAACCTGTACAGGGGGGGAGGTGGTGTTGCGAAAATTACTGACAAGAACTCACTAATTCTCGCTAGCGCCTTATTGAGTGGAACTCGGCAAGATACCAGAACGAAAGCGCAAATTGAACGCCATGAAACGCATTATAAGGAGTAACACCCGCCGGACAGCTATAACGCCCATTGTTGGCGTGGTCTTGTGCGTGTTTGGGACTTCTAGATATTTAGCCTGAGTTACTGCAAGGGCAAGGATCTTCGGAATAAACACACAAAAATAAAGTAAAAATCAGTCTGATTTGAATCTACCGTCCTCCTCCGCAGCCCATGTTCCATTGACGAGTTCGGGGTCTTGTGCAACCACCAGATGGATGCTTCTGGGGACTCAGCCACGCTTCAGCTAACCACACTCTCACGTTCGGCTCATTAATCGAATGAGATTGTTCGGTAGGCAGGTTACCAGCCTCTATTAGTATATTGTTCGGCAAGGTGACCCCATTGATGCTCGATATAGAATGTTTTGGGTTGGCTATTTCAAAAGCCCCTTGCAGGCTCCATTCGTTCAGTCGAGTAGTGGGCTCGGGAAGACCAATGCGTCCGTTGTACCATATTGTGGCCCGGAAACTCGAAGTCTTCGCTGGACATGCATCCCCATTGCCTGAACATCTCTTCGAAAGCACTCGGCATAGAAATGTGGACTTTTTTTTTGGTTTTCCTGTCTATCTGAAGTTCATCTCATCCCCAATGCGACTCTGCTGCCAGGTGATCATCCTTGTGGATGATGGCCTCTGGATTTTTGTAAACTTCGGATTTCGCGATGGTTCATGAATCGTGAAATATTCCCAACATTTATTGTCGTGAGATCATCCACCCATGGGATAAATTTTCGACTCGGCATACGAGATAATCCTATCCTCTCGCCTTACCTGCACGAGCAACTCAAAATCTGAAGTTGCCGCTTCATTGCAAGATATTTATTCCGTATACTCGACACTTGAGGTCACGGTAACTGGCCGAGTCACCAAACAACAATGACACTTCCCTGTTCTTATGCACGTCTCCGCTCCATTGAATGTCTGCGAATAAAGCAATCCCCCCACGCTCCCTGATGTTCGCATGTACGTTAACATATACCACTGTGGACGTGAAGCCACTTAGCTATAGAAAATAGACTGACGGATTTGTAGATTGTTTCCTCAAACATCTTTATCATTGAAGCGTATTGCATGATACACTCATTGTGGCCAATGCATACTCAAAGTCAACGCCGTTTCCGAAGAAGGCAACACCTAATGGCCCATGGTTCCCTCAATTGAATTTGCCTCGTGTTCATTGCATGGGCGCTTGTTCAACATTGATCCAGTGACCGAGCTTGATCGGGCCTCCCAACCTCACTCTCCCACATCAACTGTCACATAAACCGGCACTATGGCTCGCGACGAATATGCTCCATCGTCCTCTCAACATGTTGTCCCTGAACTATCTCCAAGTGACACCCAGTCGTTGTATCCCTCACTTCAAATGATACCACCCGAGATTTCTGTCACCGGAGATCGAACGGACCAAACCACTGGCTACGATCGAAATAATGAATCGGAGGGATCTCATCTTCGGCCTCCTGGGGGCCTTTCAAGATCTCCCAGTAGATCTAGAGATCCGAGGCAACTGGTATCCGGGGCCTCGCAACGCCTAACGGGGCTATTTCGCAGGAGCCCAAGTCCCGGTCCTAGACCACAAAATGTCTCGCCTCCCGGGGAATCTAGTCCGACAACAACCACTCGTTCATCTTCCCATATCACGAAGCTATCGCTATCTCAGCCCTCATCCCCAGATAATTCTCACTCAGCTCGCCCAACAAGCACCAATTATGAACCAAGTTCAGCCGTCCGTACGAAACTGAAGCACGTAGATGTGGACATCAACTTGCCTCTATCAGAATCAAAGCCACTATTGGGCGCCGTCCCCGCCAGCGATGGAACGAAAACAGTTATCAGCGCCACGAAACTTATGCTCCAAACTGCATCATCTGCTCTCAAGATATCCCCTATTCCATACGCCAGCCAAATTACAGACCTCCTTCTTACATTGGTCCAAGCTTACGAGGTCCGCGTAACGTTTGGTTTTGTCGTTAGTGATCGGATGTCGCTCACATTTTGTTTCTATCCGATCAGACTTTTGATGGCAATAATGAAAGTCTCGAGGGCTTTATTGACGACATCAGGAAGGCTTACACCATCATCTTGCGGCCACTCGAACTGTATCCTGGTCACATTCCTCGCGAATTGATTGCTCCACTCAAAGAACTTCACTCGTACGTTGCATACCTCTCCCTCGGTCAATCAGGGAACCTCCAAGCTTCTTGATAGTGCATTGCAAAAACAAGCCGACCGTATCAAATCCCTCAAGAGTCGAGGGTCCGTAATGAGGTTCGTAACGGGGACAAATATCGCCAAGATTATAATCGACGTGAAGGAGGGTCTCAATAAGGCAATTGCTTCATTCTCGGTTTGTAAATTTTTCTTTCGAGCGTTGAATGTTGGCCGGCTTAATGACTTTACAGGCGGAGGCAACGACGTTGAACCTCCTTCAGACAATTCAGTCATCGATGCAATGTTCGTCTTTATACATTCTTTAAAACTCCCCCCGCTAACACACTTCCAGCGGAGCTGTCGAGACTGAAGCCCGCCCCTGCCGAGCACATTCACGTGAAGAGCAAGTCAGAGTGCCTCCCAACCACTCAGGACAAGATACAGGAATCCATACTCAATCATTTGAAGGACACGAAGAACCGATTTGTCTGGTTACGGGGATCCCCTGGGTCGGGGAAGACTGCTATAGCTATGAGTGTTGCATCCACCCTTGAGGCGCAAGGCACTCTAGCAGCGTCCTTTTTTTGGGATAAGAACCAGACTGGATCGGGCCTCGATTCTACTAAACGGTTCCCTTCCACGCTGGCACATCAACTTGCATCCTTCGATGAGGACTTCAAGATGTCACTTGTTAGGCGCCTTCGGCAGCGAGATCTGCAATTGGTCCAGGATCTGCCTCTGGACAAGCAAATGAAGGCTCTTGTTATCGAGCCGATGCGCAATCTGAGGGCGATACTACCCTCCGAAACAGATCGCCTTGTCATTGTCTTAGATGGCTTGGACGAGTGTGGAGATCTAGAAGCACTCGAATGTCTGATGGGGCTCGTCCTTATCCTCGAAGAGCTGCCAGCCACATTCGCGGTATTCGTCAGCTGTCGCCCTGAGTCACCGGTTGTATCGGCTTGGGATGAAGCTCGAAATCAGGGTCTTGTCATACCATGCAAAGATGTGGATATAATTACAAAGGAGGAGAAGTATCACACAATCCGTTGCATGGTGGAGCATGGCCTTCGAGATCGTATTAAGAAGTCTCGATGGAAACCTTCCGAGGAAGATCTTCATGCTTTCACTTTGGCTTGCCGTGAATTGCCTGTTATGGCCTCAATCCGAATCCGTGATGTCATGTGGTGGACCGGGCACGGCCGCACCCTGCAGAGGGAGTTCCAGGACTTGCTCAATCTCGCTGATGCACCCATCGATCTCAACCGGGAGTACTTGCGAATACTCCGAAGAGCCTATGTGCGCAGTTCATCTGCAGTTCCCCTGGATGTAGCCAAAATGTATCGCCTATTGGTTGGCACGATCATTGCGGCGCATAGGTCACTGAGTGTGTATTCTATGTCACAGCTTTTAGGAATTGCCGAGGATGAGGCCCAAGCCACATTGGAACCGATCAGTTCAATCATTGAACTCCCCTCAGATGACATGGCAGGTGTTAAATTCTATCATGCCACGGCGAAAGAATTCATAACGGGGGATCCAATTGGTAATGAAAATGATAAAATATTTTTTATCAACGACAAGAAAGGATATTTTCTTGGACTGCTACTCCTTCGGATTTTCAATAATTGTTGCAAGCGGAATGAATTTAGGATACCCACTAATCCCCCTCTCAGTGACAAAGAAAAATGGGCAGATTTTAAATCCTTCAGCCATCAGCCCGATTACATCCAATACATTCGCTACGTACTCTACCACCTGGACCCGGCAAAACTCTTTTCCCAAGAGTCCAATGACAATGAATTGCAGAACGAGTTCAATTCCTTCCTTACACGAAACTTCCTTACATTCATGCACGTGGGTGGGTACCCTGGCGCGCCACCAGGATTTTATGAATTCAATGTAAGTTTGAGCCGGTTCATATTACATTTATTTGACACCACTTTCGATAGAATCATGATGTAATTGAACTCCTCCGAGAATGTGCGGCCATGGATGGGGTTGCCATTCCATGGTTGCATCACCGATCTATGTCTCTTTGCTACCCACCCGAATCATCTCTTTATAAACTATATGGTCACCTCGCTGAACCTATTCGGATCTTTGGTATTTCTGGCAAGATTTTGAACCACTTGATTCCATTGAGCGAGGCTTCGCTTAATGCCCAAATCCTTATGGAGGCAAAATTAGATGGATTGCCAAAGAAGGTTGGTGGGTGGGGTCGTGAAGAGATCAATTACGAAGCTGAATTCCGCGAACCTAATGTCCGTAATGGCGTTGTGACATGCGCAGCACTCTCAAGAGATGGTCGATACGTTGCACTCGGGTTTGGTAGTGGTGTTATTGAGATTTCTGATTTCGATGATCAGCGTACAATATCTCAGTTTCAGAACCATCCATCCAATCCACCAGCATGGATTGAGTTTATCTACAGTGGTCATTGTGTCGCTACCGAGGATATCGATGGGAACATCGCTATCTACGGCCATGGTCCGCTCCCTGTGAAACTTGGCACTCTCCCCATAGGTGCCTATCCCGCTGTAACTGCAGTCTCAGATAGTGGATTCTTCATCGTACGAGTCCTACGGGACCCAGGCAAGCCTTGGTACAGCAACATGGCGTGTATATACATTTTAGGTGACCCGCACATTCAGCCGCTTGCCCCTCCTCCTTCCGACTCTTCCATTCCATCCTCCCAATCCAATTCTGAGCCAGCCTTTCCTGAGCGTCACACAATTGCATTTTCTCCAGGGGCACAATACATTGCTGCCTTTGATGGGCACAGTGCTTTCACCTGGTCGACGGAATCGGGTGATTTTATTGCACGTTATGATGTACGGGGAGATAGATCTTGGATTATAAATCCCGGAATGGCCCCTACTTGCCCGTATCACATCGCTCATCCGGTATCTACTCAACCTACTCTTCCATTGGCAGGGGATTCAGTCTATGCACATCATTCCTGCGTGGACGCGGGGCCTGACTCGGATGAGTCTTGGATCAAGCGTCCATTTTTCCATCACTTGCCCAGGCAGCAATCAGGCTATTCATTTGCCGCAGGAAAGACCCCACTAGTCGATGATTCTTATACAAACATATGGTTCAATGGAAGTTCCCAACTTGCTTTCCCAATAGAGTATCGCCCGGTTTCTCTCAAGGCAAACAGCACCAACGGCATGGAACCCTGGTATGGCGATCGACGGGTCAGTTATATAAACGGTTTCTACTGTCCTCAGTCCAGCAAGGATGGTACTCGATTTCTACTCCAGGGAAAGATGAAAGCTCCCATTGTCGTCGATATTGGTCAAACCACTTGGTATCCGGGTGCTATGCTTGATTATGATTTCTCTGTGTCTAGCGATTATCCCCCTTGCAGCACATCATCCGACATCTCTTCTCCCTGTGAGGAATTATCTGACGATTCTTACTCCGAAACATCTGATAATCCCGAAGATTGACTGCTTTAGCGTTTCACTTTTGTATAGGACTTCGCATCGTCTGTTTATTTTACGTACATCTTTGCATTTGTAACTTTATAAAATCGTTCAAGTATGATATCAATAACGATATTCTGGTGCCCCGTGCGTGGTAAGGTCTTATGAAAATTTCTAGGCCATATCCTTGTTACGCATCTAGCTAGTCGAGCAGCTTTCGCACCTCACCCCGATGCTTCAAAATATCCTCTTGTAAGAACGAGGAGAGCGTATCACAGATAGGGGATGCACAATTCCCCTCTTTTTGTTCTGGGGAACGGGTTCTTCACTCCCTCCAGTCCACACGAAAAAAAATTTCTCGATATCGAAGCCATTGATCCCAATAAGGAGACCAGCCCCCCCCAGGCTTTGAAGATGATTTCCCTACTCCATGAATCAAATTGACAGCATTTTTTGAACACGGCTGCACGAGTTGGCGAATTTCCTGTCTCTTTTGATTACTCCCTTTCTGTTGACCCGGCTTCTGGACATGGATATATTCGCGCGCACTGTAATTTCTACTTGGTAGGACTCCAGCCTCATGCATGGAGTCGCTCCTCCACCAGATCCTGGTGCTACTAGCAGGTGGGCCCACCAGAGCAAATCAACTTCAAATCCTCAACGCACTTGTGCGGCGTCCCAACGAATGCATGACGCGCTCATTCCAGCGCAGGAACAACCTCCACTCTCTCCAATCCCAGGGGCACTCCACGCGTTGTTTTGGACATCCACTGTGACCTCAGCGCTGCAAACCGGATCGGTCATTATTGCTGTGGGATAGTATTGAAGGTTCGGATCAGTGTTGTTCGCTACAGTAACGCAATCGGCTGTTAGGGCAAACATAGGTTAAGAATGAGGGTAAATTTCGTTTTTGGTTTGGTTCACCTACTTTGACATGAAGGGCTGATAGCCCCAGCTTGGAAACTTTCGCCCGTAGTACCAGCCACGTCCGGACTGCAAGTAATTTGGGCCACATAAGAAATCAGCCGCGACAATTGGAAGCAGAGCAAGTGGGGCGAAGGCACTCCAGAATCGCATTGCGACTTTCAGAAACTGCTTTTATTAGCGGGTAGTGCATATGACATGAGTAGCTACTAACCTTAGTTTCGAGCGCAAGTGCTTGAGGGACAGAGGAGAAACGGAAGGGAAACCCAGCCAGTTATGTAGAAGGCCCCCCCTGTCATTTGAGGCCGGGAAGAAGGCTTGGGCATGGAGGATGATCAGAGGCTCAATTGTGGGGTCATACTGCCAATTTGGAAGTGGACTAAAAAGGGCATGCAACGGGGGATTCAATCTGCGCCCTCGACAGGCAACTTGAACCACTACTATACATGATTGCTGCTCGTAACGTTCTGTCAATCACGGATGGGGTCAACACATGCTAATTGCTCGGATAGTCGTCATCCTCGTCGAGGAGGAAATAGCGGTAAAAGTGTTTTCGCACGGTAAGTAGAGTGTCGCTCGCATACTTGGAGATTACTTCCGGTGCGCTTTTTTTAAGCAATTCAAGCCGTCCGACAATGTCCCATACTGGTAAGCCTTCCCTTGCGAGCAGTGGAAGGATATGGTCAACCCCCACATTCGCGTATCGGTATTGAGACACATATGGAACAGGCCAGTAAGAAGAGCTAAAGATAATATTTTTTCGCTCTGCTCGTGTGTAGTCTATGGGGTGGTTCAGAGCTTGAAAGTTGCCATCAGCAATGCGTCGTTGGAAAGCTTCCCAGTCGGTGGAGCACCGCGCATGCCCTACCATGAGTCGACGATGCTCCTTGTCCGTTAAAGCTGGGTCACGGGTCCAACAAATACATGGCCCCTGATTCAGCATGACCTGGTAATAAGCAGATTCCCAATACTTCCTTCGACCAGAACGTGTTCCCTCATCCAGAAGCAGTCGATCAGACAAATTACCCGATCGTGACATCACCAAAACTAACTCCCACGCGGTGTCCGAGATAGCAGCGGAGTTGACGGCGATTCCGGCACGGAACACATCAAGGGCCGTAAATCCGTTGATGAGATGTGACTCAAGGACGTTAGGTTGAATCAGTTTTTGTGCGATTTCCATAGCTTTGCCCTCGATGTCCTCTGCGCAATACTTGTGCGCAATACAGAGCAACTCAAGGACGGGCTTGAGCTTGGGTTCAGGGCTGAAAATGCAGGATGACCCAGAGCTTGAAATGCGAAGTTGAGGCAGGATTAAATACTATATACAGTAACGGAAACGTACTCGTAAAGATAGTTCACAAAGGTTTCAAATGCCTCGGAAGAATCGTCAAGAATAACGGGTTCTGGTGAAGAACACTCATTTTCCCCCAAATCGGGGAATGCAGCACTGCATTTAGTGAGGAGAGCTTCGGGGACCTTGAAAGTGGCAAAGTTCGCGTTCGGGGTTAGACAAAGCATTGAATGCGCACCATAAACACCCTTCCTTGCACAGAGAAATTCACATACCCCGTCGGTAGACGCGTGGAGAAATGGGATTCCATTTGGCAATTACCTTGCTTGCAAGGTCACTTCCAAACCCACAATTGCGTGGGAAAAATGTGTTTATATTACTTTTACTTCTCATGTGATTCCCAATAGCATGTGACTATCCAACGAATTGTATTAACCAGTGCCCGATACCTTGCTGCTTCCCAAGTAGTATTTGCCGGCATATTCGAAGCATATGTACTTGAGTCTGCCTGCTTCAAGGCTCCGCACACAGGTCATGTACCTTGCAAATGAGAACTTCATGACTGCAAGTTCTCCGTCTTTGTCAGGCACCATAGAGCACTTGAGTGACTTCCAACCTGATAAGAGGGCAGGATGGTGGGCAACAAAGCGAAACCCTTGGCCCCCACCACTTCTCCTCGAGTTCCATTTGCGATGTTCAGATCGGTGTTTAGGTTTGATGTCACCAGCATGTCACTTGATAGGCACTGAGAAGAGGAACTCTGCACGTGTGGAGGAGATCATAGTGCTTAGAGACCCAGCTCCCCTTGTGAATGACCGTGAAGAGGGTGGCTCGCCTTCCAAACGACACTTCTCCAGACCACTTTCTCTCTGGTTAAGTGCCAAAGGCAGGAGTAAGAGATGGTGTCCCCCCTCTGTCAACCCCTTTTATCGTTTCAGACCATCATCGATTCAACTCACAGTGCTCATTATATCCGATAACTACAAAGAAAATGTCAACTGAGTGAGTGTTTTACGGATGGAGAGTCAAGGAATTAAATGACTGAGGCCAACTCCGATAACTGGCCTCATGGTTAGGCAGGATCCCAGCCTCTACTACCTCAGGTTTTTTAGCATTTTCTCCTCTTCTGATGCGATCAAAAACTGTCCGCCCGCGCCGGGAAATACTCTATCATATGGTATTCGGTCCGCCAGACTTCCGGGCGCCAATATATTTCCCTTGAGTCACATTACTTTTTGTAAGAATTAGCAAACAAATATATATGAATTATAAGGTGTTTCGCTGTTTGAGCAATATCTCCGTCAGTTTTGAAGCTTTTAGAATGAAACAAAACCGTGGATAAAGTTGAAAAACAGTCCTTTCAGATGGTAAAAATATTACAGTCAAAAGTTTACTGGTTCCCGAGATATTCACATTTCTTTCCCAATGTTCCTTCTTATTCTGCCGTCTATGTGCTATTTTCTCATCGCAGGGACATACCCTTTGAATATTACACCTATGCCAAGTTCTAGGCATGATTGTAGTAGATTAAATCTCATGCTACATGGGTGTAGATAATTTATAATGATCTAATGTCTGTCCAGTCTCATAAAGATCATGAGATCTGTTAAACGTCTGAACTTGTCACCTGTTCATTGACTATTCTGATAGATCATTGTTTTATTCTTTGAATATTATTTCTCCTACAGTGGTTCTGGAAGTTGAGTTCACACTGAACAAGGAAGGTACAGAGTTTCTGAGGGTCAGTACCATCAAATTGGTCAGGCTCACGAAGCTTTGTCCTATGACTGGGGTATTTCGTATCTGCTTCATGTAGTTATTCGAGTCCTCAAAAATTCCACCTTCAAACTCTCCAAGAGCTTCAATGACTTGCCTGAGAGCTTGTTGTCTTAAGAATGCGCCGGGCGAGGAATGCACGTCTTCGCCTACTGGCGAGGTATCTCTTGAATTGGATCTACGATCCGACTGACTGATCCTCGTGGGACGGGAAGGAGGATACAATTCGTGTGTCACTTGGACTGGGGTGACTGGTTCATCTCCCAACAGGGACACCGTCTTTGGTGGCATGGTGCGAGTTTCTCACACCGGGGTTGGGGCACCAATGTTACGGGGATGGGGAAAATTCCCCATTCCTCGATCCGTTCTTATAGTGGGATGACGAGGGTCATGTCTAGTCTGTACCATAACAGGATATGTAATCGATGAGTGATCCCAGTCTTGCCTGGGAGCGGACGATCAAATTCCCATCGATCGCGGTTGGTGATGTAGTGAGCCATTAAGGGATTGATGATAGGTAGTCGGAGATACCAGGACAGACAGGTCGGCCACAGATACTTGGTGCTCCTCAATGGAGTGTACCGTGTGCGAGGTCGCGACTTGTGAGATGGGTGAGATCTTCGTATAGTTGCTATCGGGTACTTGGCATTCGCAGTGCGAACATACCGGTAGCGGGTTGATATCATAGGCATGCAATGGGGACTGACTAATAGGGCCTTCGGTGACTTGGCGTTCCCAAAGGGAACGTACCATTGGCAGGGAAACATGATGACTTGCGAAGGAAGAAACAGATGGTGGATGGGCGGCTACTTGGCGTTCATGTAGCGAACGTGCCGGCATCACGGGTAAGCGGGCCTCAGAGTATTCACGATCTCCAAGATCGTGATGGGACGTCGTGTGTCGAGTACTGGGGGGAGAGCGTAGTGAGGAGGACCCATAGGGTACAGATTCCATAGGACAAAATACATGTCGAGAGTCTTCGACTCGCGACTTCGAGTTCTCATGGCGAGGGCCGTTAGAGGACTCGATATAACCAGACATATAAGACATATTGAGAGCTGTACAATCGCACGGGTTCAGTTGAGTCACAGGGAGGGTTGTTACAGAAGACGGTACACAAGACAGTTGTAGAGCAGTTGTTAGTTAGCGGGAACCGCCTTCAGCGGTTTCCGTACAAGATGCGTGACTATCTACAAATGGTAAGGTCATGGGAAATCCCGTGAAACACAAATAACCTCGGCCAGCACCAAAACCCCAGTTGGGGAAAGCTTTGCACAAGGGGGGGGAAAGGGGTAGAACAGGTAAGGAGGATAGGGTATCGGGATAGAGGACGGAAGGGAGAAAGAGGGGAGGAACAATAATGAGGAGAAGTCTTTGACCATGTGATGGATATGGTCGTTGGAGACTCCATATCCGTAACATGCCCCCTAGAGACTTCCTGCTCACCTACTGTGAAATTAAGGACCAAATGGACAAACAGCAATGGCACAGCACTCCGCTTGAGTCGCTGAGGCCAAGGTCCCTCCATGCTAAGTCTCTGATTCCACTCCGGAGTCGTCTGTATCAGCCCCGTTCTAACAGCGGGGCATGTCAGGAGATGCCCTGACATCACCCCCTCCTTAAGCCGCTTCACCTCGAAGTGGCTGGGCAGTCTTCTCTTTCTCTCCCTGGGGCATGGGGGTGTGTCTGATGGAAGTCTTCCACTAGGTCGGAGGCGTGGGTTAGGTGGTCGCGTGTGAGCCACTGGTTCTCTGAGTTTGGCCATCCGGTATACTTTACCAAGTACCAGAGTTTCCGGCACCACCATCTGGAGTCCAGAATTTTTTCGACCTCGTACTCTTCTTCCCCATCTATGAGGTCTGGGCCCAGGTCAGTGGGGTGTTCCATGATTTCATTGGGGCGGTGCGGTCTGACATTCATCACAGACACGACTGGGTGGATCCCTTTCTGTCATGCGGTGAGTCGGAGTTTGATGGCAACAGGGGAGACGACTTTGGTGATCTCAAAGGGGCCAATCCACTTGTGGTCTAGCTTCTTGGTCAGACGGTCAGACGTGTAGTGCTGGGTGCTAAGCCAGACTTGGTCGCCTTCTCGGTATGTAGGGGCTGCCTCACAATTGCGGTCATAGTAGCAGGCCATCTCATCTGCCACATGCTCCAGACCTGCCTTCGCCTCCTCTTGCATTTTCATCATTCTCGAGGAGAACGCATCTGCGGCTTCCACCTCGGACATGCGTGTGGGCTCTGTCCCCATCCTGGGGTGTTGCCCAGTGTCGAGCTTGAAGGGGGGTTCGGCGGGTAGAGGAGTGGACGCGGTTGTTGTAGGTGAACTCCACTAGCGGGAGCCAGTCCACCCAGTCATCATGGCAGTGGTTGACAAACACTCGAAGGTAGGCCTCTATCTCTTGGTTCACCCGCTCGGTTTGTCCGTCTGTCTGTGGGTGGTAGGGTGTCGAGGGGGTGAGCTTGACTCCGAGGAGGTCTGCAAGTTCCTTTGAGAAGCGGGAGATGAAGGCGCTTCCTCTATCGCTGAGGATCTCTTCGGGTAGGCCATGGTGTTTCCAGATGTGTTTGAAGAAGAGCCACACGATTCCTGCTGAATCCACTGTCGTCATCGTGGGGACCGCATGGATGTGCTTGGATAGGCAGTCTACTACGACGAGAATGGCGTTGTATCCCTTCAACTCAGGAAGCTCCCCTACCATGTCGACAGAGATCACTTGCCAGCGGCATGTGGGGACTTTGTTCAGGATGAGCTTTCCAACCTTGTGGGAGGGGAAGGACTTGATGCGGTTGCAGGTGTCGCACCTGCACACATACCGTCCTACATTCTCCGCCATCTGGGGCCACCAGTAGTCATGGGAGACGAGTTCCAGGGTCTTCCATCGCCCTGGGTGCCCCATCACCCATGCATCGTGGTGTAGCACCAGGTCATGGCAGAGCTGCGGGTCCTTGGGGACATATATTCTGCCTCTGTATAGGACTAGCTCCCCCTGTTTCTCCCATTCATCTGACCTAACTGTCCCCTCTCCGAGTTCTTGCATTGCCTTCACCATGCTCTCATCCAGGTCCTTTGCCCCATGGATCCTCTCGAGGATAGTCATCTCTTCTCCTTCTACAGAGATTGCCTCTGTCGCGCGGGTTTCAAACCAAGTTGGTTGGAGGAGTGTAAGCCCCTCATTGTCGTCCTTACCTCTCGGGTGGTCAGTGCAGCGTGAGAGTGCATCCGGTTTCCCCATGAGCTTTCCTGGGCAGTGGATGAGGGTAAAGTGGAACTGAGAGAGGAAGAGCGACCACCATGCTTGGCACCGGTTCAGGCACTGCGCAGTGCAGAAGTGCCCTAGATTGCGGTGGTTGGTGTAGACATCAACCTTCTCCTCTGCTCCTTGCAGAAAATGCCGCCATTCCTCGAGGGCACACACTATTGCGAGCATCTCCTTGTCATACACTTCATAGTTGCGTTCCACATCTGTGAAGCTTTTTGACATGAAAGCTACCGGGTGGAACTCTCCATCTGCCTGGAGCTGAGAGAGGACAGCGCTGGTTGCAAAGTTGGAAGCATCGCACTCGAGCTTGAAGTGGCCCGTGTCAGTGGGGAAGGTGAGGATGGGGGTGGAGGTGATGGCATCTTTGAGGGTGCGGAACGTGCAGTCCTCATCTGCTCCCCAGGCCCAAGTCTTTGTCTTGCAGGTTAATGCGTGGAGGGGGCAGGCTATCTCCGAGAAATCTTTGATGAACCGGCGGTAGAAGTTGACGAACCCCAGGAAGGACTGCACCTCCTTGACCTTAGTTGGGGTTGGCCAGTTGAGGACTCCGCAGATCTTCATGGGATCCATCATGACGCTGCCCTCGGCGATGATGAGGCCGAGGTATTCGATTCGGGTCTGCTCAAACTTGCACTTCTCCGGCTTCAAGAAGAGCTTCCTTCTTCACAGCGTTTCCAAAACCTCGCAGACGACCTTCCGGTGTTCTTCCAGGGTAGCGGTGAAGATCAGGATGTCATCCATGTAACAGATGACAACCTCCCGGTCGATGAAGTCTCGGAGTATGTCATTCATCATGGTCTGGAATGTTGCTGGGGAGTTGCATAGGCCAAAGAACATGATGGTAGGCTCGAACAGCCCTCGGTTGGTCGAGAATGCCGCTTTCCATTCATCACCATGATCTCATTGAGCTTGCGATAGTCCTGGACCAGGCATAATGACCCATCCTTCTTCTTGACGAAGAAGACTGGTGCCCCCATCGGGGACTTGGATGGCCATATGCATCCGTTCTGCAGGTTTTCGCAGAGGAACTCATCTAGTTCCTTCTGTTCCGGCCTCGACAGGGGGAAGGTCCTCCCTCTTGGGAGTTTGGCTTCTGGTGCCAGGTCTATCGTGTGGTCCCAGGGCTTCTGCAGGGGTAGCTGGTCAAAGGCCTCCTTCGAGAATACATCTCGGAAGCCCTGGTACTGCTCTGGCACCAGTGCCTCAAACTGTGTGGGTTCTGCCTCCGGCTCGTGGGCCTCCTGGGCCATCCGCTGCAATGGGGTCGTGGTCACCCTTAGCTCATGTCCCCACCCCGGGGGAATGATAGCGGTGTAGATCCCGTCCCCAGGCTCTATTGCAGGGTCTGAGTCAGCTCCCGCTCATATCGACTGACAGGATGTTGGGCAGCAGGACATGGTGACTTTCTGTCGTGTCCAGTCCACTTCCGGGTTGTGGTGTAGCAGCCATGAGTGTCCTATAATGAGGGACTACCTCCCAAGGTTTGCGACGGCAAAGCGGGCCCACTCTGTGTGTCACCCGAATGTCAAGAGGGCCTCAGCTCCTCGGTTATGGCTCTGTTCTCATTCGGGGTTCCATCGACATTGCGGACAGGGATGGGCTGGGGAAGTGGGGTCGTCTCAAGCCCGTGTTTTCTGACAAATTCGGGGCTTACGAAGTTCCCTGTAGCTCCGGAGTCTAGGAGCGCCAACACAGAGATGCTGGCAAGGGATGTTAAGGTGGTCAGCTTCACGGCAAGGTTGAGGGATCTGGGGGGCTGTTTGGACAACACATAGATGGTGGGTGGCGGGACCACTACCTCTGATGCCATTTCTGGGGCTTCTCTGCCCTTGCTGGTTGAGGACGTGTTTTTCCTCTTCTTCTTGGCAATGACTCGGTGGAATTTAGATATTGGCGCTGGGTTAGGCACCTCATGGTATCTACACGAGCTAGTACTATCGCCTGCAGGTGGCCAGGGCGCGTCCCTCACCGGTCACTGTCCTGAAAATCCTCTTGGGCCTCTGCCTCCTGCCTTTCTCCCTCTGTCTCTGGTTCGTCCACCAGCTGTCTCCTCAGCCCCTCCATGAGTGCCCTGAGGTCTTCGGGGTGCATCCATCTGGCTCAGCGGTGAAGGTGAGAACGAAGGAAGGTCAGTTGGGAGGTTCAAACAAGACCACCACCAAGCTGTTCCCTGGTTCTTTAGTTAGGATGGGGAAGTGTACTAGTGTTATTTATTGTAAATATAGTACCAATCCGAGTGTTTTGGCTAATTCTATTTTTATGGGTTAGTTTTAAAGTTCCTGGGAATTGACTTACAGATAAACCGAGCCCTGCAGAGCTGTTTCTTTATTGAAATTTATTAATTTGTCTAGGTGTAATTCTGTGTAACGTTGTTTAATTTGGATTTAAACTTGAATTTAATCTTCTACTTGGTGAAGTTTCAAAGATTCTATTCAGTTAATGAATTTGGATTGTGTCTGGAGTGTCCCTTGGGTTTATTTTATTTTTGTCTTATTTTATTGCTTGTTTTAACAGTAGCAAGATAACTGTTTTGTGTTTACACTTTGAAATCTGGTGTTAACCAGCTCTCCTGTTGAAATATCTACTTAATATTTCTCTCCTTAATTGCTGCCTTTTACTACAGTGGCAATCTTAACTGTATATCACTTTTTCGCACTGGAGTGACAACCAGAAATGCTTGAGAAAAATAATACTCTATTTTCTTACTTCTCTAAGGAGGGCAAAAAGTCGCAGAAAAGGTCTCCCTTTTATACTCCTTGGGTTGCCTTCCTTTTTCATGCTCTACCTTCTATTTACAGGATTTATTTACAGTGTATTTTTCTCAGACTGAATAAAAATGAAATTTTCATGCTATAGTTCTACTGCGCTTTTGCTGCGCTGAACTGCGGTCAGACTGCGCCTAGAATTCTTATTGTCCTCCCTCGCCTAAGCTATTTTAATGGTTAATTGGAACTTGGCTGCGCTGCATTTGCCGCAGTTACCTATTTCAAATTCCCTATATATACCATTAAATTTGCTATGACTCGATGATTCTGAATTCAAACTTCGCATTACTATGCGTACGGCTGTGCTGAGACCTTCAGCTGATTTATTCCATTTTTATTTAGTGACATTTAGTTAAAATGAGACTGAAATGGTAAATGAGTGGATTATTCAGGTTTAAAACTGAAAGAAAAAGTTGCTAGTAGTCAAGAATTACTCAAACGAATGTGTTATAGCTCTCCACTTCATTAGAATATCGTTCCCTAAAATTCCCACCATGGTCCATCGTAGTTTAGTGGTTTTCATGAATTTCGTTCATATTCCCTGATTCCACTTTGTATTATCACATCCTAATCCTCCATATGTATTGTTCATTGTTATAGTAGGTCGTCCTTGAAGATTTCATATTTTTATGTATTTTATTTAGGACTCTGGACCTCTTGAAGCTGTTTTCCCGCACGTTTTCAGGTTTCTAACTTCATGTCCCTATATCTCATTCATTTCTGGATGTTTTCTCACGTTCTTGGTATCATAAATTTTCATTTATTCCCACCTTTCCAATGGTACTAAGGTTGTGTCCTATTTCCTGGTATTTGTTGAGTTAGCAAAAGTTCGCGTGCACATTCGGTAATCATGTGCATCATTCCCATAGTCGTTCGTATGCGGGCGCCGTTTCCATTTAATTGTTCGGGATTTATGATATGTGTGGGTGTTTATTTCTTTCATATGGGCTTCTGTGATTTATTTCAGATTTTTCCCTCATGATCTAAGGTTGTTTTGCACTTTCCATGCTTTGTTTTGACCGGGCTCTTCCTTATTTGGACGGAAATTGGTCTTCGCGATCTGCCAAAGTGCGGATCTCGGTTCCGACGGCCGGTTCCCTGTGCATCGCCACCCTCACGTGTCATTACACATGATGCGGATTTCTATATTCCCGTCATGGGTATAACTTCACAACGGCTGGACTGTTTGGGCTGAAATTTTGCATAACTATAGTTCCCCATTTTTAATAATTTCCTTGTAAATTTCGTTGTATGTTTTAATTATGGATCCTACGCAAACATTGTCTTTTCCCTAAGCTCGGACTTTTGATGTCACTAATCCCGTTATTGGATATCTCATTAACGCATGATCCTTTTATTATGAAAATTTGGGAGGAGTAAGATTGGATCCCTTCCTTTCTAATGGGCTATCAAGCTTGTCTCGGTCGTTACTGGTTAATCTTCGCGCTTCCCTTTTAGGCATTGTCCTCGTTTTTGCAGGAGTTTTAGTCATATCTCCGTTGTTTATGAGTAGTTTCCCCTGTAATTACTCTCATTGGGTCCGTTTGGTGGACATCTATATTTCCTATTATAAACACAACTTTGAATTTTGCATTAGTTCCTGAGGAATCCTTGTTCCGTGGTACTTCCATCCTCGGCTACATGTACGGACATGGGAAAGTAGTTTCCGTGGAGGTTCTCTGATTGTTTTTATAGTCAAATCTTGGTCGATTGTCCTAATTCTTGGTTTAATATTTGCTATAAATTCCCCCGAGAATTCCGTCTCGTTGATGGTAAGCTTGAAGTATTTTTGCTATTTTTCTTTCTTTCGATTTATCGTGTGTAGTCATAATAATTCGTAAAAATTCGTAAAATTCGTTAAAATTCAAGTCCTTCTATTTTCTCATATCTACTTGTCATATGAGGTTGTGTGATTTATCTGGCATATTTCCATAATGGGTTTCCATAGTGTGGCCGTTATTTCTCCTACAGCATATCTCATCATCCGGGCAGCAGATGGAGATGATGCCCGATATTGCATAATCGGAGGCATCTGTCTCGATGATAATCAGCGCATCGGGGACCCAATGGGTTAGGATGGGGGCAGAGGTAAAGGCCTGCTTAAGGCATTGAAACACTGCGTGGCAGTCGTCAGAGAACACCCAGGGGACTCCCTTGCGGGTGAGTTGGGTCAGCGGTACCACAATATCGGAATATTCGTGGATAAAATGCCAATAGAAATTAGTGAATCCTAGGAAGGACTGAACGTCCTTTACCTTACGGGGTTCGGGCCAATCTTGGATGGCCTTGACCTTTTCTGCAGACATGGTTAGCCCGTTGGGAGAAAGGACATACCCGAGGTACTCCATGGTGTCTGTGTGGAATTCGCACTTCTTCGGGTTTGCAAAGAGACCGTGCTGTTGTAACCGGCGGAGGACTTCTCGGATGTGCTCCTCGTGGGAGGCCTCGTCTTCTGAGTATACGAGAATGTCATCTAGGTAGATGACAACACAGACATCAAGGAGGTCGGCAAAGATGGAATTGACAAACTGCTGGAACGCTGTGGGTGCGTTGGTGAGACCGAATGGCATGACTAGCCATTCGTAGGAGCCATAGCGGGTGCAGAAGGAGGTCTTCCATTCATCACCTGCAGCGATACGCACAAGATGGTATGTGTGCCGCAGATCGAGCTTGGTGTAAATTTTGGCTTGGCTCGGGGCGTCCAGTAGGTCTGCTATGCGTGGCAGCGGGTATCTATCCTTCTTGGTTATCCGGTTGAGGCCCCTAAAGTCTACACAAAGGCAGAGTGAACCATCCTTTTTGTGGACAAAGAGCACCGGCGTGGTGTGCGCCGACGAAGACAGCCTAATAAAGCCGGTAGCTAGGTGCTCATCGAGAAACGCTCAAAGGGCCTCAAGCTCGGTCGGGGATAGGGAATACAAGGTTCCCAACAGGGGGTGCATACCTTCCTCTAGCTCAATCCTCAGGTCGAATTCACGATGTGGTGCCAGAGTGTTAGCCTTGCTTTTGCTAAACACGTCGGCGTATTCGTGATAGGTCTTTAGTACAGCATCGAGGTCGGCAGGCTCGGAGGTCACGGTTGCGCGCAGCTCGCTTGCTTGAGACGGGATGCTCAGGCTGAAAGTTACGGAGCCGTCGAGTTTTGCGGCCCAGGCAAACGCCACTGGGCTAACAAACTCGATGGAAGGGGCCTGGCAGTCGGGGTTACACGGCATGTTGGCGGCAGGGACCGGTGTGTCCGCTGGAGGGACTACACTCGGTGGGGTTACAGGAGAGCTCTGGGGGGTCGGCCTGGGTTGTTCAGACGTCTGGAAAGATATACTGCTCTTTGCCCAATCAATCAATGGATTGTAGCGGGCAAGCCAGTTGTGTCCCAGGACGATAGCACAAGAGCCATCCAACAGGGTGACATAGAATGTTGTCGGGGTAACATCACCGGTAGCAAAGTGGACGGGGAGATCGACAGTGCGCATTATCATGTGATTTGTCGTGCCGTCGAACAAGTGGAGCTGCATCGTGGGTATGGAGTAGGTCTGTAAATTGTGTTTATTAACAAGCTTAGTATCAATAAAACAATCGGAAGAACCTGAATCAATTAGAGTGGGAAAAACAAAAGAGGGATCACAGTTGGTAAGAGAAAATGAGGGTGGTCCATTAGCGGAAAACATTTTAGAACGGGGGACAGAGGCCCTGGAATTGGGAGACAAAGGAGAGCCCGGGGCATTCCCCCTTGAAGCAGGAAATCGACCATCACAGGAACCGAAAGAGACAGAGAAAGAAAGAGAATTGGGGTCCGATAGGGCGGACACATTCAAGCGTACCTCCCTCTTCACATGAAGGGGTTGAGTACAACCCTCCGATTGTGTGGCATCCGGAGGGTTGCCGGTTAGTTTTTTGCATCAGACGATGAGTCTGACTCCGGCTCTGGAGTCGTGGCCGGTTCTGGTGTGGCAACTTTGGCTGCTCTGGCCTTAGCCGCACTTGACCTGGCCTTGGAGCACTCCTTAGCTACATGTCCCGGCTTACCGCAGAACATGCACAAGTTATTGTTGAAGCTCTTCCTTGGTCAGCCTGCCATCTTTCCCAAGTTTTGCAGCGAGGTCAGATCTAGGCTTACCGTCGGGGTGCTTGTCCTTTGGTTTATTGGTGGCGGATCGGTGGGATTTGGCGGGGGGTGGTTTCTGGGAGCCTTTATCATAGGTGTCGGAGGCGGGTTTATGACGCCGATTGGTCTGGGTCTTTCGTTCCCAGTAGCATGTATCGATTTCATCAGCAAGGTCCCGTAGGTCGTATAACGACGTTGGCTTACCAAACCGAGTGATTTCATCTTTGATACAATCGGGCAGACCACAGTAGAACAGGGTGCAGAGGGCTCCTTCACCCCAGTCGTCCAACTTACCCACGTAGCGGTTGAACTCGGTGACGTACTTCCTGATGGTCTGTCCATCCTTCATTGTTAGGTTGAACAAACGCTCTTCAGCTTCGCCAACAGGGTCGCGTGGGCCAAAGTTACGTTCAAGTTCTCCCACAAACCTTGGCCAGTCGTTCATCCACCATGGTTCTCGACCGGGCCGGTGGCCGCAAAGGATATCGGGCTCAAACCAGTCCAGTGCCACCCCCTTCAAGTATGAGATGGCGAATAGGACTTTGTCAGCCTCGGTCAGGAAGGCTCGGGTGCGGGTCATAAAGTTTACTTCACATTGGACGAAGAACGTACGGAGTTTGTTACGGTCAGAGCCGTCGAATGGTTCGGGTTCACGGACCTTCTTACGGGCCGGTTCAGGTCGAGGCGGTGGTGGAGGAGCTGGGGGTGGTGCCAGCAGCGGGATCATCTGGCGGATGTTGCGAGTGGTTTGAGCAAGGTCGCTGATTGCCTTGGTGAGTATGAAGGCCATACGTCCCTTCAGCAGGGCTCACTCTGCTTGGTCAATGTCGATCTCTTCGATCTCATCGACTGTAACCAGCAGATCAGCAGGTAGCTCCTCTTGTGGCGCTGGCTCAGGCTCTGGTTCGGGTTCTGGCACCGGCTCGATTGGTATCTGGGCCGTTGACTCAGCCTCATCCACAAGTGAATCGCTGTCAACTTCGCTCGGCATTCGTTGCCAGCGGTATCGACGGTGTTTCACCAGCGTTGAGGACTGTAAGCCTGCCCGGTCTGCCGTGAAGCTCTCGAAAATTGGTTCATCTGACTCTTCCCTATCAAATAATACGCGCGAGGTGTACTGCGTGTATGGTGATGCGGAAGTACCAGCCACTGGTTGGCAGGTCTGAGAATGGGTTCTGGGTTTGCGAGACATCGTTTAACGTCAAGAGCAAGGGGAGTTCGAAAATACTGTCAGGGCACGGGAAAACGTTACCGTGACTTGCCGTTGGCGACCGTTAAGGTCCGCTGCTTCGGTGTAACAGCCCATCAAGGGCAGGGATGACAATCACGGCGGAAAGGGGTTTCGGCTTCAACGACTCGTTTGTGAGCGTTGCGCCTCGTACTTGACGCGGCCCCAATATTTCAGGAGGCAGGAGGTGCAACTGGGTCAGACAGAGAGTGCAGGGGGTAACCCTAGTTGATTTTCGAACTAAGGTACGAGGTAGCGTACAACCGGTATTTAAGTATAACGGAATGAATAGAAATAAGTCGCCAGATCCCATGGAGATTGCAGGCAGGGTTAAGAAGGAACGAAAACAAACAAAGAGTGTGGGAGAAGGACGGCTGTGCACGGCCATCAAGATAAACAAGCGTGATAAGGAAAGACTCGTAGGCCCATGACAGGCTGTGGAAACAGGTAGCAGTGATGGGGAAGGGTGACGGGCTTGTTCAGGTGGCGTCGGGCGGGCAGCGGAGTTGACGGGGTCGAAGCGGGGGAGGGAGAAGATGTGGGGAGTGATCACCTGACCGTGGGAATTGCCGGGTCGTGACATCATGTCCAAAAGCTTCACTGAGGTAGAACAAAACTATGAAATCTATGATAAGGAAATGCTCACGATAGTCCGAGCACTAGAAGAGTGGCATCACTTCGTAGAAGGAGCAGAAGAAAAGGTTGATATCTACACTGACCACCATAACTTGGGCTATTTCCGCACTGCACAGCAGCTGAATCGCCACCAAGCATGATGGTCACTCTTCCTAGCCTGTTTCCACTTCACCCTCATCCACCACCCAGGGAAGCTCACGGGGGAACTGGATGCCCTCTCACACCGCACTGACCACCTGAAAGGGAAGGACGACAACGAAAGCTTGACCCTCTTGCAGCCAGAGTGGTTCGAAACCTGTGTGACTGAGGCTGTCACAGTGGAGGGAGAAGAGATGACCATCCTGGAGAGGATATGCACAGCGAAGGACTGCGACGAGAAAGTGGTGAAGGCACTGAAGGAACTAGGAGATGGGACACTCAGGTCAGATGAATGGAGCAAAGATGGAGAACTGGTCCTCTACCGAGGAAAGGTGTACATCCCGAAAGACATGCAACTCCACCATGACCTGGTGCAGCTACACCATAACATGTGGGCAATGGGGCACCCAGGGCGATGGAAAACCCTGGAACTCGTCTCCCATGACTACTGGTGGCCCCAGATGGCAGAGTACATGGGCCACCACATAGTGGGGTGCGATGTCTGCAACCAGGTCAAATTGTTCCCTTCACGGAAGGTAGGGAAACTCATGCCGAACAAGATCCCCACCTGCCACTGGCAGGTAATCTCTGTAGACATGATCGGAGAGCTCCCCAAGTCAAAAGGTTACAACACCATCCTGGTTGTAGTGGATCGCCTCTCCAAGCGCATCCATGCAATCCCCACAGTCACGATGGTGGACTCAGTGGGAATCGCCCAACTTTTCCTTGAACATGTCTGGAAGCATCACAGCCTTCCTGAGGAAATTCTCAGCAACAGAGGGAGCGCCTTCGTCTCCCAGTTCTCCAGAGAACTAGCAGCCCTGCTAGTGGTCAAATTGACCCCCTCCATGCCCTACCACCCACAGACAGACGGACAGACAGAGCGGGTAAACCAAGAGATAGAAGCATACCTCCGAGTGTTTGTCAACCACTGCCAAGATGACTGGGCAGATTGGCTCCCGCTAGCGGAGTTCTCCCATAACAACTGCATCCACGCATCCACCCGCCACACCCCCTTTGAGCTCGACACCAGCCAGCACCCCAGAATGGGGACAGAACCTACATGCACGTCAGAAGTTGAAGCCGCAGATGCATTCACCTCGAGGATGATGAAATGCAAGAGCAGCGCTTGAGCATGCAGCAGAGGAGATGGCCCACTACTATGACCGGAATTGGGAAGTGGCGCCTGAGTACAAAGAGGGTGACCAAGCCCGGCCCAGCACCCAAAACCACACCACGGACCGCCCAACCAAGAAGCTGGACCACAAATGGACAGGCCCCTTTAAAATTCTCAAGGTTGTATCCCCTGCCACCGTACGGCACAGCAAAAGGGAGTCCACCCAGTGGTGTCAGTAACAAATGTCCGACCCCACCACCCAGACGAGATCACCAAACGACCCACCAACCCTCGCCCAGGCCCCAAAATCAGAGACAGGGGGGAAGAGTACAAGGTTGAGAAGGTCCTTGACTCCCACTGGTGCCGCAGGAAGCTCTGGTATTTGGTAAAGTTCACAGGCTGGCCAAACTCCGAGAATGAATGGCTCCCCCTTGACAACCTGGCCAATGCATGTGACTGGATCGAGGAGTTCTACAAAGCGCACCCAGATGCCCCCAGGAGAGAACGAGGAAACCCTCTAGCCACTTCAAGGTGAAGTGGCTTAAGGGGAGGGTGATGTCAGGGCACGCTGCCGCCGCCACCACTGCTGCCACCTCCTTTTCCTTTTGTCTCATCCTCTCATTCTCTCTTCTTTCCTTCTTCTCTTTTTCTATCTTTATACAGACAACCTCTCTTTCTTTCCTACCCTTGTAGCACGGATGCATCCGATGCTGAGCACCCCGTAGGGGCACCGCAATGCCAGATGTGCCACGCACTCCTACTTGTACTTCCCCTCCAACACTTGGGATCGACCGTGGAGCCACCCGCAGTAACCCGGCTTCGTCCAAGGGTGACGTGGCACCTCCATGTGACCCATTCACACATGTATATAAACTAAGCCGAAGCAGGACCGAAGAAGTAACCTTCTTCTCATTTCCTGCTTCAGGCAAGTACCCTAGTTTAGTCTGGCTTCCCACCCTAATAACAATACATTTCCCACTTCAGCCTAAGAAGCCACACAGGGATGTAAGCCCGAGTGAGGGCTGCCCACTATATGGTCTCACCACCCCGCCGCCGTCCAGGCCGCTAGCTGTCAGGGCACACTGTTATGGAAATGGGAATTTCCATTTTAGACTCTTATGGGTTCTGTATCATGTGATTTATATAGTAATTAAGTTTAACCAATCAATAATCAACAAAAACCCGCTGCCACACTACCTGTTCAACAACATGTTAAACCATCTGTGAAACAACCTGTAAACCCTTATGTCCAACCCCCTTCCCTATTCCTGCGCCAGAACGGACGAAAATGGGTGCCTCCGGCCCCATTTTTGTAACACACACACCCTGACTAGCCCGGACCCGGACCCGCTTCCACCCGCTGTGCTTCCTGCATGCACGCACGCTCCGCGTGCCGCATGCTCTGGGCCCGGTTCCTACTCCTTTATGTGACTTCCGGGTATCCCCGGAAGTTTTCCTGATATGGGGCCACTGTGGGAAGATGAGAAGTTAGCTTCCTTCTCATCTTCTTACCCACAGTAGATTGTGCCCTGGATAGGGCTGGCCAGACCTGAGGCTGTGGGCCATAGGGGAGGGTCATGGGGACCTGGGAGTCGTCCCCTGACACTAGCGCTGAGCGCTATGCCACTACCTCTGCCTTCCTCGAGCCATCCCTGACATTATTACATGGACAACTTCCCTCCTATCAGTGTACCATTGGCCCAGCTGCAGTACGACATGCCTGGACCCTGTCAGAATCTGGAATGCTATCAGAGACTGGGAATATTGTCGGAGCTGGACAAACTGTCAGAGGATGGATGGAAGACGGATTGGGTTTCTGTCTGAGTCAGGGTTGGAGATTGTGGCAGAGGTCTGTTGGAGCATGCACATGGATATGTGGGTGGAAATATGCGGCACATCCAGAAGCGCTGTTCAAGGTTAGCAGAGTGGGATCGCAGCCTCAGCGACTCAGGTGGAGTGCTGTGCCCTGAGCTTGATGTTTGGGGGAGATCCCGTATTTATGGATTGACACTCAGAGCAGACTTCAAACAAGACTTGCAGGCAGAGCGGACCTGTAGGAGGAGTGCAGACTCTGCGAGCATGGACTCAGGGGGGGAAGCCCCCTTTGCAGAAGGAGAGACTCAGACCAGACAGGGGGGGTACTCTAGTTGATTTCAGACTGAGGTCCCCGAAAGTATTTATGTACAAGGTATAAGTAGGTAAGAGAAATCAAAAGAGGGACTGGTTGGTCCGGTGCGGAAATAAGCGGAAATGAGCGGGGACTTGTCAAACACCAAGGACAAGAACCTGCGAAATGGGAGGCAAGGAATGAATAAGGTCAAAGTGGATCAAGTACCAATATTGACAGATTAAATGAATGAATAGGAAAGTGCAATAGCACATGGATCAAATGCCAATATTGGGGTGAACATAATAGGCACTCGGCAGGGAATGAATGTTATGTTGAAAATGGCCAGAGAACAAAAGTGGATGTCAAAAACCCATGATGGAATGGGGGTAAATGCGTGAGTCCGAATGCAGGCAGGGCTCAACTAGAGGGGGGTCCGAGGGCTCCAGTAGTGAACCGAAGCTTCTCAGGGAGCCCGGTTCTGCTGGATGGTACAAGAGGCTCTAAGAAGGACGCGGCCTCAGCGACTCGGAGGGAGCGCTGTGCCTCCATTACGTCTCAGTTAGTCCTTGTATTTCTTATGTCTGAGGTATCTTGTAGAACGGGAGCGGAATTCACTCAGAGGGACTTTGGGTGGCATTTTAGTCGAGATTAGAACTGAGGAACTACAGGTTCTAATCTATGGGTATTTATAAAGGGGGATGGGGAGGACCTAGTCAAAGTCCGAACTGACAAATGGGAAAACACTGAAAGGTACCAAATGATACCGAGAGGTACCGAAAGGTCCCGAACGATATCAGAATGGGGAACCGAGGTGTCGGGCCAAGGAGGGCAGAGTTGAAGGCCGGAAAATGAATGTGGAAGACAAATGGACAAAGGGGGTTAGCCGACTGAATGGAAGGAAGAAGGTAGTCATGCTAAGAATAGAAGGTGACTAATAAGTGATAACGTGAGGGAGATCACCGAAGGATGCAGGTAGCTCCGAAAGCGGAGTTGTGTATCCGAAGGATGTTAGGTGACTCAAATAAATGAAATGGGTGGAGGAGAGGTTTAAGGGCATGTCACGGGATGTCGGAGGTCCGTCAGGATATCGGAGCAAATCCAGGGTCTCCGAATGTTCCGACTCGGGACCGAGGTTCCGGGATGGGAGTGGCCAGGGATCGGTGTGCTGCAACCAGACCGGAGCTGAGACAATCAGGAGGGAAGGTGACTTGGGGAGTGGGGAAGGCATGGTGTAGGGGATGGTGAAGTTGTTAGGAAGGTGTGGTGTGGTGGGAGTGCGTGGGGTCGGGATTCCGGGATATGACAGCGGAGGTCAGTGTGCGGTGCCGATACAAGTCCGCAAATAAGTGGGGTTGGTGCAGTGCCGACACAAGTCTGCAAACAGAGGTTGATCTGCCAGCACTGTCACACAAGGACAGCATGAAGGCCAACAGAGGTACAGAGGGGAATGGGAGTGTTGACCTGACCAGAGGTGTCAAAGACAACCAGAAGTGGGCAGAGGGTGCAGAGTGGGCAGAGGGTGCGGAATGCACGGAAGCGGGGCATGGCTGTGACCACATAGCGGGAAGCGATGAGTGTGGTTCAGATGGAGACAAGGCAGGCATGACTGAATGCCAGGAGTGCCAAGGGCTCAAGAACTGGAGGTAAGGTCGGAATACCAGCAGGGTCTAGGTTCTGATTATTGGCCAAGTCTCACGCAATAAGGCAGGGGGCCAGACATGGGGTTGGGGGCTGGTTAGGATGGGTTTCGGGTCAGCGGATTCGCCTATCGGCATTGGTTCGCCACTGATGGAGCCCCGGGATTTGTCGGTCATGACAGACCCACTGGGTGGCCTCCCACACACCAGGCACTCCTGGAATCTCTTGTGGAGATACCCAGATGGATGTGGCTGTGTGTGTAGATGACGTGGCCTTAACTACATGTATATAAACACAGCCTAAGTGGGAACTGAGAAGCAACCTTCTCTCACACTTCCCACTTTAGCCTAAGTGGCCAGGGACCCTTGTCTGCTTCAGGCCCATTGTTATGCATGCCCACGTCACACCCTACCGGGCCCTCAGCCCCAGGTCGGTCCCTCACAGTATCCCTGGAAGTTTTGCTGATATTGTGGCCACTGTGGGAAGATGAGAAGTTAGCTTCCTTCTCATCTTCTTACCCACAGTAGGTTGTGCCCTGGATAGGGCTGGTTACACCATAGGGCTGTGGACCATAGGGGAGGGTCATGGGGACCCAGGAGTCGTCCCCTGACAACACCTGATCTGCCCCCCACCAGGCCCTCAGCACCGGATGCTACGCCCAGGCTCCCTCGACCCTGGACGAGTCCCTGACAAAGCCTTATGATGAGGAGAAGAGACAAGGGGGGTAAATCCAAGTCGATATACAAACTGAGGCACATCCAGTGTAACCTACATGTGTTATAAGTGTCATATCTGTGCATACCTGATCCCAACCCGACTCCCGGACCTCCTTCCTCATCACCTCTGGAGTCCTACCCTACCGCTGTCTGTTCCGATATTCACCTTCGGTCCTGGCACCACACCTCCTCTCACCTCCCATTCCACCTCCACATCTCCATCCTTCTCCTGTCCTATCTCCATCCACTCCGATACTCACCTCAGGTCGAACACCACCCCTCTCGCCACCCTCCTCCTACTCTTCCTCCCACTCCTCCTCTTCTTCCTCACAACACCTCCACCCTTCCACCATTCTCCTACCCTTCACCCATCCGCTCCAATACTCACCTTCGGACCTGACACCTTTCCTCTCCTCCACACCTCTCCCCTTTCCTCTTTCCTCTCTCTTCCCTCTGGCCCTCTTCTGCCAACCTTCTGCCAAGTTATGACCTTCCGCTGCTGTCCCATACTGTCAGGGCATGGGAAAATGTTACCGTGACTCGCCGTCAGCGACCGTTAAGGTCCGCTGCTCTGGTGTAACAGCCCGTCAAGGGCAGGGATGACAATCGTGGTGGAAAGGGGTTTCGGCTTCAACGACTCGTTTGTGAGCATTGTGCCTCGTACTTGACATGGCCCCGATATTTCAGAAGGCAGAAGGTGCAACTGGGTCAGACAGAGAGTGCAGGGGGTAACCCTAGTTGATTTTCGAACTAAAGTATGAGGTAGTGTACAACCGGTATTTAAGTATAACAGGATGAATAGAATTAAGTCGCCAGATCTCATGGAGATTGCGGGTGGGGTTAAGAAGGAACGAAAACAAACAAAGAGTGTGGGAGAAGGACGGCCATGTACAGCTGTCAAGAAAAACAAGTGTGATAAGGAAAGACTTGTAGGCCCATGATGGGCCATGGAAACAGGTAGTGGTGACGGGGAAGGGTGGCAGGCTTGTTCAGGCGGCGTCAGGCAGGCGGCGGAGTTGACGGGGTCGAAGCGGAGGAGGGAGAAGGTGTGGGGAGTGATCACCTGACCGTGGGAATTGCCGGGTCATGACACATACCTCGTACTCGGACACCGCTCGTACCTTCGCTCCAAGACTCCATCATAGTTCCTACCTCGGACTTTGACCCCAGCTGTTACAGGAATGGGTTCTGGGGAACCCAACCTGAGCCGTTCTGCTCACGGACAGAGGTGGCTGCATAGCCATTGAAGGGAGAGCAGGAGATCTCAGACCGGGTGCACTAACGGTAACTTGGCACTCCGAGGAGCATACTGGCAGTGGGTATAATGGGGACTCCTTGAGGGAGCCATCTAACAGTTGGCTAGCGGTGACTTGGCGCTCATGTGAGCGTACTGGTAGCGTGGGTAGTTGGCACTCCTTGAGGGAGTAGCCCAGTGGTTGTCTATCGGTTACTTGGCACTCAAGGGAGCATACCGGTAGCGAGATTTGTTGGGACAGACAGGTTGGTTGACCAGTGCACGGTAGTGAGTGACCGTGGGAATTTGGGCCCACAGGTACGTGGCCAGGCATCCTGGGGCTGCCTGGGTCACTTCTCCCTCCCAAGAAGGGAGGAAGGGTTGTAGGACCCAGTAGGGTACTACAGGAAGGATAGGAATAGGAGCTCAACCACCCAGTGGAGGGGTAGGAGTGGGAAGAGTGAGGTCCGGTGTCTGAGCACTCACCAGGCCGATGAGGTTTTCTCACAGATTGTAAGAATATCGATGGAGACATCGATATGGACCAATTCAGATGTTACAGAGAAGGCTTACAGTGGTGGCACAATGGTGTGGCAGTTACAATCGCGGTACAAGGTTTTGTGGGTTATGTATTTGATGAAGAAAACTTCTTTCGGCATTTGCCTTTACATGTCATATGACTAGTTTATATCTAATATAAAAGTTGTAATGGTCAAGGGAAGTCCCTTGAAATTCAACAATCCCCCCAGCCAGCACCAAAACCCAGTGGGAAAGCTTGGCATGGGGTTTGGGTAGAGAAATAGGGGAAAACAATAAGGAGGCATACCTGGTTCTACTTGCTTGTAACCATGGACCATAAGATTCTGGTCCATTCCTATAACACCACCTCGGCTTTAGTCCATTGCATTGGTGACCTCATACCACATAAACACCATTGCCAATATTCCTCGGACTTTCAACCCTGCCTCTGTAACCTCCGTAAGCTCCACAACCTCCAAGCTCCATGGATCATCTTCAGCACTTTCTGTTAGAATGGGCGGATTCGGACGACTCCGGAATGGAATCGGAGACTTATCATGGAAGGACCTCAGCCTCAGCGACTCAGGTGGAGCGCTGTGCCATTGCTGGTTGTCCTAGGGGTCCCTAATTTCACAGTAGGTGAGCAGGAAGTCTCTTGGGGGGGAATTCCAGTCGATTTCGGACTGAGGTTACAAGTTACTAGGTACATTGTATATAAGGAGGGGTCCGGAATCAAAAGGAACAAGGGTAGGACAAAAGGAGACAAAGGGAGATGGAAAGAGGAACAACACCGAGGGTCAAGTGTTTGACTCAATGGTGTTTCCCAAAGGAGGAATGAAGGGCCAAGGCCCAAGAAGGAAGGAAGGAGGATGGGAGTCGGGAATGGCTAGCTGAGTGAATAGAAAGGAAGCAGCAGCCCAAATAGGAATGAGGGAGAATAGCGGAATTGAAATGGACAATGCAATAGTTGCAAGGTCCGGAGTAAGTCCGGAAAGTCCGAACTCGGAGGTTAAACTCCGGAATATTGGCAAAGGTAATTAAATGGAATGAGCTAACCAATACAATGGGTATAAGTGGAGGTGGGGTCAAAGTCCGAGGTCGGAGCTAAGACCGGAGGTTCCGGAGACGGAGACGCGAACGGGATTCCGGAGCGGAGGTCCGGAGTCGGGAGCATAGGTTTTGCGTACTCGTCTGGAAGGTGTCGAGGTTGGGATCGGACCCGGAATGTTCCGGAGTCGGACCGAAGGTGGTGTCTGAGCCGGAGGTGGGATAACCTCTGGGAGTCGGCAAGGAGAAAGTGATGGAAGGGAAGTGGGACTCCGGAAGTCGGAGTTCAGAGTTCCAGGAGCCCGGAGCGGAGGTCGGGATTGTATGGATATGACACTTTCACCACTTGTAATGTATCTTTCGCATTTCCCCCTCATCCCTATTTGGACTGCTGCTTCTTCCCATTCTAGCCAGTTAGTCATCATCCCCACTTCCCCTCATCCTCCTGCCCCTCTGGGCTTTGCCCTCTTTACCTCCTTTCAGATGTACCACAGGTTCAGCCCTATGACCTTTGGTACCACTCTGCTTCTGTCATCCCTTTGTTCCCATTCGGATGCCTTCATTCCAATTCGGACCCCCTTTGTTTCCTTGTGCTTTCGCCCTCTCCATTATATATATCAGCACTTGTACATACTCATTTTAGGCCTTAGTCTAAAATCGACCTGAAATGCCCCCTAGAGACTTCCTGCTCGCTGCCTATGAAATTAAGGACCAAATGGACAAACAGCAATGGCACAGCACTCTGCTTGAGTCACTGAGGCCAAGGTCCCTCCTTGCTAAGTCTCCAGTTCCCCTCCAGAATCATCCACCCTCACCCAGTTCTAACAATAAGCACAAGTAACTAAATGGACCAGCCTGGAAGGAGTGGCAGATGAAGTGCAATATTAATGAATGAAGAAATGGACAAATGGTTCATGTCAGCAAACCTTGCCAACAAAAAGAAAATAAGGAAACTGTCACGACCGACAAATCCTGGGGCTCCATCAGCGGCAAACCAATGCCGATAGGCGAATCCGCCGACCCAAAACCCATCCTAACCAGCCCCCAACCCCATGTCTGGCCCCCTGCCTTACTGCGTGAGACTTGGCCAATAATCAGAACCTAGACCCTGCCAGTATTCCGACCTTACCTCCAGTTCCTGAGCCCTTGGTGCTCCCAGCATTCAGTAATGCCTGCCTTGTCTCCATCCAAACCACACTCATTGCTTCCCGCTATGTGGTCACAGCCATGCCCCGCTTCCATGCATTCCGCACCCTCTGCCCACTCCGCACCCTCTGCCCACTCCGCACCCTCTGCCCATCTCTGCACCTTCTGGCCACTTCTGGTTGCCCTTGACACCTCTGGTCAGGTCAACACTCCCACTCCCCTCTGTACCTCTGTTGGCCTTCATGCTGTCCTTGTGTGACAGTGCTGGCAGATCAACCTCTGTTCATGGACTTGTGTTGGCACTGCACCGACCCCGCTTATTTGTGGACTTGTATCGGCGCCATGCACTGACCTCCGCTTTTCCTCTGGCCATTTGTCACTTGGCAGCTTATCATTCATTCCTTGCCGAGTGCCATTTATTGTTTGCTTCCCTGCCAATATCGGCATTTGATCCCCTCTTTAGTGGCACTAGGTCATTGATCTCATTCAGTTATTCATCAATAACCCTTGCCACTTATTGTTTATTGATCTGTTCCTCGTTTCCAGTTCCCGGGCTCTTGTCCTTATTTAGTTTGACAATCCCTGCTTATCTCCATGCCGGACCACACCAGACTGACCGGCCTTTCTATATTCCCTCTTGCCTATTTATATACCTTGTAAATACTTTTGGGGACCTCAGTCTGAAATCAACTAGAGTACCCCCTGTCTGGTCTGAGTCTCTCCTTCTGCAAAGGGGGCTTCCCCCCCTCTGAGTCCGTGCTTGCAGAGTCCGCGCTCCTCCTATAGGTCCGCTGTAGGAGAAATAATATTCAAAGAATAAAACAATGATCTATCAGAATAGTCAACGAACAGGTGACAAGTTCAGACGTTTAACAGATCTCATGATCTTTATGAGACTGGACAGACATTAGAAGATCATTATAAAATATCTACACCCATGTAGTATGAGATTTAATCTACTACAATCATGCCTAGAACTTGACATAGGTGTAATATTCAAAGAATATATCCCTACAACAAGAAAATAGCACATAGACGGCAGAATAAGAAGGAACATTGGGAAAGAAATGTAAATATCTCGGGAACCAGTAAACTTTTGACTGTAATCTTTTTACCATCTGGAAGGACTGTTTCTTAACTTTATCCACGGTTTTGTTTCATTCTAAAAGCTTCAAAACTGACGGAGATATCGCTCAAATGGCGAAACACCTTATAATTCATATATATTTATTTGCTAATTCTTACAAAAAGTAATGTGACTCAAGGGAAATATATTGGCGCCCGGAAGTCTGGCGGACCGAATACCATATGATAGAGTATTCCTCAGCGCGGGCGGACAGTTTTTGATCGCATCAGAAGAGGAGAAAATGCTAAAAAACCGGATCTTGCATATTTTCCCATGATTCATCAAAACTTTTTGATTTTAAGCCCAAATAAATCGGAACAAAGGAATGATTGATGATCTGGATCTCGGATCATAAGCATGAAGTGATTCAGAAGTCCGCGGATCAGTTAATTAATTGGGAAGGCTCTAGAACATTAGTAATGATGCAGCTTCACAAAAAGGGGTCAATTAGAGAACAGTCTAGAAAGTTCCTTTATAGCCGAGTCATTTCTAAAGATAACCGTTCGTAATTAAGGCGGTGTAGAGCATAGCTTCAGCGCTACAAGATCCCGTTGAGATCGGCCCAAAAGACAAAGAAATGAATTACTTATTGCTGAGTCATGTCCTAAGTCCATTATTAAGCTTACACAGCCCAAGCCCCTATATCATTCTAGAACTATCTATAATACAAATGTAGCACATGTAACTAGTGCGAGGCGTGGGAGTAGAGAGGCCTCTGAAAAGCATAAAAGGCCACCGCTTCTGCCCCCTCTAAAACCTCAGGTAGAAATAAAAAGTTTAATTCTCCTCACCAGTGGTTGGTTCGTTTGCTCCAAAAGATAAAAGCAAATATTAGTTGTTAGCTAATATAAAACTAACACGTCACTCTAAGCGTGAGTTAGGGTCAGTTAGACACAGCTGAACAAAAGTGTCATAGTGAGAATTAGTGAGAATTTGGTGGAGGGACTTCTTAATTGAATAATCTCTCAGCAATACTTGGTTATCACACCACAGGAGAAAAGTGAGCGATCCTGAACCTGCTAGATAACTAGCACGCACTCTAAGCGATAGAAAGAGCAGTTTGGTCACTCCTGTATTGAGTAACATTTATTGCGGAATTATTTTATTAGCAATTTTCCTTCAGTAAATTATCAGGAAAATCACATCCTACTGAAAAGTGGTAAATATAGGTGTAATATTGACTAGAAATCATAGTAAAGTCAATATAGAATTTTATCCGTAGACGATCTGTACATCAGGTGAGATCGTTGGGGGGTGTTTATTGTTGTTTAGACAGTGAACAATCATATATTTGGCAACCAAAACACGGTCAGTATGCAAATCAGCACAAACTCTATTATCGTTATTGGACGTAGGAAACTGGTTACATAAGGTGATCCAGCTCCGCTCCTTCACCGCTCTGCCTGCAAGTCTTGTTTGAAGTCCGCTGTAAGTGTCAGTCCGTAAATATGGGATCTCCCCCAAACATCAAGCTCAGGGCACAGCACTCCACCTGAGTCACTGAGGCCGCGATCCCACTCTGCTAACCTTGAACAGCACTTCCGGATGCGCCGCATATTTCCGCCCGCATATCCGCACGTGCACTCCAACAGACCTCTGCACCACCTCCAACCTCGACTCAGACAGAAACCCAATCCGTCTTCTATCCATCTTCTGACAGTCTGCCAGACTCTAACAATATTCCCAGTCTCTGACAGCATTCCAGATCTCTGACAGTATTCCGACTCCGACAATAATCTACAACTCTGACAGAAACAAAGAGTGACAAAGGGGAAACAATAGCCTGCAAGCAAACAAAAGAGAAAAAGGCCATCTGGCCATCTAGCAAGCTGTCCAGCTGGCAGGTGGACAACAAAGAACCACTCAAACAGGCAACCTTGGTTGGGAGGTATGCATGTGGGGAGAAAGTGCAGATGAGGGTGATGGACGGATGGACGGATGGAAAGATGATGATGGCAGCAGGGCACTAGGACACATTGACAGGAATGGTAGATATACCAGGTCGTTGTTGCAGGGATAAACCCTTGCACTACAAAACAGTGCCTTTTCATGTACATACATTGGCGAGTGTAGTTGGGGTAGTCCCGTGACTGCACAGCTGTCATATCCGTGCATACCCGACCCCGACCCGACTTCCGGACCTCCACCCTCTTCACCTCCGGAGTCATAACCTACCGCTGCCTTTCCGATACTCACCTTCGGTCTCGGCAACACACCCCTCCTCTTACCTCTCCGACCCCTTCTCCGTCCATTCCAATACTCATCTCGGACCGAACATCGCCCTACTCGCCACCCTTCCTACAACTCCGCTCCCCCCTCACCACACCTCCACCCTCCCGTCATCCCCTACGCTATCTCCGTCCGTTCCGATATCCACCTTCGGACCTGACTACTCTTCCTTACCTGTCCCCTCTCTCATTCCTCCGCCACCCTTCCGCCAAGTTACGACCATCCACCGCTGTTCCGTACTTCACACTCGGACACCGTTCGTACCTTACTCTGAGCCTCTGTCATAGTCCATACCTCGGACTTTGACTCCACCTCGGTCTTAGTCCATTGCATTGGTGACCTCATACTACGTGAACACCATTGCCAATATTCCTCGGACTTCCAACCCCGCCTCCGTAACCTCCGTAAGCTCCGCAACCCCCGAGCTTCGCGGACCGCCTCCGGCACTCTCGCCGTTTGTAATGTATTTCTCGCAATTCCCCCTCATCCCTATTTGGACTACTGCTTCTTTCTATTCTAGCCAGTTAGTCATCACCCCCACTTCCCCTCATCCTCCTGCCCCTCTGGGCCTCGCCCACTCTACCTCCTTTCGGATGTATCACAGGTCTTGCCCTATGACCTTCGGTACCGCTCCGCTCCCTCTAACCCTTTGTTCCCGTTCGGACGTCTTCGTTCCGATTCGGTCACCCTTTGTTTCTCCTTGTGCTTTTGCCCCTTCCTTATATATCGGCGCTTGTACATACTTGTCTGTTTTCAGTCCGAAATCGACCTGAAATGCCCCCAAGAGACTTCCTGCTCACCTACTGTGAAATTAAGGACCAAATGGACAAACAGCAATGGCACAGCGCTCCGCTTGAGTCGCTGAGGCCAAGGTCCCTCCACGCTAAGTCTCCGATTCCGCTCCGGAGTCGTCCGTTTCCGCCCATCTCTAACATGCTGGATACAGGTGAGTTATTATCCGGTGTCCCCGATACCACATCGTCACCCTGTGGTCCTGCCACCTTATTCTGTGGCAGTCTAGCTTCATTCACCTGACTGTTGTTCCCAGGAACCATGCGAGGAGGCTTGGCCTTTGCTGGAGCATGTGTGCAGGTGGCTTTGGACTTCTTCCTAACTCGCTTGGGAGATGGAGACTCTATCTTACTGTCTCCAACCGTATTCCCTTCCAGTGAGTCTGGTAAGTCTGCCTTGTGTTTCATAGGTCGTGCCATGGTGAGCGCAGCTTTGGCAACTGCCCTCCTCACCTCATTTTCGGGTAGCATGTATTTGCCAACACTCCCATTTGCATTAGGTGCGTGATGGAGCACCTCACACTTCTCATACTCCTCTGGTGAGTCGTAACCCATCAGCTGTGCCCTTTGGAACTTCACTGACATTCCCTTACCTTCTGTCATTGTCTCTATTCTCAATTTCTGTTCAGGGTCGGAGTGGTAGAGCTGCATCATACCCTGAGCAGACTCATGTGGGGTCCAATCACAAGGGAGCGACTTGTTCAAATGTCGGATGCCGTGATGCCAGCCGGCAAAACAGAGATGATGCTCAAGTAAGAATGGAAGTATGTTTGCAACCCTCCAGTCGGTCCTGAGCTCGCTTACACATGTTGCCTCCTCTGACACCAGATATCAGATAGGCAATGTGAAGTGCTCTGTCAAAGTAGGATGCACGTATCATTGTTTTAAGCCATGCAGCAGCCTCAGTGCAGCGTCGGCTATGTGGGCCATATGACTTGTCTGCCATGGCAATGCCATCTTTCCTTTTCAATATTGGTGTATGATAATCGATGTCGTTTTCGTCCATGGCCTCCATCTTCACCATCAGGTATTGGTCCAGGCTATCATGGAAATGGACACTTTGCCTGGCAGTTGCTACAACAGACTTCATCAGGCCTGATGTGCCAAACTCCTCATTGTTGGACTTGTCCATGTTTGTGAAGGCATGAAGATGACAAAGGAAGCTTCTTGTCAGGGCAATAGCCCTGAACCCCAAGTCATATGTAAATTAGATACATATAGTCACATGGGTAAGTGGGAACCTCCAGGTAACTGCTTACACACCACCGTAAAATACACATACTTGTATCACTTACGGCTTTGTGTGCTGAGCTACCCAAAGACCTCACACTTTTTTAAGTGTATGAGGTGTGTTTTACAACACAACCCACAACAACTACATAATCTTAACATCTGACTCGGAAGCGCCTATGGTGCCTAAACATGCCTGCAAGGGCAAAGTCGCATCTGCAGCGACACTAAAAAGAAACGAGCGGTTTATTAAGAAACCGCAATCTCCCATGATGGGAGATTCAAAACAAAGGCCATCGTCAGATGACGATGAGGATCAACATGATCCGGCATTAGCAACCACCTCAGGGCTGGTCCCTGAAGGTTTTAGAAACTTGCATGGAGTAAGTGCAGGGCCAAATACCCCCAGAACTCCACGACATACCGATCTAACCCAAGCTGGGGAAGATCCCTCACCTCCTCATGAGGTGATCGACTTGTGCAGAAAATGCATAAGTGCCGAACGATCAGCCCAAAAAGCTGATCGGATAGAGTTGCAGGAAACTCCAGGGCCCCACTATCCCCTGGAGTCCCCCCTCATGTCCCCAAGTCAAGCCCCAAAGGCAGACAAAGGGAAACAAAGGGAAGAGCCCCCGTGTCGGCTATCTGAAAAACTACTGGACTTGTTCCAGGTTCCATCTGAATGGAGGATGGAAAGTGAAGACCAACTTCTTCTCAGGCTAAAAGCCCAAGAAGGTGCGAAGATATGTGTCAGGGCACAGCCCTTGACCCCACTCACCCTCAGACACCCTCACCCTTCTCCTAACCACCCTCTCTCCACATTTCCCCATTCCCCTTATCCTTCCCCCCACTGTTCCACATAATGACACACACGTGCGAACCCGTGGGAACGTTCTGGGCGAGCAACTCGCCCAGAAATGTACAGCCACAACCGTGGGAACATTCTGGGCGAGCAGCTCGCCCAGAACTTTCCCATGGGTCACACCCGTTATGGAAAGTCGGCAGCAAGCGGGAACTGTATAGTTCCTAGGGTCCTTTTGTGTCGGCCTCACAGGGGGCTGAGAAGCTTACCCTTCTTCTCAGCTCATTCCCTGTGAAGGCAAGTGTACTTATGTTATAGGAATGGTCCTAGAATCTTATGGTCCGTGACTATGAACAATCAAACCCTTGGTCCCTGCACCTTTATTTCGCTGTCAAACCCCATGCCAAGCTTTCCCACTGGGTTTTGGTGCTGGCTGGGGAATTTGTTGAGTTTCAAGGGACTTCCCTTGACCATTGTGACTTTTATATTAGATAGTTAGAAGTCATATGATGTGTAAGGCAGATGCCGAAAAATGTTTTCTCATTATCGAATACATAACCCAAAAACCTTGTACCGCAATTGTAACATCCTCACCATTGTGCCACCACTGTAAACTCAACCTGTAACCTTGGAACCATGTCCACCTCCCTATTCATCCTCTCCATGACAAAACCGCAACGAGGAGGGCATTCCCACGCCCAACCTCCTGCTGCCCACTCCCACCAGTCCACCGGGTGGTTGAGCAATCACTCCCATCCAACCAGAAGTTCCCTATCAGGAACTGTAGCCTATCCCACCTCCTTAGGAGAGGGATATGGTCCAGGCAGCTCCAGGATGCCTGGCCACACACCTGTGGGTCCCACTTCCCACGGTCACCCACTACCGTGCACTGGTCCACCAACCCACTTTCCCCAACAACTCCCGCTACCAGTACGCTCCCATGAGCACCAAGTCACCGATAGCCACCATCTGGGTGACTCCCTTTGGGAGTCCCAGTATCCCTCACTACTGGCACGCTCCATTGAGCGCCAAGTCACCGTTAGCCAAACACTCCCAGCACACCTGCTACCGGCACACTCCCAGGAGCGCCAAGTCCCCGTTAGCAGACAGCCAAGTGGCTCCCTCAAGGAGCCCTCATCATACTCGCTACCAGTACGCTCCCAGGAGTGCCAAGTTACCATTGGCCAACCCACAGGTTGTACTTCCGTACACTCATCCTATTCCGCTCTCCCTCTGATGGCTACGCAGCCACCTCCATCAGTGAGTCGAACGGCTCAGGTTGGGTTCCCTGGAACCCATTCCCGTAACAACTTACCTGCTTTTCAATGAATACCAGCTCATTCCCTGTGAAGGCTGAGGCCAGTCCCCTCAGCGACTTCGAGGAGTTAGCACCTGGGGAGAGTACCCCAGCTTCCACACCCGGCCTCGCCCTCCGGCCACTCCCAGCTGGGGTCCAGATCCTGACAATACGCCCTGAGAGCAGGATCTCCCAGAGCGTGGAAGCTCCAAAAGAACTTCCGCTGTTTACACTCCCACACACCATGCCAGACAAGGCAAGGTTGCCAACCTCGGAGGAGGTCTCCGAGATAATGAAGAGGAGGCGAACTGAAATGAGGGAGTTCGCTGAGGAAGCCTTATGTAAAAGTAAGGAAAAACCAGTGAACAGACCCCTCTATGAAAGGGAAGCACCCTCCGCAACAGCCTCGCCTAAACAAAGTGAGCGTGGAGTGTTCACTCCAAGAACCCATTCTGGAACCCCCAGAAGCGGAAATGTCAACTGGGGAGAGTCTCTGCTAGCCCAACCAAACTTCCTCCTGGAAAACCAGGAATCGTGCATAATAAATGTGATAAACTCAATCCAAAAAAAGATCGAGGAAACAAACCATAATAGTATGGCTCGTCTAGAGATAACTCTAGAAAGAATGGCCAACAGAATCGATGCGTTGACTGAAAAAATCAGCGAACAGACAAACTTGCTGAAGGAAATAAATTTCTCACAAAAGAGTGAGGAAACAAATAAACACCCCTGGACCACGGTCCAGGACATAAATAGAACTCGTGAAAAATTCACGAAAAGAACCACCAGTGAAAGCACACTGGAATATCATCAGCGACTCGACAGAGATGCTAAGGAGATCCTTCTCCCAAGGATAGGAGAAGACAATGCCGAAAGAAGGCATTGTTCAGAGATTAGGAGGAGAATTGGCATGTACCAAAGGTTCGGCCAAACATCCACTTATGATGAACCTCTCGAACAGAGAGGTAACTCAATCACACCCTCTCAAAACAATGAGAGAATACAAATACAACTTCAGGCGAATTTGCCTAAAACCAAAGAAACACTGTGAGGAAGATTTCCCCCAGCAAAAACCCCCCCAAAGGAGAGATCTCCATTGGATAGCGACCCCGCAAAGGCAGGGGAGCAAGAAGAGTACCTGGAGAAATGGTACAAAAAGGCCATAAGAATGGCCGAAGTGAGAATACTCACTCCCTACCCAGAAGGAGTGAAGCCTGAAGCCCTAAAGAATTGGGCCAGCATTTCCTGACAAGAAATGGTCAGGGGAGAACGACATGGAATCGTTCTGGCAGTGGTTCACAGAACTACTGGGATTCCTCGCCTCACAAGGATGCAAAGGTCCCCAATTCGACGAAGTCCACCTGGACTGCTTGATTCGTGGATTAGGGGGGCCCGTGTTCGACCTCGGAATTAGACTCTGAGACGAAACTCTCCTCAGAGGAGACGAGGGCATGTTCCTCGAAGTTCTCAACATATTAATGAGAACTTTCATTAAAGCCTCTGCTGTGCTGAACATGACAAAGAAGTACCGCAACGTCAAATACAAAGCGGAAAAAGGCCTAAAACAGTTCTACCTAGAACTGTCCAAAGCAGCGTCCCAGATGGTGACGCTGCCAGACCAGGCGTCCTTCAATGCCAGGATCCTAAACTACATTCCCCTTGAATGGAAGAGGGAAATGATTGCTCATGATAGAATCAGAGCAGACTTCTCCTCAAATGAGGAGATGTTAAAAGCAATATCTCATGTAGACAAGATAATCAATGGGCTGAAGATGTCTTCAGCCTACAAATCAGGTTACTATACCTGAACAACTACCACAGCAACCACGAGCCGCAGTAGAGCCCTCCCATCAGGAAAAAAGCCTGAAGAGCTGAAACCCAGATGGAAAGAGGATACATCCTCGAAAAACTCGAGGAAAACTGACCAAAAGTCAGTTCCAATTTGCAGCAAATGCGGCAAAATAGGGCAAACGAAAGATTACCCAATGGGTGATGAAAAACCAAGGCACATAGCTGCCATGGAGATCACAACCTCAACGGATGAAGAGTTGAAAGGCTCATCAGATGAGAAACCAGAGAACAACTCTGGTAACTCCGAAGCATCAAGCTTCGAAGTTGTCAGGGACAGCTCCAAAAGCAGCGAGGTCCCTGCACGCAGGACTTGGTGGGACAGATAGCAGCTGTGCGTAGTGGTGATCCCGTCACGGGGTGAGCGTCCCCGACCACTTAGGCTGAAGTGGGAAGTTGGTTATCATTAAAAAAGGGGGAAGCTACAGTACTTACCTGAAGTGGGAAGTTGAGAAGAAGGCTGCTTCTTCTGTTCCCACCCCAGGTGCTATTATATACATGTGGTCAGGGTCACGTGGGAGGAGCCATGTCATCCCCGCACACAGCCACACCCTGGGTATCTCCGTGGGAGATCCCAGAGGTGTGCCGCTCTGTGAGTGGGAATGCGTGTGGCGGGTGCGGCGATCGGGGGAGTGGGGTTAGGTGTGTTAGTAATAGAGAAAGGGAAGTCGACCATAGAAGGAAATAGAAAGAAAGAAGGAAAAGGGGAAAGAAGAGACAAAGGGTGATAGCGGGGAAGCGGAGTAGGGCGGCACGGCATGGGGTCAGGTGGGGTGTGCCCTGACAGAAGTAGAGGACCCATACAAAGGACCTCAATACTCACCCGACTCAGAGGGTGAGGAAGTCAACGTTAGGACCATAAGGATGGGTCCAATGTCAGTCGTTGACCATGACGACATAAATTACAAAATCAAACTGGCTGTAGCATGCCAGCTAGAAAACACGGCAGATGAAAAAGTCGCCGAAGCCTTGGTGGAAGCACCAAGAAAAGATGCCTTGGGGAAATACACCAAAGTACCCAAGGAAAACAAGGACAAAGGGAAGAAGGACCAAAAGTCCATCGAAACCCAGTCCCCCTTGTTTGATGCAAAATTCCGCATCTCAAAAGACGTGGGAAAATACCCCGCAAACAGACCACTCTCAACGAAGAGAACGCTAATGGCTCACATAAAAACAGCAGGCATAAAAGCCTATGCGCTATTTGATAGTGGAGCTGAAACGGATGCTTTATCGCCGGACTTTGTCCATGTGGTCCACATCCCAATTCTCCAATTGGAGAACCCAGTCATCCTTCAAATGGGGACGAAAGGAACAAGATCACAGATCCTGTTCGGAACAAACATGGATGTTGAGATCAACGGCCATGTAGAAAAACACTACTTCGATGTAATCAACATCAACAGATACGATGCCATCTTCGGTGCCCCCTGGTTAAACAAAAACCAGGTAAGCTTAGACTTCCGGTCCCACAAAGTGAGAATGGTGAACAAGGGCAACATAGACACCCTTGGAATAAGCGAAGACCATGTGACAAGATCACACGGATGGAAAACTCGAGCAAGAGCTCGAGAACAACCAAAAGAGAAGCCCCCCTGACAGGGAGGTGGGATTGAAACACACCTCAGGGTAATCAAAAGAAAATACCCTGAAGGTTGGCCCAATCCTAGTCTGGAAGGACTAGAACTTCCAGACATACCACACCTGGAAGGTCTCTCCATGAACAACCCCGAATTCGAAACACTCAGGGAGTGGTGGAGAGAAAAATTCGAAACCGTAATGGCGCCAGTGCCATTAGAAATGCCTCCCTTGAGGGAGGTGAACCATCGAATCCCATTGAAGGATCGAACAAGAAATTTCAGGAAAACACCCCGAGATGTCCTGCAGCACTGCAGGAAGCACTAGCGACCAAAATAGATCGCTATGTAAAAGCAGGATGGTGGTATCCCGCAAACAGCAAGCAAGCATGCCCACTACTGTGCATCCGCAAAGCAGATGGATCTTTGCGCATGGTAATAGATGCGAGGAATTGTAACTCAAACACGATCCTCAACGTCACACCAATGCCAGACATGCGACTGATCCAAGAATCAGTTGCCAGAGCAACATACCGATCCAAGATCAATATGTCGGACGCATACGGACAAATATGCATGGACCCAGATGACGTCCATAGGACGACATTCTCTATGCCCCACAGGACATACAACTCGAACACGATGCAGCAAGGAGACTGCAATGCTCCCTGCACCTTCCAGCGCACACTGACCTGGGAACTATGAGGAGAAGTAGGCAGACGCCTACACATCTGGTTCGACAATATATTCACCAGCACAAGCTCGGTGGAAAACCACAATAAAGCACTATTGTGGTTGTTCACTTGCCTAAAAGGGGCGAAATTCTACATAAGCCAGAAAAAATTCCAGCCATTTGCCCCAATCCTAGACGTTCTAGGAAGCCATGTGGACGAACAGGGCATCCACACTCAAGTGGACAAAATGAAAAAAATCCGCAACTGGCAAGAGCCAGTAGACCACACAGGAGTCCTAAGATTCCTGGGAATGGTAGAATATCTATCGATATTCATGCCAAATGTCAGCGGTTACACAGGACCACTGCAAACAATCTGCTCAAACAAGCAGACATTCAGGTGGACACCACTCCACCAGAAATGCTTCGACGAGATCAAACGTCTAGCATGCAGGGCTCCGATCCTGAAGCCTGTCCAGTGGAACCCACTGGAAAGCCTCTCAGAAGAAGAGAGGACCAAACTCCATGTCTGGGTCATAACAGATGCATGCCCAGTGGGCATGGGTGCATTAATTGGACAAGGCGAAAGGTGGCAAACTTGCTGCCTGGCTGCATTCATGTCCAAAAAGTTCACCAACACACAATGTAGGTACTTCGCCTACGAGCTCGAGGCACTGGGCATCCTTGAAGCACTCATGAGATGGCAAGACGACCTCATGGGAGGCCGTGAATTCACAGTAATCACTGACCACAAAGCTTTGGAATATTTCAAAGCAAAAAACCACAACTCAGGTAGACACCTGAGATGGCAAGCCTTTTTCACAAGCTTCAATTGCGAAATAAAATACATGGAAGGCCACAAGAACAAAGTGGCAGATGCACTCTCACAATACTACAACTCGTCAATGGATGAGGATCTGCATTTCGACGACTATGTGTCGGCAGACATCCACCTGGACAGAGATGCAGGGGACATTATCCCCGACAGAATCAAGGAATACGAAGAACTGCTACTAAGCAGTACCCTGAGTAAAAACTCAGAGAGAAAGAGACTTGCAGCGATATGCACGAGAAATACCCTAGAGGAAGCTCTAGGGGGGAGCGATAACCTAGAGGAAACTCTAGGGGGGAGTGCCCAAAATCTGGAAGAAATCATAATTCCAGAGAACCTTCGAAAACAATTTGAAGAGAAAGACCTCATTGAGGCAATAAAATCTGGATACTTGAAAAGCCAGATCCACTGGGAAATCCTAGAGAACCCGGGAAATTTCAAAAACTTCTCCGTAAAAGATGGGCTGATAACCTGACTTGGAGAAGGAGGAACGACCCAAATAGTAGTCCCAAAAGGGAACTATGAAAGGAAGTCCATTTGAGGAGTAATCCTCGAGAACATCCACGAAACACTTGGACACCTAGGATCCAAGAAAACAGTGGAAACCCTCCGTCGACACTTCTGGTGGAAGTCAATGAGGAAGGATACCCACAAGTTCTGTAGGTCTTGCGGAACTTGTCAAACAACAAAGAAAAGCACCAGGAGAAATCCCGGAATGCTTCACCCACTCCTGACCCCAGAGACACCATGGTCATCAATAGCCATGGACTTCACAGGTCCATTCCCAACAAGCTTGGGATATGATTACCTCTGGGTAATCATTTGTAGGTTGACATCCAACGTCCACCTAATTCCAATAAAGACAACAACGAACGCACTAGAACTAGCATTCGTATTTCTTTGTGAAGTTGTAAGACTCCACGGTCTACCACACTCGATCATATCAGACCGAGACTTGAAATTCATGTCAAAATTTTGGCGCGAATTACACCAAATACTCGGTGTGCAGTTGAAATTCACAACTGCATTCCACCCGCAAGGCAACGGCCAAGTGGAAAGAATGATACAAAAAGCAGTACAAATACTATGCGTGATGGTTAGACCAGATCAACACAACTGGGCAGCAAAACTGTCGATGGTGGAATTCACGATCAATGTGAGTTCGAACACATCGACAGGATTTGCCCTGTTCGAATTAATCTATGGCCATATGCCAAAGATGTGCCTAACAGCACCACTCTCGGACTACCCGGGAGTAAATGACTTCGCCCAAAAAGCGAAGGAAAACCTCATGGCAGCACACGACGCGATAACACACAATCGCGCTGCTCAAACAATCCAGGCAAATAAGAAAAGATGCCCGGACCCGCCTTTGAGAAAAGGCGAGCTTGCATACTTATCCATGGATAAGCTGAACCTACCCAAAGGGAGGGCAGGAAAACTAAAGCCCTTATACATAGGGCCTTACGAAATTCTGGAAACATTTCCAGAGATGTCAAACTACATCCTCAAGTTGCCACCTGTCAGGGACAGCTCCGAAAGCGGCAAGGTCCCTGCGTGCGGGACTCGGTGAGAGGAATAGCAGCTGTGCATAGCGGCGATCCCGTCGCGGGGTGAGCGTCCCCGACCACTTAGTCTGAAGTGGGAATATGAGTTATTATTAAAAAGGGGGGACTACACTACTTGCCTGAAGTGGGAATATGAGAAGAAGGCTGCTTCTTCGGTTCCCACTCCAGCCGGTATTATATACATGCGGGATCAGTCACGTGGGGAGCGCCACGTCACCCCTGCACACAGCCACGGCTCTCCGGGTGTCTCTGCGGGAGATCCCGAGAGGGCTCACTGTAAATGCGGGGCGAGTGCGGCAACGGCGGTGGCGGTGATGTAGGGGTGGTAAGGTACAGGAGGGGAAATAGGCGTGTACACCGGTGATACATTGAAGAGCGGGAAAGGTGGTCCATGTGAGAGAGAGAGAGAGAAGGAAAGGGAGAAAGGAGGAAAGGAGAAAGGAGGAAGGAAGAGGGTGCGGCGGTGCGGAGCGGGGTCGGGCGGGGCGTGCCCTGACACCACCACAACTTGAACAACATGGAATCCACCCAAGATTCCACGTATCCCGGCTCGTACCTCACGAGCCGAATGACCAGGAAATCTTCCCAAATAGGGAAGTAAACATATTCTACAATTTTGGGGAAGACCCTAATCATGAAGCAGTAGTTCACGAAATCCTAAACCACACATGGGTTCACAATGAACTCTGGTTTAAGGTCAAATGGGAACTAGGGGACACCACATGGGAACCCCTAGGAAATTGCAATGACCTCGTCCACCTGGATGAGTACCTCACCTTACAAAATGTAAGGGAACCAGAAAAACTCCCTATCAAAGAAGACATGGAACTCTCAGCATCACTATGCCCCCAAAAACAGAGGTGGAGGAAGTAAAGCTGAGGGATGATGGCCCACAGCCAAAAGCGTGGGAAAGTTCTGGGCGAGTAACTCGCCTGGACAGCCACACCATGTACTAGAGATCACATGGGCTAGGCAAGTAACTCGCCTAGACCACATGAACCACAGGCTCACATGCAAAAGAACACACAACTGCGGTGAATCCCATGCACACAAGAACGAAAACCCCTCCCACCACCATGAGAAACATAACGACGAAATGTCATTCTCTGGGGGAGGCAACCCTCGGTTCAATCCAAATAAGCCACCGGATATCGAAATATGACAACCCGGGGAGCAAGGCTCCCCGGAACAACAACAACACCAGGCACAGATAATGTCAGAGACCGGATTTGAGACGAAAGAGTGTCTCCGTAGCGGAGGGCTTTGGCCTCAGCGACTTCTGCCAAGAGCGCTGTGCCTAGTGACACGTCCGTGCCCTAACTTACTGACTGGCAATCAGAACCTAAGGGGGGTAACTCTAGTTGATTTTATTACTGGAGTGTAACCTATGTACAAGTGGGATATATATATGGTTACAGCGAAGACAGGTCCGCAATTGGCGGAGCCGAATGGAGCGGAGCTAACGGGGTTAAACATTAGCCAACTGAATATTACTGACAAGTTGGGTCGCAGGGTTAGCAGAAAGGCAGGTGATAACCCAGAAACAGAAAGGAGGGATAGGCCCAAAGGTGGGCTCTGCAGGGCAGGCGATTGTATTGCCCAGCAGAGGTGGGGGTGCGCTAGCGGACGTCGGAGCTGTCCGGAAGTCTTCAGGGCTCCGTACTTAGGGAGGCGTAGGTAATAAATTGAAATGAGGGGGTGGTGACCATCGAGGGGTACCGAGAGGATTGCGGAATACAGGAGCCCCGAGGTTAGTGAAGAAGGAGTGGAGTTAGAGCGGAGGGAACGGAAGTCGATGGCCGGGGATGGATATGACAGATGGCTTGACAGCCAGGGGGCAGGCTTGAGCTTGGGTGGCTTGGAATCGTCACCACTGATTGTCGAGGAGGGAGGCTTCATGCTTCCATTCTGCCCATGTCGTGGGCATGGGCCGGAGGCGATAGATGTTTTCGCAAAGGCGTGGGTGAAGGGCGTGCTCAAATCGGTCCACAAGAGCAACATCTCCCATTCGTGACACTGGGCCGTGCAGCTCAAACTGCTGGATCAGTTTGTCTACTGACTCATTCCCTTGTCAGAGTGAGGCAAGCTTTTGACGGGCCGTGGCCTGCCGGTCCGGGCCTGCAAACATAGAATCGAGTTCCTCTGCAAAGTCATCAAAGGAAATGGCTGGGGCTCCTGGGGCAAGGAGGGTGTTGATGCATTGGGTGGCCCACGGTCTGGCAGTCCCTCCTTCCATGTATGACAGGACAAACAGGACTTGGCTGTGTTCATCTGGAAACTCGGCATGGTGCATGCTCATGTAGAGTCCGCACTCTGCCTTGAAGCAGTCTAGGTCATCTTGTGACCCAGAGAAGGGGGTAGGGGTGGCTACTTTGGGTGGCTTATGAGCCGGAGTGGGTGTAGGGGCCAGGGCTGGGGCCGTGGGTCTGGTCTGGGTGGCCAGTTGGGCCTGGAGATCTTGGAGCTGGCAGGTCAACTCCGCTATCTGATCTTCCAGCGACATCGGGGGGGATAGAAGTAGGTTGAACCCTTCTTCTGCTGTCAGGGCTCGGTCCTCGATCAGGGAGAGCCTGACCTCAGGCCCAGGTGTGTGCGGTGTTCCGAATGGTTGGGTGCTAGACCCTGCCCTCAGCTCCTCAAACTCACTGAAGGGACTAAGCAGGGATTGAGTTGTCATGTATTACAGAGGGTAACTGCCTAAGTGGGGATTGAGTTGAGAAGAAGGGTAAGTTTCCCTATTCCCCACTTGGCTACTATAAAAGGGAAGTGTACTGTACAGTTCATAACGTGACTCCAGGTAGAAGCCGAGCATGTTCCCGTGACTCGGAAAAGGTGTCACATGGGTTAAGGCGAGTTGCTCGCCTTGACCCACGTGATTTTTCCCGCAGGCTCACATGCGGGCTGAAGTTGTGAGAGATATGTAGGGATGGGGAGGTCAGGGAAGTGGGGGAAGTCTGGGAAGGTGGCTCTGGGGTGTGGTTGGGTGCCCTGACAGCGGGGTCAGGGGCCGATCCCTGACAGTTAAAGAAATGGGTTAAGGGCAATCCATTTCTTTCCGTCCTTATAGATGACTTGGAATCATCCACCTCATGTATGTAGGGCAGCCTAGTCATGTAATTAGAATTGTCTGATAGCCTTGGAGCTTTTGACAGAAAGCTGAGACCTCACGGTGAATGGGAGTCTGCTACAACAGATACTTGGCACTCATTATGTGAGCGTACCGTGCGCGGGTGTATAGGATCACAGGTTGAGAGAATGTCCAGAACGGGACTAGTTGAGGACATAGGGCTAGCGGGTACTTGGCGCTCAAGGGAGTGTACCGGTAGCGAGTGAGATAATGGCTCCTTGAGGGAGCTTCCTGAGATTTGGTTGACATGTACTTGGCACCCAATTGGGTGTACCAGCAACAAGTGATGTTCTAGCTCCTTGAGGGAGCTACTAGAGGCTGGGTTGACGGATACTTGGCACCCAGATGGGTGTACAGGCAACGAGGTATGAGACCATTTGTCTGGCGAACAGTCTGTATTCGTGTCAACAGGTACTTGGCGCTCGTAAGAGCATACCGGTGATGGAGGGGTTAGTCGATCGTAGGTCGAATGACATGTGGTGGGTTTGACGGCCACTTGGCACTCGCAAGAGTGTACTGGCGACAAGGGGAATGGGCTTGTATCAAATACCAATCTGTCCGTAGAATTAACCAGATGCTCACCATAAGGTGAGACAGATGTGAGCCCAGTACCTGGGCAAGTGACATGAGTCGTAACAAAAGGTGTTCATGCATACCTGAGTTGAGTTGCACGTGAACTCGATGATCCGTGGCTAGAGTCGTCAACCTCAGCAGGGATGACCCATATAGATGGTGACCGAGACATACACAATCTTACACAGATGATACAGTGTTGGCACAAGGAGGTTTACAGTTGTTGCACAGAAGAGGATGGTGTGTTATTCGTTAGGTTCCATCTTTTTGGCTGTAGCCATACATGAACATGACGCTAACTATTGAATAAGAAATGATCGCAAGAAATCTCGCAAAATAGAATAAATAATCCGGCCAGCACCAAAACCTGATAAGGGAAAGCTTAGTGTGGAGTGAGCATGTAAGAAGGGGGGGAAGTGGGGAGAAGGTAACAAAGAGAAGGGAGGATATGGAGAAGGAGGACCCGCTGTGGTGGACGTTCAGTTGACATGGTCACGAGAGACTCCATTCCTATAACATGGTTAATGATGAAGTGTCAGGGCACACACCCTGACTAGCCCGGACCCGGACCCGCGTCCGGACCCGCTTCCACCCACCGCGCTTCCCGCACGCGCGCACGCTCCGCGCGCCGCATGCTCCGGGCCCGGTTCTACTCCTTCATGTGACTTCCGGGTATCCCCGGAAGTTTTGCTGATATTGTGGCCACTGTGGGAAGATGAGAAGTTAGCTTCCTTCTCATCTTCTTACCCACAGTAGGCAAGTGTATATACTTGCCCTTCTTATATACCATCTTCTTACCCACAGTAGGATTGTGCCCTGGATAGGGCTGGCCAGACCTGAGGCTGTGGGCCATAGGGGAGGGTCATGGGGACCCGGGAGTCGTCCCCTGACATGAAGAGAATAAAAAAAAAAGAAGTTACATTGAGTTTGAAAATATCAATGAGTGTTTTATTATCACCACTTTAAAGTGGACAATTTGTACATGTCAGCAAGAGAAATTGAGGGAATGAATGGGTGTGGGGCCATCACTTTGAAGTGAATGGCGATACATGGGTATCTGTCAGGGACAGCTCCGAAAGCGGCGAGGTCCCGGTGCGAGGGACTCGATGGGGCAGATGCCGGCTATGCGTAGCGGTGGTCCCGTTGCGGGGTGAGCATCCCCGACCACTTGGTCTGAAGTGGGAAGTTGGTTTATCATTAAAAGGGAGAAGCTATGGTACTTACCTGAAGTGGGAAGTTGAGAAGAAGGCTGCTTCTTCTGTTCCCACCCCAGGCGCTATTATATACATGCGGTCAGGGTCACGTGGAGGAGGCCACGTCATCTCCGCGCACAGCCGCACCTCCCCGGGTGTCTCCGCGGGAGATCCCGGAGGTGGCCGCTCGGTAGGCAAGAGTGCACGTGGCGCGTGTGGTGATCGGGGGAGCGGGGTTAGGTAAGTAGTGGTACATAGAGAAAAGGGAAATCGACCGTAGAATAAAAGAGAGAGAAAGGGGGAAAGTGAGGAAAGAGACTCGGGGGATGGTATCGGGGGAGCGGGGCAGGGTGGTGTGGCGCGGGGCGCGGGGTCGGGCGGGTGTGCCCTGACAGTATCACAAAGGGGAAAAATGATCAAGAGAAGAAGTTATTTCAAAAATAAATTTTGACCCAAGGATTATATGTCCTTAGTATTCCTCCTCACTTGTTCCATGAGGATTCATGTGTAAATGGTGTTTACACATGAGTGATGGTGGATGTGGGTTGGATGGAGTAGAAATTTCTGCAATTGTTACTTGCAGTTCCTTGCATACAATATTGTGTGGGGCCTTGAGTTGGGGGAAGGTGTTTTCATGGGCACCTCAATGGCATATTACTGTGTCACTTTCCCTTTCCTCAAGGGTAGAGTTATTGCCCCAGAGGAGGGTTTTCCCCCAGGTTGTTCATCTGGACATCTGATTGCTGCATTGGATGTGACGACATAACCTGAGCTATGGTGTTGAGCTGTGGACTTGACAAGGTGGGCACTTCCTGGGTGGGAGTGGGTTGTTGTGTTCCCAAGCCACTTCACTCAGGTGTGGAATACAGTAAGTTTACCGTTCCTCCCATGGGGAAGGGTGGTCGTGTTAGACACTGGTCCAGGGTCAGCACCGAGGGTCGCCATTGCGGGCCACTATAGGCCATGATGGCCATGATGCCATGAACAAGGCCAGGGGGTAGGGCATTTGGCCTCAGCAACTCTAAAGGGAGTGCTGTGCCCCCTAGCTGTCTCTTGGCCCTCATTTCGGACTCACTGGGGTTGCCTTGTTGGGGTCAGGACTTAGGAGTCATGGTCACGTCGATATTAGAGCTAAAGTACTATAATGTAGTATACAGGATATATATAGGAGGAAGAAATGAATGGAAGTGGACCCGGGCCGAAGGCCAAAGGGTCCGGAAGCAAACAAGGATAAGGAGCGGGGTTGGCTGCATAGCAGCCGGCAATGACCGAGGGTCAAAACAAACAATAACAGATAAATAAAGGAAAGAGTGTAGGGCCGCGATAGCGGCGATGGTATCATAGCGGTGCTGGACTCGGAGTTGGGCTGGAGTCGGGCGCGGGGATGATAGCAGCCCTGTAGGGGCCAAGTGGGTGGGGTAGAGGAGTCACGCTGGGCACGGGGCCGGAGGTGGACTTGGGGTGGGAAGGTTGGTGCAGCAGCAGGGGAGTCGGCCAAGCATAGGGGAGCCTAGGGGCAAGCGGGGAAGTGAGCAGGGAGTCCTCAGGGAGGATAGGGCTGAGGTCAGGGCTCGCGCTCATGCTCACATAGCAGTAACAGGCTTGGGCGGCACGGGCCAGGAATGGGCCGGAATGCACGGCCGTGACAGGTTGCTGGCTTGTTTGTCCAGCATGGAGACTTACATCTCTTTCTCAGTACTTGGAAGCTTTCATTTCCCACCTCACAGCTTTTGCAGCATGTTCCTCAGGAGTCCTGAGTGGTTTGAACTGGGACTTTACATAGGCAGCTTTGCCTAGACTCTCCCAGGATATCCTTCCCCTGTTCTCTGGGGAATTGTACTCCTCTGTGAGTGTTGCGATACTTGGGAGTCCCAAGAAATATTTCTTTGCTTTTTCATGAAGGACTCTATGTACCTTGCCACTTTTAAAGGTGGCTTCAGCCTGTTCATACCAGTGTATAAATTCTTTTCCACTCATGTTTGTCCACCAAGTGTATGCAGCATCATGTGTCACCTCTGACCCTGCTACTCTCCTCATGGGGAAGTTGGGGTTGATTGTTATGTTGATGGGAGCTTCAACTTTGCTGAACTTGTTGAGTTCAGTGGTCTCGTATGACATGTGGACACTTCATCAGCAAACCTGGATGTGGAGGCCTGAGAGCTCATAGAGCTCATAGAGCTCTCAGAGCTCTCAGAGCTTCAGTGCTTTGAAATTGCAGGTCCCCTTCTCTGAGAGCTCCAAAAAGTAGTCAAAGCTCTGAGAGCTCATAGAGCTATATTTGCACACAGGGGACTATTATCTATATGAGCTCCCTGAGTGTTTAATTTACCCGATATCAAAATTTAAATTTAAAAGCATGGACTATGGCATCATGTGACTAGCCATAGCCAACTCCCTACCATACAAGGGACTGAACAAACTCAGCTTCACTTTCAGCACCAATGCAGCACCAGACACCAAGGGTATGTAGCCCAATCAATATATAGACCAAATTTAGGGATATAAATGCAGTTAATCTGAAATTACTTAGGGAAAATGCGGGAAAATGAGTGGGGGGGAAATGGGGGGGAAATGGGGGGGAAAATGAGGGGAAAATTGAGGGGGGGGAATGGGGGGGAATTGGGAGGGGGAATGAGGGAAAAATTAAAGGGGGAAATGGGGGGAAAATGAGGGGGGAAATGGGGAAATTTGGAGGGGGGGATGAGGGGGGAAATGAGGGGGAAAATGAGGGGAAAATGGAGGGGGGAATGGGGTGACATTTGGAGGGGGAAATGAGGAGGGAATTGGGGGGAATGAGGGAGGAAATGAGGGAGGAAATTGAGGGGGGAAGTGGGGGGAAAATGGAGGGGGGAATGAGGGGGGAATGAGGGGGGAATGAGGGGGAAAATGGGGGAGGAAATGGAGGGGGGAAATGGGGGGGGAATGAGGGGAAATTTGGAGGGGAGGATGGGGGGGAATGGGGGGAAAATTGAGGAGGGAATTGAGGGGAAAATTGAGGGGGGAATGGGGGGGAAATTGGGAAGGAATGGGGGGGGAATGAGGGGAAATTTGAAGGGAAATTGGGAGGGAATGGGGGGGGGGGGGGGGAATGAGGGGAAATTTGGAGGGGGAATGGGGGAGAAATGGGGGGGAAATTGAGGTGGGAATTGGGGGGGGGAATGAGGGGAAAATCGAAGGGGGGGATGGGGGGGAAATTGAGGGGGGAAATTGAGGGGGGGGATGAAGGGGAAAATGGGAGGAAAATGAGGGGGAACTGGGGGGTTTCTAAAAACTTGAAAAAAAGTCAGGGAAAATTAAGGAAAATTCAGAAAATGGGGGACTTTCTAAAAAAGGAGAATGTCCAAAAAATCAGGGGGAAAATCAGAAATTTTGGGATAAGTTAGGGAGAGATATTTCAGGAAATTAGGAATAATTGGAAAAAAAATTAATTCACTTTTTTGATAATTCAATGTGCATTGGAAAGTGCCAAAGTGGGGCAATGTAGCAATGTATGTTTCAGTGTTAGAAAAGTCTCCCACCATGTTTTGGTGAGTGTCAGGGCACAGCCCCTCACTATTCCACAATCCCGCATGCATGCAGACCCATGGGAAAGTTCTGGGTAAGTTACTCACCCAGAAACCATCACAGCCACAACTGTGGGAACTTTCTGGGTGAGCAGCTCGTTCCCATGGGGGGGTGCCATTTATGGGGAGTCAACAAAGAGCTGAAAACTGTATAGTTCCTGGCTCCCATTTGTAGAGGAGGTTGAGAAGGTTTAGCCCCCTCAGTGAGTTTGAGGATCTCGGACTGGGACTAGATACCCCAGTGACTAGGAGGATCCCCCTGGGCCTGTCACAGAACAAGGGCTGGGCCCTGACAGTGAGCCAAATAACCATGGCTTTTTGACCATGGGAAATTTGGTGTCAAAGGCTTGGATGATATCTGA